>NC_091142.1:11587640-11919442 GCF_041381155.1 Argopecten irradians | reverse complement strand
ATCAGTGGTGAAAGACTAGTGATAGAGAACAATTATAGACCTTTGTAGGTGTTAATATTATATTCTACTGACCATGTAGAATGGTGTTAGGACACTTTGTTGAGCAACTCATATTTTGGTCACTGTGATGACACAAATGCAATATAGACATGGATGCGATGTCATGATTGCAATAATGACTTGATATTTAAAGAAACATGGGTGCATGTGAAAAATTATCAACCTCCATGTATATGTAAGCTTGTATAAACAAATAAGAATTGTGAAAAACTAAAACAGAGCCAATACTTAATTTTTGTGAGCATTTTCATACTTTTAAGTTCTGCCCTGTAATCCTGGTAATTGTATAGAAACAATTTCAATTTAATTTCAAATATTTGAAGATTCTACAGCCACATTGTTACTAATTTCTAACTACATTGTCTAAAAGTTATGCAGATATATATATATTGATAGCTTTTCCTATCAATTCAGGTATTCAGCATCCAGAACCTGTCAGCACTAATACGTTCAGGTATGTCCATGTGATGTCATGATAAGGAATAACTTTGTAGTCATGTTCATATGGTACTCTTATTCCTTGTATTTTTGGTTGCCAATGCATTATGTTTTTCTTGGGGTTTTTTTTGGTGAAAGTTTACCATGGCCTCCTCTTAGTAGCAAGTTCAAATCCCACATGGGGCAGTTTCCAGAGTCTAACTTTATTTGCACTCTGCTTCTTCTGGAATATAACCTCTGTTCACTCAATTTGTAGCTCTTCTGCTTAAGGAAACTCTTCCGTCTTTAAGCTGGAAGATCTTCTGAGAAGACTTCTCTTCTTAGAAGAGTGCAAATCGAGTTGAACTCTGGTACTAACCCATCCTCGATATTTCAGGGGTTTCGATCACTTATGATCTCTACACTCCTGGACTATCTCATAGTAAAACTGAAGGCAGCTCAGTGGAAAAAAATTGAACAGACCAGCAAAAGTTTCCTTAGAAGACTACACAGAAAGCGACGCCCTACTCCAAAGCCACATAGTCAACCACAGTGTACCATTATACAGCTCTTTTGATGTGCATCAAAGGACTAAGTTACCTGTTCTGTTGTCTCCAGTTTTACTATGAGATAGTCCAGGAGTGTAGAGATCGTACATGATTGGAACCTCTGGAGTATAGAGGATGGGACTGACCATACCAGGGGGAGATAATCCTGTGGTTTTTCCCTGGATATTCAGGCTTTTCTCCAATTGTAAATTAAAACTTGACACATCGTTAAATTATCCATTCTGTTAATAGGATGTAAAACTGAAACAAGCAAACAAATTAACAGTGAAAAGCATAATTGATTAAATTCTTATCCTGCTGTTTATTAATTTAGTTGTTGTCTACATTGTTTAGAAAGAAACCTGGGTGATTTTAAAATGAAATAATTTTTTTTTTACCTACAGCTGAGCGTGACATGTGTTCCTCTCTGTACCGGTCCATACGACTCTCGCCGACACATGACTTGGGGGGTAGTTATCTGTCACCAGAGACAAACCTTAGTCTACACACACAGATCTCCGAGCTAGAGAGATCGGGGTTCCAATATTTTCCGATGTTTGGACCAGCTGCTGAACCCAGCATGCAGGCAGTAGGTGTTACAATCATAAATACAGTTTAAATTTTGTGAAATCAAACATAATCTGTTTAATTCAAAAAAATTTGTTGGTCGTTATAAAACTTTTCACTTTATATTTGATAAACTAAATTTGAATACTTAGATAAATCCAAGTTTTTATAACTGTCAAGACGGCTTCAATTTAACAAGGTCTGTATGTATATCTGACATCAGCTTGTCTTTTGTATCTTGATTATGCCACAGGAGTTGAAATCATCTGACAATTATTATAGATTCAGTATGATCAAGACTATTCTAGATATGATTCCCTATATCTGTTAATGTACATATATTTGTTTATGCTATTCACAAATTTGGCAGAAACCATATGCATGGTAGCCTAGTTCCAACATATAACCACTAGCCCATCACCTCTAGCCTTCAAGTTAGCATCTCATGTGAGGCAGTTGCCAGGTACTGACTGTAGGTCGGTGGTTTTTCTCCAGATTCGCCAATTTTCCACCACCTGGCTCCACCTGGCACATTCTGAAATGATCCTGACCTAAAACAAAATGTAACAAATAATCACATCTCCAGATTACCTTAAAACATAGTAAAAATGTACTTATTTGGATGCAAAATGTTTGAACACAATGATAAACTTGCATATTCTTTATATTGTCTTGGGTGTTACAGGTATCGGATGTAATGAAACAGATATGTCAGGCAAAGAAGGTCATCACAACTGCGGAATCTGTGCCAACCAAACACACCAAGTCTGGGTTTTCTTCATTCTTTGATGTATCCACCTGGTTTGAGGACCAGAACAAGAGTTTTGGAGACCTGAGTGTTGCCGAGGTGAAGAAACTGAATGGCTACCTTGAGATGAGCATCAAAGGATTGTGTGTTTTGTTTGAGGTAAGATTAGGGGCAGTTTTTATCCTCAAGTGGTTTAAACGGGAGAAATTAATCTCATTTGATTCATCTAATTAATATCACTTTAATCATTGTTAAGTATTTTAATTTATACCATTGAAATTCCAAATCGTTGATCAATACGATTAAGCAGGTACAACATGTACGCTGTACCCTTACCCAAGTCAAAGTCACGCACGTTAAACAAATGCAATACATAACCACTGAGGAGTTGATGAAATTATTTTTAGACACGAACATGCATCTAATAATGTTAACACAACTGTAAGAGCGATTTGAGTAGTTCTAGACAAAAAATTCTTCACTACACAGGCAAGGGTCATGGTTCGGCATACAAGGCTATTTGTAATGGCGATTGAACATTTCACATACATTTGACTACAGTGGGCTTTTCTGGCATATCACAGTAAAACCAACTAATCTTAATTCCATTAGAACTGGTTTGTTTCCGAAATATGTGCAAGTTTTAATGTACTCTTAGACTGTTGTCCCTTTAAATGACTAGCATGGTTGGGCTGAAGTCTGTTGTCACAGGTAAACTGCTGGTTATTGGACATTATGTTGACCTGACTAGTGTTCCGATAAGACTGGGGTCCCAATCATTTGACATAAGTTTAAGAAGCACAGCCTAAATATTTGATGTTTATCAGATTCCTCCCCCTGAGTACCTTACATACGGAATGTCGTCTAGTCTACACGACCAGACCTCAGTGCTAGGACAGACGTCGTATCTTGGTAATTTATCGGAGCTTGAGACACCTGACTGTGAGGATACAGAGGAAGGTCTACAACTCACACCCCTCGGTAGATTTCAGGTGAGTGTTCAAGATGTGTGTGAAATGTGAAAAAAGGCTTTCTATACACATACAGTCAAACCTTCCATAACGACTACCTCTTTATCAAGATCACCTGTTCAATAAGACCACTTTCTCATAGTCCTAAATGGTCAATTTCAACACATTCAACCTATGTATAAAGACTTAAAAGACTTATTTAACTGTACCTGGCACATCTTCCCATGTCCCTGGCTGCTTGTAGGACATTGTGAAAATAAATCAAACCACATCAAACATTAATTTGATAACAATGCAAAATGAAGTCGTTTTCTTATCTTGTGAATAAACCTTATTTATATTGTGTGTCTTGTAGTTGATGAACCGGATGAAGAAATTTGATGTTGGTTACCAAGGTGACCCAGCCCTACAGCCCATAAGAAGTTTTGAGAATGCGTTACTGGTGCGCTTACTTCATCAGTTCTGTCTGTTTGTAAACACACAGGTATGTTACACTTGTTTTAACTCATTTACCCCTGAAATCTCATAATGGACTGGTCTAGTCCTTGATTTAAGAGAGTCTAAGTGTATCTCCAGGGGTGAATGAGTTCAGATTTTCATAAAATAATTCTTCTTTTGATTAATTCTTGTTCACAAGGTTATTCTGCTGATACCCAATTAATCTTGATAATGGAAACTGTTTTTCAAAGTATCATTACTAAACAAAGAAATTGAAATTGTGAACTGATGCATTTTTTTCGTGTATACGTGTTTGTAGTTATAAAATTTTGAATTTACACTCAATCCAAATACACAGATCTTATATATATACTTTAAACCAACTTGTTTCGCAGTGACTTAATTTCGGGTATTCATGGATTACGACTTTTTCACATCGATTTAATAGAGTCATTTGTTTCTTCTTTACCAATGATCAGAACAATTTCGCTGCTATCATTTTCACAGTATCTTATTGCACCTGAAAATATGCGAAAGTATATAAATCGCTCATGAAAATATGTTGGTTGACAGTATATTAAAAATGGCTCTGCTAGAAAATCCTGGAAATCACAATTTCATTAATTTAACAAATTGTTTCTTTCCAGTTCCACAATGAGATCCTTGATCTCTACTACAAGGATGGAATCCTCGGGAAAATGTTCCAAGTGTATCTCTCTCCACCTCTCACACCGGACAAAAGATTCAGTTCTCCTATCTCGAGGAATCTACAGAAACAACTCGAAACACCCAGATTAACGTTACGCTTTTTGGCAAATTATCGCAACTTGGTGTATCTAGGAATAGTGTACCTGTTTATGAGATTTCTGTTTGGACTCGGTCCCATCGGATATTTCTTCTTTCTGTTGTTCTGCGGACTTGTGATCGGATTTCTCCGAGCCTTAGTACAACCAAGACAAACGGTACATGATGAAAATGATACGTGACAAATTAACATGTAAAGTTTCTATGGGCCTTTGTGCATTCACGACAAATGATACACACCAAAAGTGATGTGTAATGGATTTGCAAAGATTAGGCTTTCATTAGCTTTATTATCACAGCTAAGACGCATCGAAAGAGATTTGTAATGGTGAAAAATGAGACTTCTCCAAGCTTTGGTGGCGTCAAGTGAGACAAAGACTCTCCAAGACTTCATGCAGTTGAGCGAGACAAATGATGCACAGAAAAAGTGATACATGATAGATATATATACCATAACTTATAACCTGTGTAATGGATTTGACCACATTAGACCTCTCCAAGCTTTAGTTGAGTCAATCGAAACAAAGACTCTCCAAGTCTTGGTGCAGTTGAGCGAGACAATCGTCCTCAAAAAGACACAAGGAAGTAATACTAAAGGGTCAAATTTACAAAGATTAAAAAATTCTCAAATTCTTGTTCCAGATTGATTAGTCATTTAGCCCAGGTAATTAATTAACCAGTATCTAGCCATGGTTTATGTTCACACATTACCCAATTAATGGCGGAGCAAATGTCAAAGCATATATATATCCAATGCAAAATGCAAGGTCACATGAGGTATCTGGCGGTTTGATTGACAACTGTCAATGTTAAGGTCACACGAGATTGAGTCAGTAAAACTTTCAGACACACCTGATAATTTTGTTCTGTATTTTTGTGCAAGTTTTCCTGAAAACAAGAATGCTTTGATCTTTGCTTACCTAGACTTAAACTGGAAGTAATACATTGGAACTGAAACGATATGTCTGCTGAAGCAAAGACATTATTTTCCAACAGATCATGCAGATATTAGAATGATTTTTATGTCCGTCCAGTCTTTAACCTATGGCCACTTTAGACTTTATTGTGCAGTTATGCAATATGAAATATTCAATTTTCAATAGCATGGTTGTTGTCTGGACCCAAAGCTATATACAGGGTAGGTAATTGAAGTTTAGTGACAATATTCAAGTCACAATGTGAAATAATTTCTTCTCGATTAACATTACACAACAAAAGCATTTTAACAAACCTTGAAAATATTCTTCATGATCTTCCTCTTCCCCATGATATGTCATATTTTTTTTTCAGCAAATGAATATTAAATAATGAACGTTTTACGAAATCCAGTCATAACTTTTGAAGAGCTAATTCCCGGTGGACTAGGGTAGGGGATGTTATTACAGTGCACTCGTGATAATCTAATTTACATAAATATATACCATGGCATTGCATATTAAATAAATCAAATAATTAATGAAATATACTCACAATAAAACAAAATTCATCATTACTATTGAATGTTAACCATATGACAAATGATTTCCATTGTGTACTGTAAACGAACTTTCTTTCTCTTCGAATTACTTTCGCGATCACAGTAAATTTGCGAATGTTTTTCTGTGCATTAATATTTTGAATCTATAATTGATATTTCCATTTAAGGTTTAAATCAGCAAAAGTTAATCTTTGCTAACTTGTTTATAAATAGAAAACGTTAATTTTAGTAGCCATGAAAGAAAGTTGGTTGACAGTAGTGTTATATTTATTTGTGCTTTATTTATAAAGTTTGCTGCTGCCTGAGCCAAGTATATACCACCCCTGTATAGCAACTTGATAAACCAAAATCACTTGGTTATGAATATATTTTGCTTTGTCAATTTAGTGGTCTTAATTGGCAAGTTTAACTAAACCACAGGTTTACGACGCGTAAAAAAAGTATTTGGGTTTTTTTTAGCACGTCGTAAACCTGTGACTAAACTAATTGCATGAGCTTTTGCATTATAGAAAAATGTTGAAATATATATTTCAAGTCATCGATACATATAAATACTGTGAAAGTTATCATGAATGGTAGAATTATATGTGTAATTTAAAATTTTACATAATTATGGTCTTCCCATGAAATGAGGCAAGTGTTGAGATATATTTCAAGTCATTTACATGTATGCTATGTTATTTTTGATAATATGAGAGTGACTGAATATGAGAATATAATTAAACTGTATGTAAATTTAAATATGATGTGTACATTAATGTCGCCCCATGAAATGAGGTGTGACTGTAACTGGAGTTAATGTTGTAATGAATGTAGTCTCTAAGAAGATTATTGTTTGTGTAAGTTTGATTAAATTAGTATGAACCCAATGATAGTGAATGCTACTGGTTGATAATATCTCTTTGAGAGATGTCAAGTCATGAAAATGCTGCTAAGTAAAATATTATTTTTGAAAATGGTGCGTTTTATTTTTATTCTGGCAAGGAAATATGTTGTTACCTGGATATAGCTGTCTCGAGTCTATAGTTACTGTGTATTATCCATTACTTAAGTGACTTAAGTCAAATCTTACTGTAACAAAGTAAATATTTTTGACTGAAGTCTGTTTTAATACATCCATATTTGATTTAAGTCCATTTATGACTTTAATACGTTTGTTTTGAGATATCGGGGCCTAAACCACATGCATTCTAGATCTGCCTGTTCTACAAGAAAAGGGGCAACGATGATGGTAGACTGATTAAGATATCCTGACATATTATCACAAGCCCTCCACCTCTAAGTACCCATGTAGGGCAATTGCCAGGTACTGACTGCAGGTTGGTAGTTTTTCTCCTGCTACTCCAGCTTCAATTCCCTCCTTCTCCAAGTTGGACAATTCCTTAGACTCAGTCATATTATTTATGTTAAGGAAAAAAAATTCAAAAGGAACATTTTTATTACAATTTTGTTATTTTTATTGAAAAAAAGAACAAGCAATAAATTTGAGTAATCAATAATTAATTCATTGTCATAGATATGAACAATTTAACAACTGATTGCATAGTAATTTGACATTGTGATTATAAAATATATTATAATATTTCATAGATGTTTAATATGTATATGCAATGTTTGTAAAGTGCTGTATAAAAGTTCATTACTCAATAATTTCTGTGTAAATACTAGATAAACCAAACAAGCAAGAATGGCATTCATTAGAATATGAATGCCACAGCTTCATGACTAAGTATAGAAACAATACTGTTATGTATAAATCATGAAAATGACCATACAGTTGGGAATGGCTAAAGTAAACTTTTCACTCACACACCCCTATAACTTGATAATGAACTGATCAATCCTTTAGTAAGCTTAGAATGAGATGAGTTCAATGGTATCACCAGGGGTGATTAGAATAACTTTTAAAATGATGCAATCTATAGCTAAATAACACCATAAGGATAGCAACACATGAATATATAAATGTACAACCACAAAATTTTCTACATGTAATTCATAAAAAGAAACATTAATATACACGTATAATGAACATTAAAAAAAAATAAATTTGAATACCTACTGTAAACAAGCTTATTTTCATGAGCGTTTCATTTTTGCGTAATTCGCGACCGAAAGGAAATGGTGAAAACAAATCACCACAAAACTGTTTCAAATGAAATTAAGGAAAAGAATCATAAGTCTATATTGTGAATTTATATTGTCGGAAATAAGTTGTTGGACAGAAAAAAAAGTGAAAGTAAATTGTCTCAAATGTGGTGTGCATATTTACAAATATCAAACAAACAATCTTAAATTACATTCACAGTGCTGTCCATTAAGTTTGTATATCTAAATACAACAATCATTGAATAAACAACAATTCTTTAAAAATGAAAAACAAATCACCAAGAATAATTAACAAAAAAAGACTTACTTGCTTGAACAAACAAATCTGCTTACAGATAACAATGATACTAACTTCTGTTATAAATAAATAATGAGCTCAATCTGCATGTTTTTATCTGTGTTAAAAGCATTAAAAATACTTTAAAGATAGGTTTGTGTCTTTAAAATCACTGACATCAATAAAGATCTCTGCTTAAATGTATGTTTCTACCAATTCTGTTTTCAAATGGTTATATTCAGGCCAATGCCTGTGAACTTCACTTATCATTTCCATATTGATGCAATATTTTTCAGTATGTTTTAGCATTCATTACTTACTAAAGACTGATGGAAATTAACTCCGAAGTATTAGAAAATAATGTTTCCTAGTATCCATTTGATTTGTTATTGAAGAGAAACCAGACAAACAGTGCCAGCCTCAAGTATACTGCCCGAGTAGTTACATTTGACAACCTTGATGCACAGTCAACAACAACCAAAGTATAATTGATGGACTTTGAGTTATCTCCCTTTATCTCCATTATAAAAGGAAAGCTTTAAAGTATGCAATCTTGCAATGAAAACAGTCATACTTAATCTTCTGCATCAAAATACTTTTTAAACCTCACTTCAATAGAAAACTTGTATTGCACAGATATCAAAAGATAATGAAAGTACATGTACAATGTAATCTTACAGCTATCACAACAAAAGCATTCGATCAATGGGACTAATTCACATACTATGTGATATCCGATAACGTTTGTGGGGGACTATTGTTTCGATTGGTGATGGAACAACATCAATAGATAATATCCCACGCTAACGTCATTTCAGCATGAAGATTACAAATAGTTACATTCCATCACCACTGGAGATACTAGTCCCGTACAAACGTTATCCGGTATCATGTGGTACGTGAATAAGTCCCATTTATGATTGTAATATCTTCTTTAGAAAGCAAACATTAAGCACTACTGAGCTATTAAACCTTGCATTAATCTGTTCAAATTTGTTGATGTGCAGAATTTTAAATCATGAAACAACTAATGTATTTTGTGACTGATATATATAACACATGACAATTTAAAACACGAAAATATACAAACGATTGGTACACTTAGGCCAGAAAAACCTCTTAATGAATGCTTCTGGATAAGCATTCTGAAATCAAGATTAATAAATTCTGTATTTGCACATTACAGAGTAATCTGCCCATGCAGGTAGGTATAGTATTGTCATTATTTATTGTGATGCCATGTATTTGCCAGCGTAACCTGACACGTCTTCTTAGAATGCAACAAATGTTTGTAAAAAGCCTTTGTATAAAATATTTTTAGTTGTGTGTATTGAGTAAATCAACATAGAAAATTGTTTTGCTGTTGATAACTCCTATCTATAAGCTTTGGCTAGGAAGACTGTATAGGAATCAATTTTAATATCTGATTAAAATATTTATAAATCGCTAATTGACAGGAGATTTCCAGGTACAAGCTCCAGGCCTTGATTTCTTTATCCTTAAAGTTGAAGTCACACAATTAATTTGGGATGGCGACTACTATCACTGAGCCATTTGTCGTCGTTTTGTTGCCAGGTAGATGGACCAGAGAAGAGCAATCGCGTTGCCAAACAGCACTCGATACTGAAAATATTAAAAAACAACATTGATAAACAAAACATGGTACTGTAAAATGTAAATAATAAACAACATCATTACTAAAGTAAACAACACACGATACTGTAAATAATAAACACCGACAATTTAATCAACATCACTCTAAATAATGAACAAGAGGTTAAAGAGCCTTTACGGTCATCTGAAAAACTTGGCATCACTTCAATAGCAAAAGAATTAAGTACAGATTTTCAAAATGTTGATTTGAGAAGAAATTCAAAATGTGTTTTTAGGATGTCAGCCAACTTGAATATCTGATCAACTCAGAAAATAACAACACTTGATCAGGACCATGTAAAGATCATTTCAGGCAAGTTTCAGCTCAATACCATTGTTGGATACCATGAAGAAGTTATTTCAAAACTAAACAACTGATATACTTACTTTAAGGGGGATATAATTAATGTTGATAAATTGGAATACAGTCCAGACTCTCCAGTTCATGAATAACACCGGTAAAAATGTCTCCTTTATCTTCTTGACAGCTGCCTGATGTCCACTCCCCTGGTAAAATGTAACACCCTGACATTATATTATTAGTTCTACTGTTATTTAGGGTTTTATCAAACATAAGGAGATATTGGTGAAGTTGTATATATATGATAAATTTAAAGAAAAATCCTTACGGACGAAATCTATAAGAAATAAAAACAATAACGACTGACTAGTGAGCGCTGACTGACTAGTGAGTGGTGAAATGGGGCGAAAGCGCTCACTAGTCAGTCGTTATTGTTTTTATTTCTTATATATATATACAGTATATATATATATAATAGAGCCTTGCACTCATGTAGCACAAGGAAATAGTCTAATCCAGAGCAATAACGCAAAGACAGAATTAAACGGTAATTCTTGACCTGACAGACGACTAAATTACTGCCTACACCAAGACCAAGATTGGGCAAATCACGGTACATATGTCAGTAAAAAGTTCTTAAATTATCACATGTAATATTAGCAATAACAAAGTTTCTTCTTTTGCAAATTTTTGGCCGCTTGGCTATCCTCAGGCAAATATAATCATAAGAAAGCTAAATAAAATCCATCATGAATTTCCAAAAAAATATAGCTGCAGCTTTGCCTTTTGATACCATGTGCCTTAAAAATGCATGGAGTCAAAAGGCTGAAAATTTGCAATAGAAGAGACATGCCGGGGCTTTTTTAGGCCCTTTTTTGGACCAAAAATGGGCCCTATTCCCAATAGAAATTATTCAAATTTATGCCAAATTCCCAAAAAAGTTTAATCCTGGAAATTTCCTTCCCAATTTGTCGATTTCTTTCCCAAAAAAAGGTAAACAGGTCCCTTCCCAATTAAGTGAAAAAAGTCCTGTGCATATTAATGTCCATTTATCGTTTATTATTTTACAGTTTTGAATAAATATATCAAATGAATACATTATATGACATGCATTTTCTCACCTCTAGCATAGGTACGATGTAGAGGAAGAGAAGAAGAAGGAATGGTGGTGCGAAAATGATCCGATCAATTAATACCCTCTTTATGCCGTCCACTACTGTTGCATCTTTCTTTTTTGGCATTAATTTTTCAAGTTTCTGGTAAAAGTAATGTATCAGGGGTCCACTGATACCAAACCTGTAGGTGAGAGAGAATCACTGTACGTTAAATAATGTTGGAAATTACAGTACCGGTAAAATATGTTTTTAACGAATTAATGGTTATAATAAAGTAATTTTCATTTACTGTCAATGTTACTATAATATACAACTGTAATTGTAAGATGTGTATGGCTAGCTGTGCATTGTTTAGTTATAACAATGGGATTTCTTTTGTCCCGTGAGGTTTGTTATAACTGCATTTTATTGTATTTATATATCATGACAGACAATCACCTTGACTTTGCAGAAACTACCAAAGATCAGGAGTAAGTGAGATCAGTTATTATTTTTTATTTACATTTATTGTTTTGTTTGTTTGTTTATTTTTTTATGATACTTACCCAAATGCACCATATGCAAAGACGCTGCGCCATATGATTTTGCCTCCATTTTCTTGGTTTGGTACAATTACTTGTGAGAGAAAGTTGCCGAGGCCAGCAATGGTACCACTAGAAAATAATCATAAGCAACTTACTTTAATCATCCATTCCTGAAAATTCACTTTGGGCTGTTCTGGTCCTTGATTTGGAAGAGTCTAAATGTGTCTTTAGGGGTGAATCAGTTATAGTTCATACACTGAAATAAAACTGACTATAAACACATGGACAGTCTTGACATACCTGTTTTAGTGACCACCTCTGTATAAAGACCATCTGCTTAATATGACCACTTTTCAGAGTACCAAAATGGACAATTTCAAAACAAAATAACCTGTGTATAAAGAACACCTTGCTATAAACACCATTTCTTGGTCTCTTTGATGGTCTTTATAAGAGTGCAGCCAAAGGCCGCGTGGAGCGAAGCTCTACTAACCATAACATGTGTGTGAGCATATCTAGATTCCAATACATTCCAGTATCCCTTGGACTTTCAAATTGTGTCCCGCGGGAAAAGTCTCGCGCCTCCATGTAGGCAGCCACGTTTCAATTCTCGTTATAGGCACAACGAGATGTGAAATTTTCTGTACTAGGCAAAACGTGTCATCGGAATGCGCTTTAAAATTACTGTAAGTACAGTTTTAACTTACACATACAAAAGAACAGCGCAATAAATGGAATGGTCCAATATATACAATGTGTGTTCTCATGCGCACGGCACCGTCATCAGCAATGTCACAAAACCTGACGCCAAAGATGACGGCACAGCTAGATTCCCACTTATTTTTGATAACACACGGCATATTGCCAAGTTTTCTCCTCAAGTTTGATGATGTATATGGAACTATTCCATTTGGATTATTTCAAATTCTTTCTAACTATTGATATTCTGTTATATTCAGTAAAATATATTTTATTGTTAATCTCGTAGAAAAATGTAGACAATATGAATGAATGTTATGATCCTGTATTTACATGTAGCTGCTCTCTTCTGAGACTTTGCCTTAAATTCATATTGACAGGTTTGACTGTATACATTTGAACTAGAAAGAAATCAGGCAGACCCAGCCCTCTTTCAAGATGCCAAACTCAAATATATTTGCCAGGTACACAGGTATCTACATGTATGAGTCTAGTTCCATTTTGGAGAAAAGACTTCCGAAAACTAACGGGATGCTACGTAAACTGAACAATAACCAGGTATCTACATGTATGAGTCTAGTTCCATTTTGGAGAAAAGACTTCCGAAAACTAACGGGATGCTACGTAAACTGAACAATAACCGAGTAAATGAAAGAGATATTCACTGTAAGATGAAAAATATTTTACAATAAAATGCACAGATGATTTTTTTAATCTCCACTCTGTTTTCGTAGAATCACTCAGTGGCAAGCTAGGGTTCAATAATTAGGTCGACGAGCAAGAGGGGGTGTAACGCTGATTTTACCTGGTGCAAGCTTTCGTTATTACTGGTCGTGTTTGCAATGCTTGTAAGTATGCCATTAACATCTTCTCGGCAGCATTTGGCTCCCTCTTCTTGTCATCTTTGCTTAGACTCATTGTGGACGCTTGATTTACACTGTAGGAAAATGGCGCAACAGATAAGAGAGCGTTCTCAATTCCAAAGTTTACTCCATGGGGGCAGACATCTTGAATCTCGTACAAATCTCGTATGCAATACGAAATAACGTTTATCGACTACTTTTTATTGCATTCTAGTATTCAAATCAATACCATAATCCGGAAATATAATTTGAAAAAAAAATCTTACAAGTTTTATAAAATATCTAAAATTTTAAATGAATGAGATACCACATATAATTACTGTAGTTAGATACCTTATGAAAATACTTCTGAAATATCTAATAACAATATTGCAATCTCTAAATTATTTTTCTAAAAATTACTAAATTTTGTATCTAAAACTCTAATTTTGTCAAATTAACAAAACTAAAAATATTGATATGCTTAAATCAAAACTTATCACTAATATGCCTTTTTTCACTTTTGTTATCTAAAGAAGCTACAACGCTGACAAATAGTATTTTTGTTCTATCAAGAAAAAGGGAAGACAAATAAATATTTTTCTTCAGTTACAAAAGTTACTTACTTTACACCATTAGTTGAAAAGCTTGAGTTTCTAATTTTGCTTCAATTTAAAAATATTTGAAATATCCATGGCACTATACGGAATGAAGTACTGATTGACAATCATTGCACAAGTACCCAATCTGATTAAAACCAGCTCTTCAATACGCTTACGCTATGAAGAAACTGGAGAAACCCAACATTGGCATATAGAAGAATACGAGGAGACATGATAGAACTCTTCAAAATTTTAGATGGAGTATATGACTCCGAATTTGTAACATTTATCTCTATGGAAAGATTCAACGGACCGCGGAGCACAGGGGCATAGGAGGAAGCTATTCCATACAAGATCTAAATATGAGATTAGGAGAAACTTTTTTTCACTAAGAGCTACTAAGATATGGAACGATCTACCAGAGAATGTAGTGATGGCCAAAATATAAACATCCTTCAAAAATGCGTTGAAAACATTCATTCTGGATGAAAGAACTTTTACTCAAAGGCTTTTAGCCTATTTATTATTATTACCGATAAAAATGATTAACTGAAACTCTATATTTTGTATGAGTCTGGTATAGAGGACTTTACATATAAGTCCTGAACAGAAATAAACTTTATCTTATCTTATCTATGAAGCTTCATAGCGTAAGCGTATTGAAAGAGCTGGTTTTAATCAGATTGACAAGTACCAAAAGTAAGATAAATTATTTTGTATTATTTTTAGCGTTAATTAAACATATATTTACACGATTACCAATTATTGACCTTTCAAATGATGAGTATGGTTTAACTCTCAGTGTCAGCGATGGAGCCAATCTCTCCCAGAGTGCATTGCGGTTATCCTAGGGTAACCGCAATGCACTCTGGGAGAGATTGGCAGTGATAGTCAATTATCGTAGGGGAACATAAGACGACCCGCGTTATGAAAACTAAAATCAAATATATATTGATTAAATTGTTAAGATGGTGATGGGCTTTCTCTTTTTATGTGGATCCAAAAACATATATACATATCTAATACATGTATATGTTTTTGGTGGATCAGAGATGATGTGTAAAAAAACAAGTGTAGAATCTATTCTAATTTTTAAAAAAAAAAGGTTTAATTCATACCATCTGTATAACTCTTCTATCATTTGCTTTGTTATCATGTTATTTGTATCGTACTTTATATGAACCTAGGCAAAAAACGAACTTGCTCAAAATGCGGAAATTTTCAGTGTCCGATTTTTGTATTCTTATATTAGAATCACCCAGACGAAAAGGCACAAATACTCGATAAATTGATGTGACGGATTGACATTTCGGTACACTTCAGTATTATAAGCACTGATAGGCGGTGATAAACATTTCAATATTGACATGATGTAATGGATGTGTACGGACGTATGTCTGACCACCAGTAACGATGAGAACACACACACTAGTTTGGAATCTTGGGATCTTAACGCTGTGTTTCGTGTTTGGCTTTGGTAAGTAACATGTTTCTGCTCCTAAAATTGTTATGGAGATGTCATTTCAGCTTTGCACTGCATCCGTGTAAATCTGTTTAGCTGCCGGCTTCTGATGGCCTACTATCGGGTCATGTTACTGTTTTTATTGTGTTTACATTTAACTACAATATTGTACAGCTTTGGGCAAACACGCAACGTTTATGATAGGCAGAATGTCATGGTTGGAAATGTCAAAATGTAGAAGTATTTTACGGATATTCATCATCAGGCATCACTGCATGATGATGACCTCATCTTGGATCTGCTATACGTGTTCTTGAATTTCTTTTGAAGATATATATAAGTTGGTAGGGTATGTATTTAAATTAAGATCTATCAAACCACAGGGCCATGTATAGTTTCTATATGAAAAATAGCTAGAAATAGAAACTATACATGGCCCTGTGATCAAACCTTAATAATAGATAGATGATTATAGATCATGATCAACTGATCAATTTACAAGACAGTGCTGTAGTACTGTACAATAGGTCTTAAATTAGTATGTGTCTTGAGTCTTGACTGTATATAAACTAATGAAACATATTTGACATAATGTCGCTATGATTTAGCTAAATAATATAGTATTTTTAGAAAAATGAGATGTCTGTCTTGTTTAACAAATATTGAGGATCGAGTAAATTAAATGTACATTGCCAGACCGGGGTTCAAATCCACGTACCCCAACACACTGGCTGGATGCTACCAAATTACATATACCTCAACCTGGTTAACGTTGCCAGCTGCGATCTACATGATCCAAAACTAATTGTTGTCCTTTTTAATCTTTGCCGCAATGACTCTTAAAATAAATGAACTGTAACAGTAAAATTAGAATTTCCCTTTGTCATCTATTCACACACCTCACTATAAACAAGATTTTGTCATGCCACACCAAATGTTAGAGGAATACAGTAAAACATGCTTATAGAGAACACACTTACAACAACTTCATGGTTATATTTAAAGATGCTCCACCGCTGACAAATGGTATGTTTTTCACTATAAAAAACAGGAGCAGAGATTTAGTATTTTTCTCCAGTTACAAAAGTTACTTACTTTACACCATTACCGCCATTGAAAAGTTTGAGCTTCTAATTTTATTTTAAATTGAAAATATAAAAAAAAAATTAATTGCATCCCGAAAAAATTCCGTGGCACTATATCCTATATGGAATGAAGTACTGATTGTGCATGCGCCAAAGGCGAAATAAATTATTTTATATTATTTTTTGTGTTAATTAGGCATATATATACACGATTAAACACCAATTATTGTTCAAATGATTAACATCATTTATGCTCTGTTGGCGGTGGAGCATCTTTAATGTAGTCAATTTCCATTATTCCCATTCAATGTTTCTTTCATATAATTAATTTCATATATAATATATCTGACTGTAATATATAACAAACTATGCTTATAACGAAGTCATTTTGTCATCCTCAGATTTTCGCTATAACCATGTGTTTAACTGTAGTAAAATATTCTATTTGATCGGGGTTCGAATGCTGGACCTAAAGAACACTGGCTGGATTATTTACTGCAGATTTGACAACCATATCATACTGTAAAATTATAAATAGTATATATGTCCTGATGAACAATAATCGGTATAACATTAACGTTGATAACTTCTGTGACTTGCAAGAGAATTAATTATAATAACAAAATTTCATAATTGATTATTCTGTACAGCAATAAATGCAACAACAAAAAAAGAGATATTTTCTGCGAGTGAGTTTGCATTGTTTTACTTCTAATATTGTTTACATTATGTTATTGTTGTTATTATATCATGCATATCCACAAAAGTCTTTCCTGTTTTTCCTCTGAATACTGGCTGGGTATCTCATTCTATAGTAATTATATATACTGCCATTGTGTGTATAATAATCATGATAAGCATTTTTGTATATATACATATACATGTCTACGTAAACATACCAGTACTGTACTAAACAGAATCAGAATTTTTAATTCTCATCTCTAATCTACACAAAATCCTAAGATGATAAGAGCTAATATAAACAATAAGACTGTGTACATACCGATAGTACAGTATTAATTTTTGAACAGTTAACGCATACCGACAGTTATCTCATGGCATCAGTATTGTACGCTTGATAGACCCCACACAATGTGACATTCGCTGCTCAAACAGAAACACTACGCTCAATTGATTCTAGCAAATTCAATGTTAGAGCACTGTATGAATTTTAGCTATCATATTTTGTTGACAAAAGCTACCATAGCAAGTTTGTTATTTTTGAACAATGCAGGGTTTAAAACTTCAAAAGCCGCTGACTGACAGCAATGGCATGTCTGTAAGGCTGAAAGCTTTCTGTTCATTTTGTGGTGTGCTGCATTTGTAAAGTGTATCAAATAACAGTTATTTGTTGGAGATTATTTTTTTTTTAAAGTTGATATTTTGTTTAAAATTACAGAATGTCAATGTAAAGCATAATAAATGTAAGTTTGCTAGTTATCAAATTAAAAAAGATAGATATATTCTTGTTTCCTAGTACATGTATATATATTATTATATAATAATGAAAGGTTACATACATATATGTATATATCCAGTACTTTGTAGAAAATTTGAGAAATTTTAATAATGCGCAAATCAGATTGGACTTATAGCTACCACAGGTTGAGTCAGTGGTTGAAGAATCGTTCTTCAGCTGATTTCTAGATCTCAACATCATAATAAATCAAACCTGGTCTGTGATATCATATATGTCCTTAAATGACTTTGCATTATAACTGTTTGTAAGATCCATAAAACAATATTCCAGAAAGTATAACAAAACACTTTTCTATTGTATTACAGTATTTATTATATAGAAAAGATAATGTACCTTGAGATTTTCCCAGTGCAATTATCCATAGAGAAATATCACAAGAGTTTTAATTACAGCAACATTCCTGTTTATCCTTGCCATTGTAGAAGCAATAACAATTTGCAAGAGTAGAGGACTTAAGGATGCAATTGTCATGTCAATAATAATCCAATCATCCTGGTCGCCATACTGAAACCAGGGGATTGCCACCTTCATGGTGTGGCCACCGGTCTCTGAAACAACAACATCTGATCTCTTGTGAAATATATAACTAGCAATCAATATTGCTAATTATAGGCTAGAGACAGTTATCCCTGGTGGCCGTTGCGAGCCACAACTGGCCGTGGCAGCCGTAGCCGATACTGCGGACAGGCTCAGTTTTTGATAGTGGTGTAGCTATAGGAATCATGATCAGGTGTCATAGGGCTAAAAATTATCAATCAATTTTTGTCAGATTCAGCGAGGTTTATATATAAAGTGGTGGCCATGGGGGAACGTATACATGTAGGTGATCGTCATATGAGATCTTGGATCATGATCTCAGATCAGTAGCAATAGTAGTGTTATGTACATGGTTTGTGTTTACACCATCAACCATATATCCTTGTCAAGCACAGAAAATGACCCACTTTTTTTTTTAAAAAGTTCATTCTAATTAGACATATCATATATATATAATATATATAATGGACCCTATTTTATCTGCACATGGCCCCATTTACGTAACAACTAGCTATAGGCTAATATAAACCTAATGATGGTTAGATGCTATCAGCAATATTTTTTTAGGGTTTTTTTTATCTTTATTTTTAGCACAACAAGAACTTTTTGACATGAAAACGGTGTCGTCTTTAGAGCTACAATTGGTGCCTATTACTGCTAATGGAGCAAAGTAATAATTATGCAAACCATTATAAAACGTTTGTTTGCATTTTTATTGTACTTGTTTGATATCGCTTACCTTCTAGGCAATAATTTTTTAACTGAACCCCATGAAATATGAAATTCTCATCGAGGCATTATTTTTTTTACATAATACATATGAAGGTCTTTCTGAAGGGAATTTATAAAGCAAGTCCACAAATTGTGAATTTGACGTCTTGTGAGCGGTACGGTAGATATTAAGAATGGTAGTTATGATTGTTTTGGACAAAAAACATATGTAAATGCATGTATACGCATAAAATAATTGGAAACCTACAAAAAAGTAAAGAAAACGATGCCTGAGAGATTTTCGGAGGCAGTGCTTCACTACGACACATAGGGACCAATTCGTACCCGGCCGAAAGGTATAGTAGGCCGGGTACGTGTATTCGTTCTAAAGGATGGTATGAGAAGTTATCTTGTATAAATTTCTTGGGAGATATAACAATTACAAAACACATGTATGGTCTGGAAATTCACAATACGGACAGTTTGAGCAGGAGACACAACATATTCAGATTATATTATCAAGGGTCCAATGTGCATCTGAAGGCATTTGAATTATATTTTGATGATGCTAATTTTAAATTGATCATTTGGAATCAATACATACATGTACATGTTGACTTCAAGTCAAATCTGCAACAATTATCTGATGCCATTATCAACAGTTACTACACTAGTTTATATGTAGTTATAACTATCTAAGTATCTTCGTGCACTTAATCAGAGGTATAACATTTCATACCTTATATTACATAATCATTTGATCTAGAGCTGATTGAAGTGGTTTGGTGTAAATTGAGGGTACTTAGCATTGATTACAAGCTTCTTGGGGCAGAATTACTGTAGAGTTAATGTTAGTATATTGTAATTAGCTTTAAATCTACGAGGCTTATACTCAGTAATGAGTAAGATGTTTAAGGCTAGACTTATTATGAAGTAGATCTCTGGTTTTAACAAGAGATTTGATGAGATCAGCTGATAATGGCTCGGAATGTCAATGTAATAGGATATATCTGATAAGTAAATACAGTAATCCTATGGTAGTTATCTGCCCCTGTATATCCCCAGGTGACATTTATACAGGTGAGATAATTAGGGATCATTATACAGGTAACTATACCTGATGGTGACATTACCTGCTGCCTCCAAGCTAGTGTTACACACTGACACAGGTGTGACACAGTTGTCTCATCCTAGATAAATCTGTAGATGTTACAAAGCTGATAATGCCAATAATTTATAACACTTTCCTTGTTTGTAACCAAATGACCAAGTGGTTAAGATCTCCGGGGAGGGGGTGAATCCTGACATATTACCACATGTATACAAGACCTCTACCTCTAGGATGAGAGTTCAAATTCCCATGTAGAAGTACATGTAGGGCAGTTGCCAGGTACTGACCATTGGTCGATGGTTTTTCTCTGGGTACTCTGGTTTTCCTCCACCAATAAACCTGGCACATCCTTATAGTAAATAACTCTAAATGACTTTATAATTAAAAGGATATAAAACCATACCAGCTCTCTAAAAGTATGGTTTTATCCCAACTAAAGACCATACAGGTAAACATTTGTATTAAACCGCTTGAATCAATTATCAATTTAGATTTACATTATATTTATGTAACTATATCCAAAGTCATGCATATAAAGATAATCTTTATTACCTTAATTCATAGCAATGTCTGACAGTTAACCATTCTTATGATATTGGTTTTCTGTTTGATCATTGGCCTCTTAATTATTTATCCGTATTGATTCTGAGGTGATGTATTATTTGTTCCTATAAATTCAAGGCTTGCATATGGCTTGCATATATGAATTACAAACTTTACTTTATCAATATTCAATTGTTTACAAGGCTATAAAACGCTTACAAGAATCATTTGTTCTTCACTCCCTTCCGGTCTTAACAAGTCCTCTGTCCCCTTATTTACCCTTGTACAGATACGGTTTCTGCTTTGATGTGCTCTAGATCTATCATCCACTGTAATCATCTGTATGCCTGTCTCTAGCTATCTAAATGAAATATGGACCAAGCCAGGCTTGAGGAATCAAAGTCAGTATACACATCAAGACATTCTCTGACAGGATGTACACCAGTTTTCTGGGCCAAGAGTACAAGTTGAAATCCTTTTACAAACTTGTACTGTGTTATATGACATAGTATTATATATTGATTACTTTCTGATATATTTGGACATTCCAACAGCCATTTATAGGCACAGTCATAATGGTTAAACTTCTGCCTATGTACGTCATAGAACTCATTTTACTTTTATTTCGGCAATCACAAAAATCTTTAACAATTTAGGCCATCTTAAAAAAAAAATTCATTTCCTCTTCCCTTGCCCAAATAGGTATGGTAGGTGTATATTTTAAGGCAATGTTTTTTGGAAAGAAAATCAGTTTTAACAAATCATAATTCTCAACATGGAAATTTATCGCAAATTTGTAATTTAATTTGTATCTATAGTTAAATTAAGTCAGTGGAATACAGCACATTTGTGTTTACTTTGAATAATAAAAATCTTATTTTCATTTAATATGTGTGTTTATCATGATCATGATACATGAGGGAAAAAAATTTCAATAGGCTAGATTTTGAAGGGTTATAAATAGGGAAAAGGGAAATTTCCCATCCAAGAGTTACAAGTATCATTAATGAACAATACACTATATCGATCAATCAGTTAATTTTGAAGAAAAAAAATATGGCTTTACACTAATTTGTTTTTTTGTGGCATATTCAGGTGATTTGTTAAGTAATACAGTAATGGTCCCCGTAGATATTCTATCTATATATTGACAATATTGTAGCTGTAGTAATTTTTGTACTAGGAAGGAGGTACCAGTAAGTGTTATCAATTAAGGAGGCATGTACAGTAGCAATGTACATTATACATCAAGTTGATGGTAAAGGGAGATAATCACTGATTTATGTAGCCCTGGCATTTGTGGAATACATGTACACATGCGGGTACAGGTTTATATACATAGTGGCAAATATAATTTGACAAGTACACGATTAGTGATGATCATCGTGACAGCTGTATACATGTGTGTATTGCCCATATGGCATATATCACAACAAATTCTAAGCAGATCTGAACAAACCAACAGTCACAGCTACTGAGCTTATATTATGTACCTAGGCCTATATAGCTAAACATCATTTAATATCTTCATCCTAAAATGTAAATATTGTCTTGGCACAAAAAATCACATGTCATGTTGAACATTGACATTTCTTAGAATTGTTAGATATTTTTACTTTGAGTTGCTTAAAGACAAAGTTATTTATTGAAAGTCTTTAGAATACTGTCTAGGTTATTAATTTCAAGGGTCCAAATGCTTGCGATTTGGTCCTTATACTAGAAAATTAAACTTAAGCAAATCAAAAACGATTCAATGTCTTGCTATTACAAAATAACATACCTGGTAATATAAATATATTTGAACTCTCATGGCCTCATTTACCTGCTTATCATTTTCAGTGGAGACTAAATGTATTGAAAGACTTCTAATTGTCACAAAACTTAAAGCTGTTTAAAAAAAATTGAAATCGCTGAAAGTGACCCCAAAAAATGTATTCAAGCTGAATGAAATGCATATATACATGTACCTTTTCAGTGATAAATCTACATGCGCATCCCGAGTCCTGGACTCACAATTGAACACTGCCTTTTCATACTTAAAAGGAAAACCATTGATACCAAAAGTAGGATTCATATTGAGAACCCCCAGGGTCATAATATAAAAAGCCAGTGTGATAATTAACTGATAACAAAATTCACCACTATCAGATTTTCTAACATTCCCTCCCAGTTTCATTTATTTATTACATGTACTTCAAGCAATAAAGATGTTGAAAGGTCAAATCAAGGTCAAGTAATCTCAACTTGTTTCCTGGTTGGTAACAAGAGTTTCTCGCTAGGCTTCCTTAGTGCAAATGTAGTCATTCCAAGTTTTAAATCAAGTATGCGTCAGTGATAACAGTTTGATTCTGTTTTCATATTAAAGCGCAGACTGTTTAGACTCAGAGACTGTGTGTGTGCCAGGCTTATGTTTCATAGCGAGAGATATGCCAGCTCCAGGGGAGCTTGAACACCCTATAACTGTTTAGATAATAGCTCATATTTTTAGAAAACTTTGATAATTATTACATTTCCCAGGCAGTCTTATAGACAGAATTCTTGTGTTCCAGAAATAGTTTCTGACTGCCATCTTCTGGGTTGAAATTGGTCATCCGAGTTTCTTTGATACAGGAAGTGTTATATGACACAAGAATAGATCTATAATCGATATATACTGTTTATATGGCCAAGTTTTTGTTTTATAAGACTCAAATAAATCCTACTGGAAATATATCTCATAATGATAATATTAAAGGAAACAATGAAATTTTAAAGAGAGAATCAGGAACTAATGTCCCACTTAATGATTGACTTAATGGGGTCGTATCGCTTTTTTGGAATCAGGGTGTCTGCAAAATGATGAATGCTCCTTCAATTTGCTATTGGAAACATGTGAATGTTTGAAATATAGAGAAAAAAAGCACATGGAATTTTTCTAAAAATTTAAAGTAAAATTTGATAAGTGACAAGACTGCTTTTAAAAGTAAATTCCTTAGAAATACAGATTTTCTTCTGTAATATGGACCCTGCAGCTGCTGGTAGCCTTTTGCAAACTGAGCAGAGAGGAAAAGCCTAAAATTCATGAAAAATGCAAAGACGGTATTGATTGTAAAGAGAAAGAGTGATTTTCCAGTAAAAGCGATATAACCTGGTTTCTATGACTCGGGGATCAGCTGTACTGAGCTTCGGGATCCCAGATCACTTTGATGGGTTTCAATAATTCTACAGACCGTTTGTGAGATAATGGGGATACAATGATGAGCTATCACTGTCAGGTTTAAATAGTATCGGAGGATTATGACTAACTGTGCCAATGATACGCCAGGCTTTATTCATGGTGACTATTGAGTTATTAGTGTGTCATTATAAGCTAGTTTTAGATATAGGAGGGAGAACACAAATACCATATGATGGTTTGATTGGTAAAATGTCCTATTAAAGATACTCCACCGCCGACAGAGCATAATAAATTAAACCATGCCCATCATTTGAACAATAACTGATGTTTAATTATGTAAATATGTGTCTAATTAACACAAAAATACATATAAAATCATTCAATTTTCATTCAGTTTTCAGTACATGCCCAATCAGGACTTAATGCCATATACGGCACATATAGTGCCATGGATTTTTTTCGAGACACAATTTATTTTCTTTTTATATTTTTTGTAAAATAAGAAGCTCAAACTTTTCAATGGTGGTACGTACCATGGTATAAATTAAATGAAGGAAAAAACTTAATTGTCTGCTCCTGTTTTTGAAAGAGAGAAATACCATCTGTCAGCAGTAGAGCATCTTTATGGATGGTCATTTATAAGAATGTGTTGGAGTACTAGGAGAAAAACCATAGATCATGATCATGATCAGTACCTAGCAATTATCCCACTATGGAGTATGCTCATGATCAGAGTTCGCACCGGGTGTTCCATACATGGCCTGAGGTCATTCTATTCTAAGATAAAATGAGATCCCCTTATGTAATTTAAATGATTTCATTTTCTATGCTTAAAAAGGATATGGGGACAACTTCAGCGCAAACCTTAGTACTAGTTACTTGTATATGTATAGAATCTAGATTGAAGTAACCATTTTGTGGCCTTATTTATAAATTTTCAATCAGTAACATAAAATATAGTTGACAGCAGACTAAGGATAAACATTTGTGGGGACTCGGACATGATAAAACCGTAAAACCAACCATTTCTATGTCCACAAGAACTCTGATTTCTTTAGATTATGACAGAAAAAAAAGTCTTCAAGTAAAACTCAACAGTATCTATGGGGTAGGCCTATCATATGATCACTATGTAATGTTATAGATTCTGTATCTCTACTGTGTATGTATCGTGAATCAGGTCACTGCCTCGACAGTATGGTTGGTGAATGTTTCTAGATTG
The DNA here is from genome assembly GCF_041381155.1 of Argopecten irradians. NCBI lineage: Eukaryota > Metazoa > Mollusca > Bivalvia > Pectinida > Pectinidae > Argopecten > Argopecten irradians. The sequence continues at coordinate 11,893,982 of NC_091142.1, read as the reverse complement.
GATATATCGCTGAAGCATACTGTCCGGTCTCTATACAGTCTGTATGGCGGCAGACTTTCTATATGATATAAGCTGTCACAACACATTTGTTCACTTTCATATTTTCTGTGAAGATTTATTGATTCTTTTCTGCAGGATGGAAAAAAATGAATATGGAACTCAATTTTATCTGACATTTGTTCATTATTAATATATTATGGCCTATAAACTACATTTAATCTCAAAATCCATATTATATAACATTTTCAAGCCAGTTTTGACAATGTGATGGGGAACTCACCAAAGTATTGTTCTAAAACAGTGAATTGAATAAGTTTTATATAAGACATGATAAAATTCTAGTTTCATTTGATGTTGAATTGTGGATTTTGATCAAAGGCAAAGAATTATGTTGTATTATATGTATAAGGAAGAATTTCTTATAATTGTCTCCCCTGAGAAATTATCTCCCTTGAGTAAACCATCAAGGTAATTTCTGTTCTTGTTAGCTGTGGAGCTCACTGTAACATCCTTAATAGGGGCTCCAAGGGAGTTGGTCGGCCCCTGATTGGTCTATTATGTACAATGGTCTTGTTAATATTCTTCATTGAATGTAATGGGGTCTTGTCATGCAAATTTTTGTGACAAAGTGTTGGCTGCTTCAAAGACATGCCGATGAATAGGGATTAACTGTTGTGAGTGAACAGACAGCAGAGATCACTGATCAATGTACTACAGTTAATAGCTGGGTAAAGAGGCAAGATCTTTTTGTGGATTTCTGTTTTGACCGTATGATGTTCAGAGTTCCAAACGACTTCAGTAACATAAATTATCTCGCTGTTGTATCAGTGGACTTTGTATTGGGACTAATGTATTCTATGATTATTGCGCGGAGAGGAAATGAACCAAGTTTATAGTTTTGTGGAGTATTAAATTACTGGTAAAATTAACTTTAACATATTACCAGGCCTCGGAATACTGTATGTATATTTGGCAGCGTTTAAAGATCCTTGAATTGGTAACACAGAAATATGAAACCAGTTGAATTTTTTTTTTTTTTTTTCATTTTATTGACAGCTTTTAATGTTCTGCAATGAAAAATAAAATTGAAATTCGTGCAGCATTAACTTTCTGTTTTCTTTATTCAAAATAAAAATCAATAAATGGAGAAGTTACCATGTTAATTACTGTACGTGTACATTGTATAATGTTTTTCAGCATAATAATTATAACCAGCTTTCAAGTTTCATGTTCAATTGAAAAGCTTAATTAAATCTAACATCCATTTGCATGTTGTTTCTTTAAAGATTAACCAATGACATGTAGGTGTATATGTAGTACCTTTTTCAAAAATAGTTAAAACTTATTGTGAGGTGTAGATATTTTATTTTTCATGAATGTAACTCATTCACCCCTGAAGACACATTTAAACTCTTCTAAATCAAAGACTAGATCAGTCCAATATGAATTTTCAGGGATAAACAAGTTAATTTGTCCAGAGCTGTTTGACCTCCCAAGCTACCATTTATACACTGACTTTAGGGTGTAGTGATCACAGTAAAATCAAGTCATCCAAATTCTGCCCAGCTTGTATTGGTGGTAAGAATCAGAATTGAAAATCAATTGTGGAAAATAATGTAAATTGCTCTGTGTTAAGTGGTGGTGTGTTGGAGGCTTCTTGATTATACATAGCCGTCACAGGCTAGGAGATAGTGTGATATGTTATATTCTATAACTGGTTATTTTCAGGGGAGTCATATTTTTGTGAAAATTTGATCAACGAATTATGAAGAAATAGTTGAGTCTTACATACTCTGGATGACAGATCACACAAATTTTAACTGGTTAAAATTGAACCACCTCATTTTTAGTCCAACCTTCCATCACAAAAATCACGTCAAATGATGATGTCATAGTCACTAGAAAGTCGGACTAATCAACGTTAAATTGTACTTTACCCACATCATTTTTGGGATCTCGAAACCCCCGTATTGATACCTGTCCAAAAGGGAGATAACTCTGTAATATATAAATAGATACTGGTACGAGTAAGAATTATATCACAACCTTGAAAATCTATATCATGCTTGTGAGGCGAGAAAAAGTAGTGTAAATTATTAGCATTTAGAAAACGGTGAATTTAATTGATATTTACAAACCAATTGAGGCCTAATCATTAAAATCTAAAGAGAAATTTTCGTGGTATAATTTGCCATTAAATACAATTTAGAATATAAAAATTGAACTAGAAACTAATTAAAATATATTGGTGCGTAGATCAGGTACCTGATAATAGATACTAGTGACATTATCTGGCCGTTTAACTTTCCACTTGCTGCATTTTATAGTGGGAAGTTAATTCTCATAAGGAGAAAACAGCATCTGTAATATGGCGTCAATAGATCGCAATCTATCTTAACCGTCATATGGCAACTACATGCTACAAAGTGTCAAAAACACAATAATTTACTATACCACCAGGCTTGGTATTGACATTAATAGATAACCAGGATATTACTCCACTCTGAAATGTGTGAGGATGTCTAAATGGGTTACAGCTATATAGTACCTTATTGTCATATCAAGCTTACAATTAAGCTTATAAGGATGATTAGTTTTCTAACCATGTCCAGACTTAAGTGATTTTTATCTGATTATTACACCAGAGTTCAGACTAACAAGAATGTTACAATTTTGGTGGGGGATTTCTTATGAGTTTTCCCATAAATTATTGATGTCAGTTGTTATACCATGGAGTACTCAAGGTAATTTAATTATAATTAATTGTAACAAATGTGAGCCTACGACTGAAAATTGCAATAACAGAACAATATACATAAGGATGTGCCAAGTTTAGGAGATAGAGGAAAGCCAGAGTACCCAAAGAAAAATCATCAACTTTAACTATAAGCACCTGGAAATCGTCCTATGTGTAAGATTCCAATTCGAAACCCAACATTGGAGTGTTATAGTGGTAATTTTAAAAATATGTCGAAAAACCTTTCAGCCATAGATAGACTGATTAACGGGCAACATAAGTTTACATGCATGCATGATCATGATCACTTTACAGGTATGCAGATTTAATATTGACATGTAATCAGGAAATTGGCCCTATGTGATTGACACAAGGGGACAAGTGCATGCTGCTTCAATATCAGATTTATATACACCAACAACATGGCAAAAGGCCTAAAAGTTTTATTATCTTGATTACAAATTGAATAATCTGGATTAATTTATTGCTGCGTTGTGGAAATAAGGTGATTAGTTGTGTAAGTTTAATGCCTGTTTCCATCTGCACATGTAAATTAATACACTGACTGACATATGGTCTGAAATATCCTGTGTCATGGAAATCATTGTTTTTTATAACCCAGAGTTTGAGAGTATTACTGCCTTGTATTATAATCATTAATGTATTAGAGAGAATCATCATCACTTCCATTGGTGCAGAAAACAAGGACTCGGTCATTTCACCCATTTAAGGCTTCATTACACTTTTGTTCTGGGCTCAATATATCTGTAACATTATAATGTTATAACTATTTTGCTACCTATCACTGGAACTTCTATACTATACAACATATCTAAAGATAGTTATATAGAGTTGCATACTTGTAGCTATAGTAAGAACAAGGATGTACATAGGCAAAAGAAAAGTTAAATGAGATGCTATGCATATTGTACAGTCATGCAAATTGTTGTCTTTGGTCACAGGTTTCACTTTTGCAAGACAGTATGTATTGCATCAAATTAGGTCACTGACCTACATTTTGACCTTTGGCCTAGCTATATATTCATGAATAAAGAAAAATCTGTGATCTATCCGTGACAGTACTTGTCAAAGCAGGATTGCTTCACCCTAGACCTGGTGATAAAGTTGGTTGCTAAAGACTCCCGACAAGATTTTGATCTTTTTGACCTTTTTGACCTTTGACCTCTACTTTTATTTTTATATGGATAACTGAAATTCACTGATCAGTTGATTGCCAAGTTGATTTTATCTCTGTTGATTGTAAAGATTCTGATGAGAAGAACATGTTTTCTAATTTCTATATTTATATATATAGAAGATTTGAATCCAAGGTATGTATATAACTCGACCTCACAATCAGTTTTCACTGTGTTAAGTTTAGTTAGTATCCCCCCTCCCTCGTATCATATTACAGGGCAGTATTTAGATTGTGTGTTAATAATAAGATGAGGCTCTTTACCTACCAACCTAGTCATTTTGTTGCCTGTTTATCTGTCAATCTAGAGATAAATACAGGCTGTACCAGTTAACCCTAGGGATGTCTGGTATTGTCTGTCATCAAGGGCTTTAAAGGTATTGATATGGTTTAGATCAGTTACCACAATAAAGGTTTAATCTTAAGGTAAAATTATAGTATACACATGGAATATTACTTTGTTATAATTAAACCTTGTGATGTACACATGGAAATGATTCATTATATTGGACATAGCAACATGCAAGCAATATCACAATTTAGTGTTACCAGTAACACCATAGCATCATCACAGACCTGGTACCTCAATCGGTAGTGTATCCTTCTGTTGTACGGAGGTCCCAGGCCAGTAGACTGGCCACCAGTCTTTAGAACATTGAAAAAATCACTAAAATTTGGCATGATTATTTTTGTCTCTACTACATGTCTGATTCTTAAGTTTCAAACTAGGGGGAGATAATCTAGTGAAGAACTCTGCTGAGAAAGTCTTATCAACAACTTTCGGGTCTGGTAGGCAGTCTAAGGTCCCAGGTTCAAACCCTGGTCTGGCGGGGACATTTTCTCCTTTCCTGCAATTACACATATAAATAAATGTCTCTGGTCAATATTGATAGAATTACTCTGACAAATATTAATGTCCTTCCAACATTTCTAGCCTTTGTCTAGTATAGACACTGTAATATTATGCAGATCACACAGATATACTAGACAAAGCAAATCCCAAAACCTAGAAATATCGGAAAAAGATAAATGTCCCTCCTCCATCCATATATATTGAGCTACGATACAATAGAACCATACATACAGGGGTAAAAGATACATACGGTATTCATCTTTTTCCCTATCATATACAAAAAAGGAACATTGCACAGGGGCATACCAGTGAATTGAATTTTCTTTATTTACTACGTATACTTATAACAGGAAGCTGGGGAGTAACTTCAAAGGTATAGAATATTTTACATTTATTTAAAAGATGTGTCTTAACTCACTGCCTTGGTCTTAAAGATATAGGACAATCACACATTATCTCCATTCTTGATTTTAAAAAACAAAAAAACAAGAAAGTATGGGCATTTTGAGTGGTGAGACTTTTACATGTCATGAGAAAGTGTCACGTTTGAACTTTAACGATTTGATCGTGAGTACACATAACATTCAGAATGCCAATAGAATGTACTGGTAATGTTAAAGTTGTTATTTAAAAGATTAAACATGAGAGATAAAATCTTAAAGGTGCTTGTAACAGGTTAAGTACACATAGAATCCCTGCTGTTTTCTTCAAATAGAACTTCCTTTTGTCTGGTAATATGTCGTTCCATACAAACAGGCACAACCACTGTTCTCAAATTCCAGGATCAAATAAATTAATAACTTGATACGTGAATTACATTTCTCTAAACTCTAAAATAACTTCTGTGTTAACACATAAATAATATTTTGCGACCCTGATATCTGTGTACAGAATTTACAGAGTGTTACATTTCACTACCGGTACCATAAAAATTCAGTTATGTGGGTGTCACTAAATATTATTTAGGTATTCATGTTGTATAGGGGTAGATATATGTATGTATGTTCCTTGTTGTTTACGTGGGTCAAATTTTAAACGAGAAAATGAATTTTAAGCAATTTCAAATTTTCTTTATTTGTTTTTAAGGCATATGCGTATGTCTAAATATTTGGCTGATCAAAATTTTGCGATCATAGCAAAGTTTGGCAAAATTGTCAAAATATCATCCTGGCAAAAATAATTGGCTATGTGGTATGTTGATTCATAGATAAATTCTCAAAAAATAAAATTCAAGATACCATTATCTATTTATATTACAGCTTGTCATGGTACATTGATCATCTAGTTGATCTTTTTAGACGTCCCCAGACTTCCGTAGCTCCATGGTTAAGATAAATCTGGTGTAAAGATTTGTATAGTTTGACTTTGAGGTCGGCCGTCTCAGTCCTATAATAGAAATGTGTATTGATGTTGACTTTAAAGTAGTCATGACTTCATTGTCCATTCTGATTTTTAAATGACAAATGTATACAAAGGGAAAGTCTTCTCTCCTCACACCTGGTCTATCATTGGTAGGCAATTACAGTTTGGGCTCCTAGGCCTTATACAAAGCATAGGGAATCTAAAGGGTGAAAACTCTCCTATAAAAATATCCCACAGTATCGTGTTTTCTAGTAGACAGAACAAATATTTTAGATAGTTTCTTATGTAGCTTGCTGGCCGTCTGCTCATGATCATGTAAATGTTTGTCATAAAGCTTTATTCTGAGTAAATTATACAATATCTGTCAGACAGTTTACATCATACAGTATATATACGTACTTGTATCAAAGCTATTCGTATTCAACATACAAAAAGTAACTGGATTGTGCTGCATAAGATATACACTGCAACTTACTTTCTTTCAAGTATTTACTTCCGCGATAAAAAGGAATTTCCTTAAAGTTTATTTCTATGCAATAATTAATGTCAACCTCACTACTATTGTAAGCTTCACAAACTTTATTTTGAAAGAGAAATTGTGAATTTAAAAAAAAAATAGTGTATTAAAACAGAAAAAATGGAAAAAAAAATAGTGTAAAACGTTAAAAATGCTCCACCGCCAACAGACCAGAAATGATACTCATCATTTGAACAACAATTGGTATTTAATCTTGTATATATATGTCTAATTAACACAAAAAATAATATAAAATAATTCATTTTGCTTTTGGTGCATGCACAGTCAGAACTTCATTCTATATAGAACATAGTGCCACGGAATTTTTTCGGGATGCAGTTAATTATTTCTAATATTTTTATCTTGAAGTAAAATTAGAAGCTCAAACTTTCCAATGGTGGTAATGGTGTAAAGTAGGTAACTTTTGTAACTGAAGAAAAATACCAAATCGTCTGATCCTGTTTTTGATAATGCAAAAATACCATTTGTCAGCGGTGGAGCATCTTTAACAGAACAAAATGAAAAATATGCAAGATATGTATGTTTAATAGTTTAGATGTTTTACTCAGTAATATTACCACACATGCATATCACTTACAAGGATTTAGGATGTGATGTATCTCGTAATCGCTTATTTTACTGCTGCTGTTGGAGATACCGTTTGTTATTGTTTTTAAATCCTTGTGTATTACTGCACATCAGTTGTAATAGCACTGTATTATTGTAATTATAAAGTAATATAAACAATGATAGCCCATTTAATACACAGACAACAGACGGTCCCGGTAAATGTCACTAACACACCGCCTATCAGAGCTCGAGATAAGCTATGAAATTGAGATTATCTCTCCTTGTTGAAAATTTTAAAATTGTGACTAAAATAATAAAACAAAATCTTAGTATGATATTTAAGAGACCGGTGGCAAGTCTTATTTTATAATGCTTTAGATGAACAGGCAAACCTGAAATCAAATTAGGATTATCTCCCCCTTGTTGAAAGTTTTAAGACGAGAAATTTTGTAGTGACTAAAATAGGAAAGCAAAATTTTAGTGATTATTATGATATCCTTAAGACTGGTGGCAAGTCTTTATTTTATTAGCTGAAGCTAAAAATGTAAGCCCTCCACCTCTGGGTTGTAAGTTCGAATCCTTATATGCCGCAGTTGCAAGGTACTGACCACTGGTCAATTTTCTTCCTCTGGGTACCCGGTACCCGCTTTCCTCCTGCCACAAACCTAGCATGACCTTAAATGACTCTGGCTCCAACCCATATTTATGCGTCTATTGTTTGTGATTTTATCCTGCTGTTAACGGCATTGAATATCCTTTACATGGAAATTCAAAGTACTTATAATAGACAAATCAATATTGTTCATCCTGAAGTGATGTTGTCAATTACACACATACCTGGTAATGTTCTACATACATGTACACACTAAGGTCATATGCACCGATAGAAGGGTGTACTTTTACAGCACACACAGAGTTTGATTCAGAGAAGTTCACTTCAACAGGTGCATTTTAATCCGACCATATTCACCATAATATCCGCCCTTCTCCCATAAATGTCCTAAAATTACCAGATCATTCTACAGTAAAACACGGTTATAACAAACCTCTGGGGACCAATGAAATCATTTCGATATAAAAAAAAGTTCAAATTTGTTATACATACATTACAGGAATGTTATAGGACCTCTGACAGGGAACCAACTTTACTATGTTATAACCATGAATTTGTTGTACTGTATAAATTTACAGGGAGTGGGAGGACTGGTTTGCCTATTGTCAGTATAATGTGTAAGATGGGGCGTGTTGCTTTGTGTCTTTGATGGCTTCCTTCAGTGATATAGCACTATAAAAAGGGCAAGAGTTCCACTATAAAAGAAGACACAACATGAATATACCGCAGTCTTCCAAAACACGCATTGCACACTTCATACACGCTACGTATACACATCGTATACATGGGAGGCCGTCCTTACATGACCCTGGCTGTTAAAAGGATGTTAATTTAATCAAACAACAAACAATACCAAATTTCCCTCTCTTTCTGTCTAACTAGAAAAATGGAGCAATATTACATATTTTTTACAAAAGTCTAATCAAACTTTTGGCTTGTGCATCCTGGACGCTAACTACAGTTAATACTGTACGTATGCCTCTTAAAACATGCATGGATTGGACATTTTATCTTGTTCTGGTATTTATCATATTTAGTCTGAAAATCTGAATATTTTCTCCCATTATTAACAGACAGAGTGTCTAGCTCTTTGAAAGTTTGCATCACAAACCATTTTTTGCTTCAATTGCTACTATCTTGCCGCAGAAATTATACTTTTATCTGTTTAGTGTAAAATGAGGCCGAAATGTAGGTTATCTTTAACCCATATAATTAAAGTCCCAATTTTATAATAAAATACCTTGTTGGTCCAGATTTCAATCTTTACACTACATTTTGTAATTAAACTCTTTAAGTAAAAAGACTTTTCTAACTTTAATTTTATACTATGGGACTACTTGTTGGGATATGTCATTAACAGTTTAAATACACGTTGTATATTTATTTAGATCAGCAATGAGAGATCAATCTTAATTTCCTTCCACATCTATGTTTTAAAACAAAAATGAAAAAGAAACAAGCATGCTAAAACCTAAATTAATTGGATTTAAAGTTAATGCTCAAATCAATATCTAATATGTGAATCCATTGATGTGAAAAAGAAAGAATATTAACTTATTCACCCTGAAAACACATTAGGCTCTTCTAAATCAAGGACTAGAACAGTCCATTATGAATTTTCAGGTGTGAATGAGTTAATTGGAGCCTAGAAGTGATTGAACAATTGATGGCTAAATAAACTGGCCATCAGACCCTAAGACTTTCTATGCAGAGTTCTTTCTATACTTATCTCCCCCTAGTTTGAAACGAATTAGACATGTAGTAGAGACAAAAATATAGGGTGAAAATCCGCCCACGATAATTTTTTGATTTTTGAATTTAAATTAGTTAATTGCATTTATACACATATGTCAATAATACTTAAAACCCGATTGCACCATTATTAGGACTACAGCGCCCCCTACATTAACACTGGTAAATTTAAATAAATAACGAGTGTTTTATAATTTAACAGCTGTGTGACTAAAACAAAGAATATAAGTACAACATTATAATACCATTTCACAATAAATTCATTATTTATCGATAGGAGGGACTATGTGTACATTAAAACTTACAAAACTCTGTACTGCTAGAAGTCACATAGAATCTGGAATCTCATCTAGAAGAAAAATTGGTAACTCAAGATGATGGGAAGAAGAAATCCATAAGTCATCTGACTGATCCGCGGATAAGATATTGGATTTGAAATGTGATACAATAGAGAAGATAGCAATTTCAAGTTGTTTGAGGAATCAAATCCATCATATCCACGCCATGGTCAATAAATAAGAGAAGTAAAGAGATTATTATGTGTTTGAAGATATGGTTTGGATAATTTTGGAGAGGGGGGGAGGGCCGGAGGGAGAAATAGGAGAGTTGTAGGATTATAGTTCATTGACTCTTTATATCATAATGTGGTCATGATCATTAAAGGAATAAAAAGTAAAGAAAACTCAAACTTTTATTCCAACATTTGATAATATATCTGGCAATCAGCTTTTTAAGATTAATTCTATTCCTAATTTGCATATTACAGAGTTATCTGCACTTGCGGGTAGGTATTGATTGTGACGTCATGTGTTTGAGAGTGTAACGTCATACGTTTATTTAGGAGAAAACGATGTGAGTTGCGCTCACAAAATAATTACGTAACAATCGATACCTACCCACAAGGGAGCTAACTCTGTAATATGCAAAGACGGAATATAGAGCATCCGGCGTATTTTAGAGGTCCTTATATATAATAGTTTCTAGTTTCAAACTGAGACTTGGCCATTTTTGGCTCATGACCATGTGTTGTTTCAGTAACAATATTGATAATGCACCCTGTAGTGGAATATTCCTCAAGATTTATAGGAACAAAACTAGTGTGATCTTTGGGGTGAAATACTGTGTGACGGTTTTAAATTTTGTGTAGTTCACATGTATGTATATTAAAAGATTGGCATTACTGAGTGCTTTATGACAAAAAGAACTTGATTTATCGTGACCAAACTTCAATTTGCTGTCAATGTGTATGAGATACACTTGTCAGCCTTTCCATATATATATCCTGATGTATGTCTGGAAGTTCCAGACATCTTCCTGATAGGTGTCGAAACCAAAGCTGACGTAACATTTGTCTTCCTCTTACAGGTGCCAATACGAACCTGAACTGTACAGACTACAAAGGCAATATAATCCAGGATGGGAAGACGTTCCAGCCAACCAAAGACATGTGTCAGACGTGTCGGTGTGACAACGGGTTCCCCATCATGTGTCACTCCGTCAAGTGTGCCCCGCCGACCACGCCCTGTAACTGGAAACCGCTTATCGACCAGTGCTGCAAGTTTGAGTGTCCAGAGACGAACGTGATCGGAGGGGGAGATAACTCTGTCAACAGTACTAAACCTGTAGATAATGAGGTGGACGGTAAGTATGAAAGGAGATAAATATTGATAGTACTAATCTCTTAGATAATGAGATGGGTGGTAATTAAATTAAAAGGAGAAATGAAATTAAAATTGAACTGTCGTCTTGGAGGCCAATTTATACCCCCCCTCACTTTGTAATTTCAAAAATAGCATAATTCTAAAAAAAAAGTGGATATATATTGTGCAGACATAAATTATGCACATCTATATTGTATGAGGATTATTGCCACCAAATATCATTGGAATTCCGGCAGTTGTAAAGGAGCTGTATCTGTATTACCATTCTGTAACAAAGGGGCATAACTCTCAAAAAAAAGCGAGGGATTAGACGTATATTGTTATGACATAGATTACACACATCTACCACTGTATAACGATTATTGCCACCATGTTTCGTTGATATCCCTCTGGCAGTTTAGAAGGAGTAATTGGTCTGTCGTTGTATCTACAGATGGACAGACGGAGACAACCTGAATCCAGTAGACGTATAAACCCCTAACTTTGTTGTGAGGGTTATAATGTAAGCCTGTAGATACATGCTTTGCAATGGATGATAGATATAGGGAAAATGGCTCTGGACAGTCCCAAACATTTTGATAATAAGCTGCATGGAAAGATGGTGATGACTGTTGTAAATAAGATTTTAGATACATGGAGTATAAGGAAAAAGGGAGATAATTGTCAAAAATTAATATACCAAGCCTTGACAAAGGTGTTAAAGATAATTGTCAAAAATTAATATACCAAGCCTTGACAAAAGTGTTAAAGATACACTTTTTGAAATTGTGGGAAGAAAGATAATTCAGTATTCAGTCAGCTAATTCAGTATTCAGTCAGCTGTACGTACAAAAATATAGCTTTATAGTCCCCAGGAAATTAAATAGTGGCGGAAGGGTTTTACTGGGAGATCCATTTTCACTTTAGTATGATCTCTGGTTTGATCAGATATGATTCAATATCTTACATTTACGCAACATCAAATCCCTAGCATCAAAGTTCACTTGGCCTTTTAGCGTATAGGTTATGATGTAAAAAAGCCAGGTGAGATATGTTATACAGGTGATAATGAGGACTAAGAGTTGGTGTGAGGTCTGGTGTCAAACATCTTGTTACTGTGGTCTATGACCTTTTCATCAAACTGTCAGCGAGCATGCAAATACATGTACATCTATACATTTGATATACTTTAGGATACAACAGTCATTTTGATATATTGTGAAGGAGCCTCTCACATCAGGCTTGACACTTAAATTATTTTTCATGGAAATTTCTTGTATTTTCTCAATGGATTTAGAAATTGAGAAAATCTTGTATAAATTTTAGAAAATTTCATCAAAGCATATCACGAAGTATTCAGGTATACATTGTTTTTGAGACAAACATAACATCAAATACTACCCTGACAAGTCATATATTTCAGGTCAAGCATATAGCACCCAAAAAGAAAAATCAAATAGGGACCGGGAAAATAAAAATGGTGTTTAAGTTTCTAAATCATAATAAAAAAAAAATTAAAACAAAGAAAGACATATCAATAGTGAAGATTAAAGAAAGTTAACAAAATATTTTGTCACTATGTACGTAATGCTAGGTTTACACTATGTTCCCGGCTACCACGGTAGCCCCGTTTGGCCGAAACGTGGTGCGCTGTGGAATTTTGGCTATATTTGTCTGTGTATTCAAGTTGAACTAGGTCTTGTGAAGTTTTGCCACGGTATTTTACGGATTACGTGGTGGACCGTGGATATAGGGGAAAGTGCTGTTCCCGGAAGTTAAAGATACACTACGGCTATAGCACGGTCTATCAAGGATACCACTACGTTCTCTCTAGGCCTGTTACGATATGATGAGATCTACTACGTTTTACACGTTTTGATCAAGCTCCGAGACTTTTTTCACGGTCCGCCAAGGCTCACTAGGGATGAAAGTCTGATGCCGGGCTTTTTTGGAGCAAATGAAACAATATTTATTGCCGAAAATGACTTTCAAACACGTTTTGATTACAAAATTATAATTAATATAGCCAAGTGTTTCTACGCAAATAGTTTTTTTTTTCTGTAATGGTTCTCACCTAATCTGCCTTTTGCAATAATAGCCTTGGTATAATTTTATGGTTTAAATGTGTTTGATAATGACTATTTCTATTCATTAATACAAATAACTCCATGAAGTAGCAAATATGTACCAGGTCAGACAATGATACTCCATCATATATATCTTGCAACGTAAGACCGTAGTAAGACGCAACACGTCATATCATGTCGGGCTTTCAACCGCTACAAGCCATGATGTGCCTTTACAGAACGCATCGAAATGGCTATCTTTCACCTTGGCTTAAAGATAATTGTCAAAAATTAATATACCAAGCCTTGACAAAGGTGTTAAAGATACACTTTTTGAAATTGTGGGAAGAAAGATAATTCAGTATTCAGTCAGCTGTACGTACAAAATATAGCTTTGTAGTCCCCAGGAAATTAAATAGTGGTGGAAGGGTTTTACTGGGAGATCCATTTTCACTTTAGTATGATCTCTGGTTTGATCAGATATGATTCAATATCTTACATTTACGCAACATCAAATCCCTAGCATCAAAATTCACTTCACCTTTTAGCGTATAGGTTATGTCTGATATGTAAAAAAGCCAGGTGAGATGTGTTATATAGGTGTATACGCGATAATAAGGACTAACACTTGGTGTGAGGTCTGGTGTCAAACATCTTGTTACTGTGGTCTATGACCTTTTCATCAAACTGTAAACAAGCATGCAAATACATGTACATCTATACATTTGATATACTTTAGGATTCGACAGTCATTTTGATAAATGGTGAAGGAGCCTCTCACATCAGGCTTGACACTTAAATTATTTTTCATGGAAATTTCTTGTATTTTCTCCATGGATTTAGAAATTAAGGAAATCTTGTATAAATTTTAGAAAATTTCATCAAAGCATATCACGAAGATTTCAGGTATACATTGTTTTTGAGGCAAACATAACATCAAATACTACCCTGACAAGTCATATATTTCAGGTCAAGCATATAGCACCCAAAAAGAAAAATCAAATAGGGACCGGGAAAATAAAATGGTGTTTAAGTTTCTAAATAAAAAAATAAAAAAACGAAGAAAGACATATCAGTAGTGATGATTAAGGAAAGTTAACAAAATATTTGTCACTATGTAAGTAAGAAAGTCATGATCGTATGTGTCATGTTGAAGAGACCAGAATTATAATTGCGACATGTAAAAGGTGAACTAGCATATTGTCTTGATTTAGTCTCTTTATTTTGTGTAGAGTGAATTTATAGTTCTTGGAGGCATGATATCAAAAAACACTTCAAGAGAAAAAAAATATATTTGTCATTTGAGATGGAAGAATAAACATTTTTTAAAGCAGTTGGATAGCCAGGTTATATCAGTCACATGACTACCATAAAAACTCATGTAACTTGCGCACCAGTGTACTTTGCGCAGGCACTTTTTGGGGCTGAAAATGCTGAAAAAACTCTACTATCTGTATATTTTGCACACCAAAAAAGTTGCGGGAAAATGATGTCCAGGGAGCCACAAAATCGATGTATAAAAGTGGCAATTTCAATGCAAAATATTCCCATTAAATACTTGACTACTTGCACAATCAAGTGTTGTATTTAGAAGAAATAATATAGTAAAATTACATTGTGTTTGTTTTCTTTTATTGGCCATTGTAACCTGAAACTGAAATATCTTGTAGATGTCCAAAACATCGGCGGTCCGCTGTACTCTATGCGCATGTCAATGTCTTGAGATATAACGCATGAATAGTTATCAGAAATATTTGAAAAGATTATAATCTAGTCACTTAAAATTGTGACAACAAGTAATAAGTGTGTTTGAGATAATTACCAGTCAGTCACCATTAAATTCTTGGATGAAATTGAAATCAAGACATCGTGGTCATAACTTAACACTTTAATTAGCCTTAGATAATCAACTGTAGTAGGTGAGGCATTGTTTTTACAATCATCCATAGCATTTCTTATATGAAAGGCTACCATAACAGAGCGGTACCTCAACATTCACAGATCGTCAGCCCCTCAGAATGGACAGATATTTTCCCGTAAAATTTTTAAACCTCCTCTATCAATGTAACTTGCGCACCCCCAACTTCAGATTTTATTTTTGCACAGAAAAAATGTGCATTTTACACAAGTTTTTACGGTAATTCACTAATTGTATGTCTAAATTACAGAGGCATCGTCAGACAGCATCACCACTCTGGGGCTCCGCCTGGTGGCCAGTACTGTCACGTCTTTCCTGGTGCTAGCCCTCCTTCTCTTCATGGTCCATCGACTTCGTCAGCGGCGACTCATGATCGCCATGAGACGTATGTATTAAAATATGACATTTTCTGAACTGAAGTTAATACGGACAATCAGATTACATAATTCTAATTTGGCCTTATTTTATTGTCATGACCTCAGTACTAGACTTGACCTTGATTGATGTGATCACACAAATTTGTACAGTGTCATTAGTAATGTGTGAATTAATTCATTATATTCTAAAAATAACTTCATTTACTAGATAAATACATGATATATATAACTAAATTAGAATCCAGTACAGTATATATATATATACATTATATCATATGCATGTTATTAATGTTGTAGATATTGAAAGTTTAAACTTTATTAATTCTGAAGGCTTTCTCAGAGTTAAAAATTTACTTCCGAAGAAAAAAAGAATAAGGCTTTGGCCATTGGTATTAAAAGAGTTAAAAATGACAAATGTTATGATTTCTGACTTGATCAAATGATCAGGTTTGGCTCTAATGTAATTATCACCACTTATATATATTTTTCCCCAGGTTACCAAGACAACCATCTGGAGCAGATGGAGGATGCTGAGGATAGGGTGATCCCTGAGTACTGGCTCCAATGTCCTCCGTACGAAGATCCCCCACCCCCGTACACCCCACCCAAGCCTGACCCTCGTATAACCCCTCGCGAGGCACCCCCACCTTACGAGGAAATACCCAGTAATAACAATCATATTCACATGACAACCATTACCCAGAATACACCACAACAACAGACTGATCAGGCGGAACAGGAAACGCATACAAACGTCGGTCATATGAATCATGAACGTCAGGCTTCAGACAGGATACAGGATGCCCTCAACACCGAGTTATTACAAAGTCTTCGTTTCCGTCAGCAAATGTTGTCCCGAAGCAGTTCAGAGGAGTCTATAGATCTATCGGTACCAAGTCATAGAGCACGTTACATCCGCAAATCTAATTCAGCCGTTAATGCCAGGGGCCTTTGTGATGGTAACAGAACAGGGGAAGGTAACTCTGATCTGAACAGTCAGCATCCCGGCGTTCTTGGGGGAACTTGCAGGGTAGGCCACAGTAACAGCTTTGCTGTTCCCCCATCCACGTCCTGTGGATACGATACAGTACCGTGGCATAGAACTGGCTACAGTCTCCCTAAGTCGTCTTCCAATACAGCAGTTACAAGGTCTAGGAATGGACACCAGGAACGTCCTATTAGAAGGTCACGTTCCAGTCACATAAAACAGTGTTCATATAGAGGTACGTTGACGCGGGAGCCACGCGGGCCAGACGATCTGTGTAGGCTGGAGGAAATGTCTCTTGAAATGTACAATAATAATTTAGAGAGTAACAATAACATGACTGCAGATGGTGAAACGTTGCCATTCAATCCGCCATCGGATGGACGAAATGTTGCTGATATCACAGACACGTTGGAAGGCTATGTTCCACCATCTTTTCAGGATCAAACTGACAGCAGAACTGGAGCATCTTCTTCCACAAAGAAGAAGTCATCGTCTAAACACCAGAGATATAGTTCTCTTCCTTCAAACATTTGTACAGATACACACATGCATGTTAGTGCTAGTGTGGGGCATGTTCGTAGTAGTTCGCACGACAGTGCTGGAAATGGACCCCAAGTTAGAGATCCCTGTCCCATATTACCTAGTGTACGTGATAGTGAAATGATGACATTGTCTACCGATAGGTACGGTAGGGGACAGTGTGATAATATAGATAGAAATGAACTGATGATGTTTCCTTCTCCGATGAGGCCACAGAGTCTAGAACAACTACATCATCCTGGCCATCCATATAACATTACAGATATCTCAACAATATCTGAATCTGGATTATCGGGATGTGATACCACAATTCAACAACAACCTACACAGCAACAGCAGAACTTACAGGACTTACAAGCTCTTAGGGAACTCAGACTATCAAATCTGTTACGTAGTCCCGAGAGTGGCCCCGTTGATATCGCTAACTCTCCTCCATCACCCATACAGGCTATGCCAATTCAGAACGCGGCTATGCCTCGTTCAAGCTCTATAGTGTCGGATGTTTCAATGTTTTCTGTTTGTTCGGAGACTGGAGAGAAAAAACTTTCTCAGATCACTGGTCAGGCATTAAGGAATGATGCCCAGTATCCGGAAAATTCTTTTGGAGGACGCCCAGCACTGTCCGTGTTTTCAGGGGCAGATAACTCAATATCTGCAAACAGAGCAGATCAGGAGGCCAGAAACAGTACTCCCAGTAGAAATGTAACAAGCACGAGATCTCTCCCTTGTGAAGCTATTGCTGATAATCAGAATGGTAATGTCTCGGAAAATGGTAAATACCGATCTGATACATGTACAGGAAGTTCAACATGTGATAGAAAAGACCGCAGTTCAGACAGTTTTAATCACAGGAAAGACAATAAACAGAAATCTAGTCGAGAGAGTCGACAACCACATGTAAAATTACGACACAAAAATAAACATAGGACACACAGATCGTCATCGGGTAGTTGTTCGTCGGGTAGTAAAAAACGACATTCGCTGACCTCAGATTCACCTTCAGAGTCCACTGCCAATGTACGACCTTTGCCAAGGTCAAGGTCAGAGGTAAAACACTCTGATGACCTTTCTGCTCTAAGAAAGCAATATAAAATGAAAAGGGGAGACTCGGAATATGGACAGGCTCCGCCCCCTTTTGTACATAATCCTCATTTGTTCCGTGGGGAACCTGGTTATGTAGCAAATTCTCCCGGAGCCAATAATTGGGGCGAAGTTTCTGGACTGTATGCTGTAACAAGTATTATGGATGATGTGCGACACTCAAAATCAAAATCGAAATCGAACGCTGTCAACAAATCAGGAAGCGGAAGCAACAAACTACAGAAGTCCCCAACTGACTCTAGTCTGTTTTGTCCAACAAATGTAGCATTTGTGAAAAAGAAAGTGAAATCTAGTAAGCGAAGTCGCCAAAGCAATACTTCTGATCAAAGATCTCCAAATATCAAAATTAGTGGTTATTCTCTGGCTGGTAGCAAAGTCCCAAGCAGTGATTTGGACATTGAGTTGTCTCCCATGCGAGAACTCTCCAACAAGGGAATGAAATTCAAAGATGCAGGTGTCATTTTGGATAATCAAAATGAAATTGTATCGGAGTCTAGGTCAAATTTAGATAATAACAATTTTAGTATATAAATGTATGCAAAGAAATCCAAGCAGACTTTTAAGGGCAAATGTACATGTATTATGATCAGTTAGAACATGCAGATTTTGAATTGCTTTTGCTTTTGAGCAGTGAACAAAAATCCACAAAATTTGAGACACAGTACATTACTGTAAACTAACACTTTTGCAAAAAGAAAAAAAAAACAATTTAATTCTAGATTTTCATTTCAACTTAATTTTGAGGAGATGAACTTTTGTGGATTTAAATGTTTCATTAAAATACATATACCTCTTGATATGATTTTGGTAAATATTAGTGCAAAGAGTAATTTCTATTGAGAAGTTACCTTGATGGCGAAAGTATTGGTACGTAAATCACAAAATTAAGTTGGTTATACAGTGAAATTTTATTACCTTCAAAAATGAAAATATGTATTTTGTGTTAGTATTCAAATTCAGAAAGATACTAGCTAGCATTCAGTTTACATAATTTATATCCAAATTTAAGAATGGAATTTTTAGACACAAATTGCTGTCTGAATGATGTGATATCTGTACTCGATGATACACTGCCAGTAATTACGATTTTTATTGAATTAAAAAATCACTCTATAGATGTATCATATATTTCCATATTTGCTCTCATTATCTGTTTGAATGTAAAAAAATATAACCTGAGTATTTCCATTTTAATTCTTAAATTTTGATTACCTTTTAAGTTTAATTTGTTGCAATTAATTATAACCTCATTTATTGAATCTCAGAAGGAAAATACAATGATGTTGGGTTTTTTTCATTGATTTAATATAAGCTGTTCACATGTGTTTCTGTATGTCTTTAATCTTAATGATGACAATGCAAGTTAAAAACATTCATGTCAATGTTCATGTATCAAAAAAGAATATTACAGAGTAAAAAAATTCCTTTAAATTGTTTGCAGATGCCCCTCTGTATATGTATGTCAGCCATTGTTTCTAAGGTACTAGACGGCTGCTTTTCTTTTTTCGTAGTACAGTTGTAAGTTTATAGTTTCATTATCTCATCATGAGTTTTTTTAACTTGTATTGTCAGCTTTAACGTAGATAAAAGTTATGAGAATAGAAAGGTTCAGTTATCATCAAGAGCTGTTAAAGTCAAATCAAACAAATTATATACTGTATTTATATTTGTTGAATTATTGGCAAAAATCACATTTAGGATACCTGTCAAGAGGATTAGAATATATACATGAATACAAATTAAGAGCGCTGATCAAATTCTTCTACAACCATTGTAGGGGAGGCAACTCTGAAAGTCTAAATAAAAGTGAAGCTTCTCAAGAATATAAAACCATTGTGAGAGAAAACTATTGTAAATTAAGATCTTCATAAATTATAATTTATTTCTAAAAATTTGAGCAAAAAAAGTAAATATAAATTCAAAAAGTTGTTTGCAAGACATTCAGTAATTTTGTTTTCTAGATGTTTTGGAAAAGAAGAAAAAGCTGATATCCTTTATATTTCACATATTTTTGTTTGTATTAAACTTACATCGCTCAGGACAGCTGTTAAGATTAAGGTTCCTTTTATAGACTTACGTACGCTTATATGATAGATCTTTTAATAAGATCATTATTGTTTTAAACAATTTTTTTCATATGGTATTTAAAATGATTTTGATGTGTTTAACATTGATTGTTTTATTTTCATGATAATCCGTTTTTACCGCAGGTAATTTTAGGTACTAACAGATATTGTTTGAATCTCGGGTTATATTATATATTGTTATGAGTGTGTACAAGTACAGTGTATAGTGTGAATACTGTGATATCTTAATGTAATTAGGATGTTGGAAATACGGTAATGACTGTATGGATATATGTATGTAAGGAAATAATTACCATGGTCCATTATTGTGTTGTGTTGCATTTATATCAAATGTTTGGTTTACTCAATTTTAAAACTCATTCACCCCTAAAACACATTTGAACTCTTCTTATACAATGGCTAGAACATTTAGTACAGTCCATATACATTTTCAGGGGTACAATGGCTAGAACATTTAGTACAGTCCATTATACATTTTCATGGGAACAATGACTAGAACATTTAGTACAGTCCATTATACATTTTCAGGGGTGAAGGTTTTGAGGCATGATTTTGTTCTGCTACTAAGTGTCTCTTATATGTTTCTAAAGGGAGATAATCATGTCCTTTCAAGTACTGTAAATACACATTCAAACCTGTCTATAAAGACTATCCAAGCAACCATGAAAAATGATATTTATAGCCAAGTGGTCTTTATGCACAGGGAAGATTGTGTGAAAATGGTCATTTGGGACCCTGAGAATGTGGTCTTATTAAGCAGAAGGTCTTTATACAGAGGTTAATCATTTGACTATACTTACCCAGGTATTTCTGTGGTAAGTAAATTTATCTGTTGAATTTTGTACTAAATTATAACTTCTATGGCCATTTTTGTTCATGCAGAACAACTGATTGGACCTCTAGTTGTAAATATGATTATATCAAGTATAAATTCTGAAGGACATGTGAATTTTCCTTAGAAGTAATACAGGCCTTGGAAATCATGAAATCATCAGGTCCATCTTTATTTCATTGACCTACAATTAGGTCCAACAAATTCAATCATATTATTGAAAAATTAAACACATTTGTTGAATCAGTGGGGAAATCTCGACAAGAACCTATGAATATGGTTTACTGAACATGACTAGTCCTTGCCCAATGTTGGCCTATCATCATGGCCTCTTGACTTTGACTTTTAACTAAATATTATATACCTTGTACATGTAAATGGAAATTTCCATTGGTCACAAACATAAATAGGTAATAATATCAATAGTTGATTTGTTAAGCAATATTAGTGAGAATACGGTTGGAAAGATACCTATAAGCACAAATGCACAAACTCATTCACCCTTGAAAACACATATAGAAATCAAAGACTAGACTAGTCCATTATGAAATTTCAGGGGTGTATAAGTTAATAATTATCACCATTTACATACCTTTGGATAAAAGATTCATTATTGAGGGAGGCATTCAAAATCATAATCACAATCAAGCATTATCATACTGTATACAAGGATAATTTTTCGCCTTTGAATATTTTCGCTAAGTCATCTAGCTTTCAAAGTGTTATCATTTTCGCAGTGTACATGTACATTTATAGCCTTAGCCACATGTCAAAAATTGAAGTTGTTCGCACATGGATATATTTGCAGAGATCCTTATGGAAGTGAAATAAAATAAAACCTCCACACCGCCAATTAATTCCACTTTTACTTATTGAGACATCCCCTGGTATTTTACTGATAAACAGTGTTACAGAGAGCTGTTAATGGTACGGTGTTATTGATTAAAGTTAGCATTACTTAAAGGCCCACTACCTTTCCGAAACGGCTTTTAATTTTTAAAATGGGAATGTAAAACAAGACCGATATTTTTGTAGAGTCTTAAAAATGATTAACCTACCGTTAATACTACATTTATCATCACCTTCTGAACGATTTGATTAAGATGAATAAAATGTTTATTTTCATAACGCGGGTCGTATTATGTTTCCCGCCATCGTCCTAAATACCGCGCGGTAGTTGACTATCACTGCGCCAGACGGCAAAACAGCGAATTGACTCTCCACTGTTTTCATATATTAGGCAGGAAATCTTGCATATGTTTTGTGTCGTAACCTTATTTTAGGTCATCGGTATGCATTTTCTGATTTTATTAATGTTTTTTAAGAAACCTTTATATTTTGCTTCGGAAAGGTAGTGGGCCTTTAAACAATAGAAATTATTGTTGTTTATTGACAGAAGAATAAATTGTCCTTAGGGGATTACCAACACTTATCTATTTACATGTAAATGAGTATTAACATCAAATTACACATGTATTAGGACATAAATAATTGTTATGTTTTCTTCATTCTGATCCATGAGTTACTTCCCTTTATATCTCTATCAGTACTGACAGGAAAAGCAAAGGGAATTAACTCTAATTTATCAGAATGTGTTTTCTTTGAAAGATGGATGAATGATTATTGTTGTATGTTGTGATTGAAAATATGTAACAGCCTCATACATTATCATGAAATCTGAGTTTCTAAGTCAAGTTATTTACAAACAATTTCTAATGCTTATACAATGTTGTGAAGCTGGTTATATTTACAAGTCCCTGTGTATCAGTGTAGTATATATATAGTTTGTTGTTTGTATGCCAGAACTTTTACCTTCTACATGTATTGCTATTAAAGCAATCTGTATCCCAGACCAGTTGTTGTCTTCTTTGTCATCAAATGCCTTCCATTCAAACAATATTGTTCACAGGAGAAGAACTATCAAATTACTGCATACAGAGTTACTTCCCTTCATTTCACTCGGTCAGTATAGTCGGTCAGTAATGACAATCACAGGTGTCTGAGAATTAGTAACGGATTTGACCTGCCAGAGTGCCCATTGACCATTTTTAGACGTTTAAGGTGTCTAGATAAAATAAAATTAGTAAAAATCGTATTCTTCATAGTACTATACAGTTGTTGTCTTTTGCCTTCCGTTAGATAAGCTTTCTGGTCATACAGAGTTATGGAAAGTAACTGTTTGATATATCAGATTTATATCGTTTTTTGTCAAATGCAGAATAGGAATAGAAATACTTTTCAGTTGGTGGGCTATTCAAATTGCCTTTCGTCCGTGGTCCGTCGTCCTTCCTTCCGTCCGTTAACAATTCTTGTTACCGCTATTTTTCAGAAAGTGTTGAAGTGATCTGTCTAAAATTTTACATGCAGTTTCCCTAGGGCCCTAGTTGTGCATATTGCATTTTGGGAACGATCGGTGAACAAGATGTCAGCCATCTTGAATTTTGATAGTTTTTGTTACCGCTATTTCTCAGAAAGTACTGAAGAGATCTATCTCAAATTTCATGAGCACGTTGCTCTAGGACCCTAGTTGTTCATATTGCATTTTGGGACCATTTGGTAAGAAAGATGACCGACAGGCCGCCATCTTGGATTTTGATAAATGAAGTTTGTTTCGGCTATTTCTCAGAAAGTACTGAAGCGACCCGTCTACAATTTTATATGTAGGATGTAGTCAAAGTTCGAAAAGCAGAGAAAAGATCCCTCTTTCTATTGTCAGACATATATCATTCTTTGGTGGGCGCCAAGATCCCTCTGGGATCTGTTGTTTATCATCATTTCTTCTGTAAATTCACTTGTGGTCCATGAAACTGTTTTTAAGTGCACTGAGTACTTATTTGGTGGAACTCCTTCAGTTTTACATGAAATATTTGACTTTCACATGATAAGACATTTGTAGTTAACTGGCGTTTTGGTGTATAGAAGTTATTTCGGTTGAGTAGTGACTTCTTTTGCACTGTTCCTTGTTATGCACACACGTGTGTTTAAGCGGTACTGAATACCTACATATTTCAAGGCATCTAGTTTTCTCAGATCGTTAGTAAAATATTAAAAAACTGGTATCAAAGTAGAGATTTGAAAGAATTAAATCTTAGAATTTACTGCAATCAACAAATGATTTATGTTCTTGGAGCACCAAAACCGCTATGATTTAGTCTCGTTTGAATGGATTGGATGATAGAAAACAAATGAAATTGAAACAAGAACAGATAATGAAAAGCATAGCTTGAGAGCAAACAAACAATAGTATTAATCTGTCAACTGTCGCTCATTGAATTCATAATACAGTATTATTACTATATGAATCTTATCATTACTATTACGAATCTATGTAATATTCTAACATGTGTTGATCACCTTCCTTATATGGATTTGTAGGTTGTAATGATATATACATGCTGGTATTTTCACCCATAGGCCGAAAGGCCTACGGAATAAAATGAATGTATGAATGAATGAATGAACTAGTCCGTTGCATTTTTTTTTAATAATTTTTGTAGACATAGAAAATCGCTGTCGGTTACTAAATCTAGTGGAATTGTCGTATACATTAAAAAGGAATATGTAAAATATGTGTCCCATATCAAAACAGAGTCCAGCCATGTGCCATGGATCAAAGTGAATAGTTCTGTTCTCAATAATGATGGTAATATATTATTTGGTAAAAATTATATACCTCTGGCAAATTCGAAATATTATACACTACATTATTTTGAAGAGATCGAAAATGATTTATTTACCCTCAGTAATGATGTTAATTGTGTCTGCCTTGTTGAATATTTTAATAGAACTACAAATCTTCCTAAATTTGTAGATATAGTTGATAATGTTTCTGAAATGCCAGATGTTAATAGACCCACAGAATTACATGCACCTAAGACAATGTGTTCCAAAGACAAAGTACATAATAATTATGGAAAGCATAATTTTAGTAGACATGTGTAATCACTGTAATATTTTTATTTTAAATGAAAGAATGGGTGAAGATCGTAATGTCGGTAAATTAACTTGCAAAAACGCCAGTGTTGAGGACTACTGTATAGGTAATGAAGATGATCTTTTTATTTCCAAACATTAAAGGTGGAATAATAATGCAAGGAATACGTCTGTAGAACTTGTATCTGCAAAGTACCTATATATGGAGAACATTGTAGATAGTATGTGTGAAAATGAATCTGAATTAATGAATCTGTCAACAACTGGTGTGAAATATTCGTCGATGCTGCCAAGCATGCTTTTGGTACTACCCAATACTCAGACAAGGAGAAAATTTATCTCCATATTTGTTTTCAATATTTTTAAACGATTTGGAACATTTTGATATCAAATGATTGTAAAGGCCTTTCGAATTTAGCGCGAAAACTATAATCTGATTTACATGTCTACCTCAAAATATATTTAATACTATATGCGACGATACGCGGTTTTAGCTCCAAACTCGGGATATATCTGCATCTATTTTTTGTAGTAAAAACGTAGTAAAAAAGTCACGTGCTTATACCTCATTCATGCCATTGGCCGGAATATACAATTGTATTATGGGTAACTAGTGATCACGTGATTGTGTGTGTACTTCCAAATATGGTGATAGTTTGCTTGCCATTTCCTGGAAAAAATGATTTATTTGAAAATATTTAGACTCCAAAATGTTATTAATATTGCATGCATATCATTTTGACTTGCCCATCTGTACTATTTTATTATAAATAATGAACTGAAATGAGCTATAAAACTGCCATTTCCACGTTTTGTAATTAAATGATATAATGCGAAATTACCAATTCAATAGGTCTAACCGTCTAATCTAGGATCAGCGATGATCGGCTACTCCCGGCTAAATTCGTAGAATTCTAAATTTATATTTATATATATTATTACCTGCTTTAGGTTTCATAACAGATACATATAACGCAGAGAAAATAAAATCTTCGTCAAAAGGTCAAATTATATATATACTTAATACCAGTTCAGAGAAATCACTATATTTGGAAGTAAACACACACTCATGTGATCACTAGTTACCCATAATACAATTCTATGTTTATTTCGGCCAATGGCATGAATGAGGTATAAGCACGTGACTTGTTTTACAACGTTTGACTACAAAGAACGCGTGTTTTGTACCATTATGAGGAAAATCGCCCGCGGATCGTGGTTTCAGCAATACTATCCAGTGGCGTAGGAAGATGAAACGTCATGGGGGGGGGGGGGGGCAAAGGTCCTCAATATTTTGTAAACCCAACCTTCTGCCACACCTACAGGAGGAGGATTAATTCAACTCCCAACCATATAATACATGTTTAATGTACATTTTTCATATATCACTAAATTTAATCCTTGTACACATTTATAGACAGTGGGGTCGGTAAAAGGAAATTAACGAATACGCTAAAAAAATTGGCCAAATTAGCGTGTGAGCGTCGAAGGCGCGAGATTTTGGTGTTTTATAAGGGTCTGAGGGTGACCCCCGGGATGAGTTTTATGTATTTTGATGATTTTGCGATCGCCCGAAAGCGCGAGATTTTGGTGTTAGGGAGGTTCGGGGGTCTCCCCCGGGGAAAAATGCGATTTAAAATGGCTTAGATGAGTTTTACGATGCATTTGATGAATTTTTGTGAGCGCCAAAAGGCGCGAAATATGCGACTTTGGTTTCAGTACTGGTTATTTGTATTATCATTTTGTTCGTCAGAATTTACTCTTCATTAGATGTGAAAGGTCTCAATGCCCTCCCAATATTGTGAATTTCATGCACCCCCAGTAGGCCCCCCCACATGCACCCCACCCCCATAACCTCCGAACCAATATTTTTCTTACCCTTATGACCCACTGATCACAAATCAAAATGTTAACATTGCATAAGTTGGGATGAACTTCCGGGTTATGACGTCATCAAGATGGCCGCCATCTCAAATTTCACTAAAAAATGAAAAATAGTCATAAACATTGACATTTTTTTTCAACCGAAGTAGACAAATGAGGTATCAAAATGACCACAATAGAACACTAAAACACATCAGACCAAATAACCAAATATATGTAGTGATTTTTACGCAGGAATTGAAAAAATAAATAGGATTTTAAGCTCAAAAATGGTATTTTTTTAGTAAATTTTTTATATTTTGCTTGACGCAACAAAAACGTTTTCCAACCGCAAACTATTATTTTCTAATTAGTTTTTTGTCCACTTCTTAATCAGTTCAAACAACAACAAGAAAAAAAACCAATGTTAACATTGTATTACTTCCGGATAGGACGTCGTCAAGATGGCCGCCATCACGAATTTCACTAAAAAATGAAAAATATTCATAACATTGACATTTTTCAACTGAAGTAGACAAATGAGGTATCAAAATGACCACAATAGAACAACAAATACATATCAGTACCTAATCATCCAAATATATGTAGCGATTTGTACGTAGGAAATGAAAAAATAAGATTTTAAGCCCCAAAAATGGTAAATTTTTTCAGCAAATTTTTCATATATATGTTTAGTCTTAGCTTTGAAGTTGCATTTTACTGTTCAAATATTAAAAAAAATCAAATCCGGAACTTTGATCATGTACATGAATTTTAAAGTTGCTCCACCGCGCGATTTAGAACTGATACACATCATTTGAACAATAATTGGTGTTTATATCATTGTATATATGTTCTAGTTAACACAAAAAATTCGCAATCATATTCCATATATTAATTTTTTTAATATTTTTATTATCTTCAAGTAAAATTATAAGCTCAAACTTTTCAATGGTGGTATGGTGTAAAGTAAGTAACTTTTGTAACTGAAGAACAATTCTAAATCGTCTGCTTTTGTTTTTGATAGAGAAAAAATATCATTTGTCAGCTGTGGATCATCTTTAAATAGGAGCATCAAAAAATTGACATTGAAAGCTTTTTTGTGTTGAAATCATGAAAGATAACATTCTCATAATCTATTAATTTTACAATTTCATATAATAGAAATTATCTGCCATCTTTTCATGGAGGCTGATGTGGACAGGACCAAATCTAAAGGGGAGTTAGGACACCTTCCATCCAAAGGGAACCAAATCAGCAACCAGAATAGTAAGTGTTGTTGTCTGTGGGCCTGGTGAAGATGGAGCTGTATAGAGCACAACATCAGGGGACGTCCTGCTCCAAGACGTCTGAGAAAGGAAACCACTTTCAAGTGTAAACAGAGTTGTGTTCCCATTGTGTTTTTAATCCTTGTTTGAATTATATCATACTAAGGCCGAGTTCATTCTTAGGACACCTTCCATACCAACGGGAACCAAATCAGCAGCCAGAAGGAAGTGTGTTGTCTGTCATCCTCGATACTCCAGGGGTTACCATAACTGTCGTTTATATCCACCCTATATCATAGGTAAAACATGAAGGCAGTTCAGAAGAAAATTCTGGCCAATCACAGACCTGCAAAAGATTTCCTTTGAAGACTACAGAGAGAGAGCGACGTCCAACTTCAAAGCCACACCAGTCAACCACAGTGTACCGTTATACGGCTCTTTTTGATGTACATCAAAGGACTAAATTACCTGTTTCTGTTCGGTTGCCTCCAGTTTTGCTATGAGATATTCCAGGGGTTGGTAGAGATCGTGTGTGATCGGAACCCCTGGAGTATCGAGGATGGTTGTCTGCGGGCCTGGTGAGATGGAGCTGTATAGAGAACATCAGGGACGTCCTGCTCCCAAGACGTCTTGGAAGGGAAACCACTTTCCAGTGTAAACAGTGTTGTGTTCCATTGTGTGTTTGCACCTTGTTTGAATTAGCTTACAGAAGGCAATAGAAATAGACTATTTATTGTGAAAAAAATTAATAAGATTGAAGATTACATGTTGTGCCAGATGCCAAAGTTCATTTAATACTACTTGAAATTAACATGTAATAAAGTTGTGTTGAAATAATAATTGATGTTGACACCAGGAAACTGTACCATTTCTAAATTTTAGCCTTGAATAATGAATGTAAAGTTGAATTATATATCTAAACTTCCTTCAAAACGAATTATCTCCCTTGATTTAAATATATGTGACAAACCATGATACATTTGCTATGATATGACAGTTTTTTTCATGTTTTTTATTCAAAAATGAATGCAGTATTATATATATTAATCAAATACATATGTAATGAAAATTAATTTGAAACCATGTTTGTTTTGGCCGAAAATTTCAAAAAATTAATATAATACAAAAAATTCATGATTGTAATTTTATTGATTGTTGTTGTTTTTGTACTTGCTGTAATTTTAGAAAAACCATTATGTGGAGAAGAAGTTTGTTAAGAATTTAGAATGTTTACAAATGGACGAGAGTTGAGAAATGAGAAGAATGCAATAAGGATATATATGTCTTACAGTCACCTGAAATCCGATATGCAACAGTTATAAATAATATTTTTGCTTTAAACAAATTAATAAATATGTCTCAGCCCTGTTGACTTGCACATAGGTCAAGATCATTGATTTGAACAAACTTCGTATCCCTTCATCCCATCATGCTATGGCCTCAATATCATGTCCCTGTATGAGGTTCTTGTATATATTAAGAAGATTGTAAATTGTTTCCGACCGACAACTGGATGATGCCGGCCAAAAGACAATGTACACATCCACATCTATAGACAGTGGCGACGCTAACAGGAAATTAATGAATAGTGCGAGCGTCAAAGGGTCGAGATTTTGGTGTTTGGTTGTCCGGAGGTCTCCCAAGAAAAAAAAAAAAAAAAAACAAAAAAACATTAGGATTAAGAATGGCTGAGATGAGTTTTACGATGTATTTTGATGATTTTGCGAGCGCCGAATGCGCGATATTTTGGTGTTTGCGGGGTCCGGGGGTATCACCCGGAAACAATTTATTACGATTTTGATGATTTTGCGAGCACCAAATGCGCGAGATTTTGGTGTTTGGGGGGGGGGGGGTCCGGGGATCTCCCCCCGGGAAAAAATATATATTATGATTTAGAATGGCTGAGATGATTTAAGACGAATTTTGAGGATTTTAAAGCGTTCTTAACGTGGTAATTTTTCGATTTAAAGTTACCTGCATTTAGAAATTATAATTGTGAATGTCGTCATATTATACGCAAACCTGTTCGATATGAACATACCGGCTTCACACCATCGGCACATTGTTGTTTAACTTAAAAAAATAATGAATTGATTTAATTGTCTTGCTAAGACATATAAACAAATTAATATTTTAAGAAACATTTTTGAAATAGCAGAATCCCTTGATGGACATTTTTAGTCTAGT
This sequence comes from Argopecten irradians, assembly GCF_041381155.1. Lineage (NCBI taxonomy): Eukaryota > Metazoa > Mollusca > Bivalvia > Pectinida > Pectinidae > Argopecten > Argopecten irradians. The sequence goes on along the minus strand of NC_091142.1, from coordinate 11,863,583 downwards.
TCATGTGTATTGAACTTTTATTATTAAAGGTTTGAACATTACGTGCTTGAACGTTTTAGGGAATGCGCCGCTAAGCGGCAAAATTTTCTAAAAATGATGCCCGAAAAATGTGCAGGAGGACCCTTTTTCTTCCTACGCCTCTGCAGTTGTACATTAAACTTTATGAATTGAGTACCCACTACTGACTGATGTAAATCATGCCAATAAAATATGGACCTTTTCTCTATTTCTGTGATTATTTACCCTTTTCTCTCCTCTTGAAAATGTTTTAGAACATGAGAAGAAAAACTAAAAATGAAGTCTATATAGCAGTAATAAAAAAAATATATAGCCACCTGTCAGCCATTTTTTTTCTTCTGATTGGTCACATGAGTTCGGACACAGAATGAAACAAAGACATACACTGTATCATATAAGCACCATATATTGGCCTATCAGGCCCTGAAATCAGTCAGTGATGAGGTATCAATTTAACCTTTTAATCTATGAAGAGTATTTTATTCCATTACATCTGTTAAATTTTCTATGAAAATTGAGCAAATAATGCTCATAAATGTGTAAATTTGACCCTCTCCCCGGGGAAAAATCCGAGACCCCAGGGCCATGAAATTCACAATATAGAAACCCCCAATCTATGAAGAGTATTTCTGACAAACAAAATGATACATTTTCGTACGGAACCTACCGAAGCATAATGTGTTAGGTCCTAGGTCCCAATTTACCAGGCGCGAAGCCGCCATGCAAGCACATAAGCCCGTGCTTGCACATCATTTGCCTTAGTATGTGTACACATGTATTAGATTCCCAAAAATCTAAGTGGGCTACGCGGATAGAAAATAAACAATGATATGTTAGTATTGCTTAACAAATCCAAATGGTGGAAATGAAACAACGATCCGCGGGCGATTTTCCCCCATAACGGTACAAACACGCGTTCTTTGTAGTCAAACGTTGTAAAACAAGTCACGTGCGTATACCTCATTCATGCCATTGGCCGAAATAAATATGGAAATGTATTATGGGTAACTAGTGATCACGTTTACTTCCAAATGTAGTGATTTTTCTGAACTGGTATTAAGTATATATATAATTTGGCCTTTTGACGAAGATCTTATTTTCTCTGCGTTATATGTATCTGTTATGAAACCTAAAGCAGGTAATAATATATATAAATATAAATTTAGAATTCTACGAATTTAGCCGGGAGTAGCCGATCATCGCTGATCCTAGATTAGACGGTTAGACCTATTGAATTGGTCGATTCGCATTATATCATTTATTTACAAAATGGCAGTTTTATAGCTCATTTCAGTTCATTATTTATGATAAAATAGTAAATATGTGAAAGTCAAAATGATATGCACGCAATATTTATAACATTTTGGAGTCTAAATATTCTCAAAATAAATCAATTTTGCGAAGAAATGGCAAGCAAACATCACCATATTTGGAAGTAAACACATAATCACGTGATCACTAGTTACCCATAATACAATTGTATATTCCGGCCAATGGCATGAATGAGGTATAAGCACGTGACTTTTTTTACTACCTTTTTACTATAAAGAACGCGTGGTTTTTTTTAATACAAAAGAAAAAGAAAAAATATGCAGATGTATACCGAGTTTTGAGTATAAAACCGCGTCCCGGGAGGATTTTTAGTCCTAAGGTTGAATCTGGCCATTAAGACCATAACAAAATTCGTTGTGCATTTATATAAGTGTATCGATGGATGTAAATATTTATGTAGGACAGGGCAAGCTAATTAACAAGTAATGCTGGTTAGCCAATGTGTATTGTGTATCACTGTGACCTTTATGGCTTTTAAATTACGTAACTGGTACATTTCGTGATTGGCAAGAAAATAAAACATGAAAAAAAAACCATTGTTTTGCATTTTTCATTCATTCTTTTAATATAGTATAGTACGGTATGTACTACGGTATGTACTACATGGACTTGATACGAATGCCAATCCACAAAACACACACACAGCTGTAAACGAATTTCAACCCATGGTTAATTATAATAAATAATTTTGACCAAGAGGATGGAAATGCACTCTAACTTCCACAGCTCGGACTAACAGAGCTCTACGTACACGCAGGCTACAGCTGCATGACCGGGATGTGCAGGATCACAATTTTTAATTTTGAAATCAAATAAATAAAAAAACTCACATGAATTAACAAAATCAACGTCGATCTCTACTGTATGGGGCTTGCAGTGGCCTTTGATTTCCACTTTCAAGACCAGATGTCGACATCCGAGTTACCGACTTCTACATAATAATCTGAGAATCATTATGTGGGTATGTACATGTGGTAAGTCGACATATATTCTTCTGTTTATGTCGACATCTTCCGATATGATGTCGACTTAATGCCATAATTATGTCGACGCCATTAAGTCATTGACAAGTCGACAACTCGATGGCAGAAATATGCCACCATAAAAAGGTTGTGAAGGTGCAGAGGTTGTTTTTTTTTTAGTTTGTAGTTATAGTCTCTATATTAGTCTATAGTGGGTCTTTGACTGTATGGGCAGGTTTAGCGGACTACTGTTTGCTAACCAAGGATTTATAAGTGAGACGTCCTTGTTGCTAACTAAGCATGTAATACAAATTTCTCTTTCTTCTTCTTGAAGACGCGTAATTTTTTTCTGCATATCTAGCACGATTAATACATGCAGTTTAGTGATATGGGTATGAAGCATAACAATATTTTGATGTTTATACATCTGCCAGATACTACCAGACAGTCCATGGCTGTCCTCGGTTGCATGTTAACCAGCCGGGCGCTACTGGGCGTCCCGGGCTGTAATTAGTCTCAAATAACAGCTGTGTTGTCGAGTAAGATGTCGGTCAAACAGTGTCGATGTAGGCCCATCATCTTGCATTAAAATGGTTACAGGTAAAGTCACTAACCCAGTGCATCTCTACCGACACCTTATGAGATGCGTCAAACTGCTGCCAAAAGATGCACAGTCGTATTATAAACATCACATACAGCAGGTAAATACAAAATTTGTTATGTTATTACCTCCCCTTGATTTGTTAACTGAAGTCAACGTTATATATATATGATCACAAACAGGTGCACGAAGATAAATATATGTGTTCATGGAGCAAAGAAGGAGCTTGACGTTAATGCTTGTCATTGAAAAAAAGCATAAAGATATACATTGTATATATATACTAGTTATAGTATTTTACCAAAACGTCCAACTCGTGTGCTATTTAAAATGTAAGAAGTTCATGACCACTGTCTTATATCGACTATTGTCAGTATTGAGTACTCAGAAAAAATAAAGATGTACATTTTAATTACAATATTATTTGATATAAAATATATATATATACATTAGTTAGAACTCTTAAGCAAAGAACATACCTTTTAGAACTTCTAAATTGAAAGTAGTTTAAAATATAGCTTAGCTGATTTATTCAAAATGAAACAAATATGTATGAGTATGCTATAATAATTACTAATAAGTCATAAAAAATATAGAATATGTTGATTTTTTTCTGTGTGTTGCAGGCATACAAGAGCCATTCAGATGAAACTGACCCAGAAAGGATTCAGCAGATAGTTGCTCGGGCTGTAGAAGATGCTGAGTGGGTTATCAAAAAGGTAATAATAAAATAACAAGAGTGCCTGTATTACTCACCTGGTTTGTTATGCCAAGAAATGTTCTGGAAACAGGATCCTCAGACATTTACGTCTAATTTCCCTGTTGGACCTCATCCCTCCAGCTGCAGAGGGGTTAGAGCCAAGATTCATATAACTCTGTTCCCCTCCCCCCAAGGAAGCTTAATTCTGGCCAAATTGGCTAAAATCAATGCAGAACTCTGTTACTAGTAGTTGTGATTATTGGGCCTTGCCCCAGGGGATTCAGAGACAAGATCATACAAACTTCAGGCCAGGTGAACTAAAAATGAGTAAGTTAAGATGAAGTAGAATCCATTCTTATACATATGCACGTATCGGCTAAGTCTCCGGGCCCAGCACCATACAATTTTCCCAGACAGATTTTTTACTCAAGTCTATGTAAAATCATACACTTGAGTATAAGATCTAACTGAGAAAAGTTTTATGATGCCAGGCCAGATCTTGATGATAAATGATCAGTTCAGCACATGAAATTTGTGATCCTGCTGAGATGAAAGACAAGCAAGTTTGTTCTCATAAATAACCTTGACCCGGTTCTCATTTACATTCTTCTGTACAAGAATGATTGACTGAATTGAAGTTTGATGAATGACTAGCAAGTTTGTAAACATAAATAATGTTGACCTCATTCTGACACATGAATTTTCGTTACCGTATTCGACCCAATAAGAGCCTGTATCCCTATAAGCGCCCTACCCCTTTTTGAGGCCTCAATTTCAATTGTCCACGCATAAATAAAGACCAAAAGTACACAAAACTGTCTAGATTTGCAATAATTTCATCTTATAAGTACATTTTCATTTTTTCAATTTTTTAAACGCCCTGGGTGCTTATTGGGTCGAATACGGTATCAAATTTTCAGTTCACCAATGATTGACTCAGCTGAAGTTTGATGAAAGGATAACTTTGTTCGCATAAATAACCTTGACCTTATAATATTATCATATATTTTTCAGTACAAGACTGACTGACAGAGCTGATGTTCAGGTCTTCAAAAACCACTGAAGTGTAGAAGGTTCTATGTACTTACTACATTCATTCGAAGTCAACTGTCTTGGTGGAAGATCATGTGTGTTGATGTCTTGTCTCCTTTGAGAGTGAATATTACAATATTTACAAATATGAATACATAGACATGTATATACATACGAGTGCATTTACATTCATAGATATGATATTGTGACGTTGGGCATTTATATGAAATGCCAGTTTTAGAAATTTTATGATTTTATAATTTGTGGAAAGAATTTATGTACATGAAGAAACTACTCGTAGTATATACCAAGTATATAATATAACTGTTTAAATAAAAGATGAAAACTTGGCATCCTCTTTGTTCTTCGTCAGTTTTAAGTGCTCCATGCTCTTTCAATAAATTTATGGCCTTCTGATGATGTTTATGGCATCCAAGACATGATTTGGACCAAATTTGACTAACAGCATCCCGTTGGGTATATAGTAAATAGTAAACTGAAATACAAGTATATGTCGAAAGTTGATCGATATGCAAGGTTAAATCATTAAGGTTAACATACTTATTATTGCATATGTGGGACCATCCTCGATACTCCAGGAGTTCCGATCACATACGATCTCTACACCCCTGGACTATCTCGTAGTAAAATAGGAGGCAACAGAACAGAATAGGTAATTTAGTCCTTTGATATACATCAAGAGCCGTTTAACGGTACACTGTGGTGGACTATGTGGCTTTGAAGTTGGGCGTCGCTCTCTCCGTAGTCTTCAAAGGAAATCTTTTAGTTTTAGTGCCTTCAGTTTTACTACAATGAGATATTCCAGGGGTGTAGAGATCAAATGTGATCGGAACCACTGGAGTATCGAGGATGATGTTGGACAAGATGCTATCACAGATGGTAAATCATGGTTCATATAGAAATTTGAGGAAAAAACAAGGACTTTAAGGATATTTCAAGGATTTTTTTTCAATAATTTTCAAGGCCACATTGGAATCAAATTTAGATTCAATCAATGCAAAAATCAAATGTTCTGTGGAACAATTGCTGAATTGATCTGAAGAAATAGTTCATTAACGAAAGTCTTGAAATCTAAATCAGAACGAGAACACAAGTCACAGTCGCCCACAAGTTTGATCAAAGTTCATGTTCATTTTACACTATAATACCAGTTTTGAATGAGGAATCAAAATATCATTTTGGAACAAATGTATTTTTCAAGGACCTTTTAAGGACAACACATAAATTAAAGGACTTTTCAAGACGTGTGTCCACCATGTGAATTAATTATGAAAAGGGCCAATCCAGGGCACATTTTATTGCAATATTCTTATTTCTTTGAAGAGCTTCACAATGGTCTAATCATCTACCCACGTCAGTGTCAATGCACATGATCTTAACCAGACTTGTTTCCTCAATACAATGGACCAACTTCTATTCTGACCGTTGACCTACATTTACAAAGACTGCTTTTTTTATCCCACCATCATCAGATGGTGGCCATGGGCTATTCAAATCACTTTTCGTCTGTGGTCCATCATCCGTCCATTAACATTTCTTTAATAACGCTATTTCTCAGAAAGGGCTGAAAGGATCTTGTTCCCTTAGGGCCCTAGTTGTGCATATTACATTTCGGGACTGATCGACAGGTAGCCATCTTTGATGTCAGATAATTGAACTTTGTTACCATCATATATTAGAAAGTACTGAAAGAATCTTTCTCAAATTTCATATGTAGTAATATGTTGTAAAAATTTGAAAAGCAGAGAAAAGATCCCTTTTTCCATTGTCAGACATCGATCATTCTTTGGTGGACGCCAAGATCCCGATATCAAAAGGTCCATGGGCCTTAACACCTTATCATGACCTTGGTATGTAGGTCAAAGCAAATACATAATGACTTCAATCAAAAGCTAATCAGTCATCACTATCAAAATTAAAAATACTAAAGGGGCTAGTAAAAAAAATCCCTTCATGGCGCCATTGCTATGTATGCAAATTGTAAGATTTTATCAACACGACCGACATACATTTGTGTATGACACATATATTGAAGTTTGTTGTCTCAAATCTCAGAGTAGTACTGACAGAATGTTAAGTTGGTTCTGCTGTTTATTTTAATTTAAAGGGGTCTTATTGTGTTTGAAAGTTTAAAGGTATCAAAATGAAATTTGACTACTATATTTATTTTTCTCTAAATATCATTACAAAATTACAATGTACATACAGCAAACAATTTTCATTACGTCTCGTAATTCATATTTTGACATGCATAAAATGCAATGATACCTGTAAATTATTTTCTGTGGAAAACAATTTTATTATATGAGCCATTAAAACATGTTTAACAGTCTATTTACTTTCTCAAGTTTTTAAATATCTTCGTCCCAATGCAATGTGCCCCTTTATTGGCCTTCAAACCAAAACAAATAACTGACTACTGTAGTTCTTTAGGTGAGTTTATTTATATTACATAAAATAACAAATGTACACAGCCACCCAGATTAGATGATTCCAATCTGAAAAAGACAATGAAAGTCCATGTAAATACAGTTACAACATGGTGCCAACCGAATAATTGGGATTTACACATATTACATAATATAGACCAGCAGGAAGAAATAGACTGGTTTTAACTTGTAAACATGTTGAAAATGTTAATTTCACCACTTCTTGTTGATCAGAATGTGCCACATTATTGTTATGATAAGAACAAAATTTGTTGAGCATTCCATAGCATTTGTCTAGTTTTTAGGAGAAGGAGTGCTTTCAGAGTATAACGGCAAAGACAAATTACTGGTGAATTTCCTATGGCCATATTTGCCAATTATTAATGCCTTCTCCTCAAACAAAATTCTTAATTGAATTTATTTGTTTAAATCTTATCTACCTATAAATCTAAGTATAATTTGAGGGTATAAAACAATACTTACTTTGTTGGCAACATCCAATGCATCGTAGTCGGGTGCTAGACGTACATAAGCCTTTTTCTCACCATCGGGCCTAAAAAAGAACAGCAATAAGGTCAAAACAAAGCATTCAAAAAATTTGGTATCATAATAATGTATATCTATGGTTTGCTAATATTGACCCTCCGAAATCCTGCATTTTAATTTTTTCCAAACACTTCTTTATAAATCTGTGATTGGATCAGACCAAAATGACCTATTTACATCATTCTGGACATTTATCTATGTGTAGTTTGGTAAAAGGTATTCCACAAGCTTCACGACTCTATCTTAAATGGCTTCAGCACAGTAAATCGCAGGAGGTGCTCCCATTGCAGAGGCAAATCGAATTTGGACTCCTCTTATCTTCTAAGACTATTGATTTTTGTCCCCAGTTTGGACTTTTGCCTATATAATGAAAACTTTGGAATCCGTTACCTGGTCTCTACATACTAGTCTCTCTAAGTTTCTATTCCTGCTAAGCATTACAGCAGTAGCGTGCTTGATTCACCTATAGCAAGTAAAATGTGCTTTTAAGATGCTTCAGAGCACTAAAAATGCCTGAACACTTGCTATACATACACACACATTACTTATAGGGCAATCAGGGTACTAGCTGTTATTTAATAAACTAAGCTGTTGATAGGTTCACCAGGAAAGTTTCGGAAGTCAAAGTTCTAACAAAAATTAACAGAAGAACCTGAACTAATTGAAGGGCAGACCAAATAGATGTTTAAAAGATGTTTACGCTATTGTTCCTTTCTAAACTATTTTAAAATAAAGCAACACAAATTTACCTGACCAAAGTGTTGACTTTTGCAACATCAATGTCGTAAAGTTTCTTCACAGCCAGTTTGACTTGAGGTTTGTTGGCCCTTTTGTCAACAACAAAGACCAAAGTATTGTTATCTTCGATCTTTTTCATGGCAGACTCAGTTGTTAATGGGTATTTGACAATTCTGTACTTGTCCAACCTGGAATATTCAATGAACATAAGCATGAAGTCTTTTCACACGTAAATATTGAAACATATTCATCATCAAACTCATGCAATAATGCCAATATGCATACTTCTAACAATACATCTACATTGAAAATGTTGATATCGATTTATTTCTCTATAAGCTGAATCTTTTGATATAACAGAGCAAGGTTTGTGCCAAGAGTGTACCACAAATGGTAGGGCTGTCACGATACGATATGAATCTCGATACTTAATCTGCTTCACAATATCTGTATTCTTTTAGATCTGTGTGGCGACATTTTTTAAATTCCTTTTGAGAACGAAACTGTGAACAAACATCAAGTATTGTGTAGAAGAGCGTGCAAAGGGCGACAACTCTAATTGAATTATTTTTATAGGTATAGCTATACTACTTTCATGTATTGTGTATCTTGGTTGGGAAATAAAAAACATGTTATCGGTGTATTGTTACAGCCTTAACAAATGGGGTCTTTTTCCCCCAGATAAAAAAAACAAGGTACTTTTTGAGGCTTAACTTTCAGAGAAAAGTATAAGCATCAAAGATGAAATTGTTCATTGACAATGATTCTGCAGGTTTACAAACAGTCCAATCTTGGTTCTTAGATTTTGTTAAGGAGCTATGATTCATTCTCTGCTTTTGAGGCAAAGTTGTTTCAAATTTGCATATTACAGAGTATCTGCCGTTGCAGTTAGGTATTAGTTGTGACATCTTTTCAGTGTGAACATAATACCATATAAAATGATGCGAGTTTTGCTCACAAAATTATGACGTTTTAGTCGATATCTACTCGCAAAGACTGAATACCTCAAGTATGGGGAGTCATCAGAGATACTATAAAAGGCAAAATCACAAGAGTGATGTGGTAGAGGTAGGTAAAAATATTTTTTGACAGTACAAGACTTCAATTCTAACAAACTTACGTTGCGGTCTTAGGCACACTTTTCCTGGGGTATTTTGGTTCCCTGGGAAGCTTGAGGGTCTTGGGTCTCCTGAAGTGTACGGATGTGCGAACCTTACGGTTGCGTTTGTCATGTACTCCCCTCAGCTGAGACTTCTTGGCCTTTTGAGCCTTTTGCTTGGCCTTAGCTGGAGCTGCTGACTCTTTTGTTTTGGCAGCATCTTTCTTGCCGCCCTCTAGAAAAAGGAAAACAGTCATCATTAAAATACTTTTAACATCAATTAACAAATGAACTACATGTATAACATTGAATTTGCATGGCTAGATCTGGGAGACAGATACTCAAGGCTTCACATGCACCAAAAGTATATTTTTAATCACTCCAATAATGTATGAGGTTAAACATGATACAGCACTTTATTTTTCAGTTGGAATAATGTAGCAGGAATTGGACATTTCATCAGTTTGGTGACCAGGTAACTTCAATGTAGCTTAGCTAGCATTTGCTGTTTGAAGGTCTAGGTTCGAACCCAGGAGTGACCACTACGGATGACCTAGGCTCATACACAGTAAGGTTTATAACATGGTTCTGGTGTCAGAGGCACTTTTGGGGTGGAATAATGTAACAGCTGGATTTGGGTGACCACAATGACCAAGAAGGACCACAATGACCAAGAAGATAGCGTTTGCAATTTGAATATCCCGGGTTTTAACCTGGTCTGACCACAAACAGCATTATTTTCTCCACCCCTTGGCTGTAGTGCTGTTACAAGAAGAACTTATCCACGTGTAGGAATAAATTCCAATATGATGTCATCACTGACATCAGGACTGGAGTAAAATATATATAAGCAGACTGCACTTTAATACTTGATTAACTGGTTTGATGACATGTACATTGTAACATACTAACATATTTCCAAGTTTTACATAACAAGTGAAAAACAAAAGCATTCCATTGCATGTAATGATGTAAAATTATAGTTTAAAATATTTGCCAGTAAGGGTCATTAAATGACATTAGTTTCTCATGAGCACAAAGTTATATTTTTAATGAATATCAAAATACTCATTTTCTCAATTTAATAAGTTATCGAGACACAGAAAAAGAAACTATATACACCTTCAAGTAGACCTGATATCATTTTGCACAGTACATGTATATACTGGCCAATAAACAAACAATATCATGATCGCCATATAATGCATTTAATTTGTTAATTTGGTGTCGAAACTAATCCTATTCCTCATTTAAGAGATACTTTTCAGTAGAATATCAATTTAGGCAACTGCAGAAACACGGTAGGGTTCTTTAATTTCACTAAATTATCGCGTGTTGTATTTTATATGACACATACTTTCTACTGTTGCCTTCTTTTTGGGAGCCATGTTGAAAAAGGACGGATTTGGGGTTTCCACGTGGTTTGTAAAGACCGATTTTACCCTGTGCGCATGTGTTCAAAAATAAGCTTCCGCCTCCTTGATTTTTAACGGGTCCTTCAAACGTTTTGTTGAAATGAAGTATGGACATAGCTATTAAGCGTTTATTGACGCAGTTAGTGCGTGCATAGTTTCACTTCCGCTGGATCGGTGAACATTTTTGTTGTATTTCAGACACAAATATTGGAATGAATCATGCCAAAAATCTTTTCTGACAAGACCATCAATATATTTTATTGAATTTCAATAGGTAAGTATTTGAAAAAACAACGAATTTCCAGTTGAATGTCAAAGAAACAGTATTGACAATAACTTGTCGGCCTTTTTGTTTGTCCTGACATTTTACATTGTCTTAAAATGTTAGAAAAAAATACAATAGAAGTGTTGTTCGTAGTCTATTTTGTTTAAAACAGGAAATCTATTCCAGAATTATTTTTTATATATATTGCTGTTTGTTTGAACCCAACGGTATCCTCCATAACAACTCAAAATATAAATAATAAAAATCTAGTCATCGACTACAATTTTACAATTAAGCAAACCAAACAGAGTTTGGTCAACTTCGACACTAAATATGATAGGAAAAGGAAAATAAAGTGCAAGGCCAGGGATCGAACACAGAACTCACTGAACACTCTATGGGTGCTCTACCAATTGAATGTACCTGGTCGATCACTGGTGATCAACCCGTTCCAGAACCTTTGCCACCTCTATTTTTTCCAAATCTTTGCCCGGAAGACTTGTCAAATAAATGACAAAACAGTTACACAGGTACACAGATTTGGGTACCAATGCTTGAAACAGTTTGGTCAACGACACCTAATAATACATTCATATGTATACATGTACAATTGTAGTAGCCTAGTGGAAGCGGAAAAATGCATGGCCAGACTGGGGTTCGAACCAGGAACCCTCCAAACACTAGTCAGGTGCTCTGTACCATTTGAGCTATTCTAATAACTATAAAGGGAAGACATACATGTACACCGTAACATTCAGCAATTTTTTCCAAGATACTTAATCAACTTTAGATCTACATTCTGTAATAAAACTTGGCCCTGCAGGTAATTCAATTATACCTGCTGTCCCTATAGTAAAAGGTGACTACCTAAACAACATTTTTCTTCCTTGTGTCTCTCTTGATGCTGCTTCTGATTTACTTTTGGTCTTCTGTTGAGTACTCTGCCCTGCGAGGTAGGATCTAGGTTCTGTCTCCTGGCAGAGACAAACCAAAGTCTGTAAAAGTGGTAGTTTCTGTTCCTGCTTAACGCTCATGATCAGCATACAGGGAGTAGGACGACCGGTTCCCTCGTTGTCAGTATAATGTGACCGGATGGGGTTTGTTGCTTGATGTCTTTGGCAGCATGCTTCAGTGAGTGATATAGCAGCTGCGCTATAAAAAGGGCAATAGATGCACTATACAAGATGACACACCACAAATATACTGCAGTCTCCCAAAACACACACCTTGCACTTCACACGCTACACACCACATACACGGGAGGCTGTCTTGACCATTACATGGCCCTGGATGTTAGAACATTAATTAACAAACAAACAAGTAATAAGAAACTATATCTTAACCGATAATCAACTACCAGTATTTATTAATGTTAGATGACCCATAATCAATCTTTATATCAGTGTCAGAGTGATTTCCAGCACTAGTGTGCACAGTATTTGCTTAAGGAAAGAGTATAAAATACATATCCATATATTAAAATAAATGGGTTTTTTTATTAGCTATTTCTTGAGTCAATTATAATTTTATTGTTCAAGTTTTTTTTTATCAATGATTTGATGTAGGCCTGCTGACTTTGAAGTTCATCATTTCCTGTCAACATGTCTGCTGGAAGGACCATCATATCAAACACAGTGGCTAAGGATAGGGTTATCTCTAAATTTCCACAGGTAAGTTACAAAATACAACTTTGCTAAATTTTCCCAGTTATTCTAACATTATAATACCAGCTTAAAATACAAGGTTAGCCTAGGTTTATGATTAAGGTTTCTCTCTAGATTTCTTCTAAATTGCAATAACCATAACTGAAATCACCTAGACTGTTTAATTTTCATATAGAATTATGAAGTACAATGACGTCATATACCGTATTCGACCCAATAAGCGTCCAGGGCGCTTAAAAAATGATAAAAATGAAAAGGTGCTAATAAGTCAAAATTATTGCAAATTTATACCGTTTTATGTAGTTTTGGTCCTTATTTATGCCTGAGCAATTGAAATTGAGGCCTCAAAAATGGGGAGGGGCGCTTATAGGGACATGGGCGCTTATTGGGTCAAATACAGTTTATCAATGAGTCATACCTGAATTTCCTCCTCCTTTTCTATAGTATAAAATATCAGATACAACTTTGACTTCATCATTTCAAAGTTCTTTGAAAAGTCATGTATAATATGAAGCAGAAATAACAATTCTGTAATTAGGAATTGATATGTTTAAGATATTTTCTTTTCTAGGCCTTCCATCCAGATGCCACTCCCTACCAAAAGATGAATTTTCACCCAAAAGTGAAAAATGCTTGTGCAGAAAACAGAACTGGAAGAGTTGGGTATGGTTATTAGCTGTATAGCTTAATGCTGTTTTTTCTTATTCACTTATTTATAAGAAAAATATAGAGTTTTTCAGGATAACTGTAAATGTACTGTCTTAGCTCTTAAATATTCAGCTTTAACCATGGTTATAAAGTAGGATATGATCTAAGGTTTCATAAGACTGCTTGTCGTATTATCAGCTGCTATTTTGATCATGTAAATTAAGAATATAACTATTGTATCCTTACGCTTATTATTTCATTTGTACAGTTTATATTTCTTATTGTATCCATTTCAGGTTGAAGATTTGTAAAGCTGTTCTAGTTGGTGATGTTTCTGTTGGAAAAACAAGCCTGGTGAATAGGTAATATAAACTCTCTGTATTATAATGTAGAAATAGCAATCAACCAAAGAGTCTGCTGTTTTCAGTTTAAACTTTACCTATTACTGAATATCTGGCTAAACATATTTCCGAAAGATATGTAATGTCATTTGAGTTTTAACTTTAACATATTACCAGATGTACAGTGGACCTGCGATAATCCGAACGCCGATAGTCCGGAAAACTCACTATCCGGACGGAAATATCAGGGAACGGATTTCCGTAACGTTATTTATACTCACTTGTCCGGAAATTCGTATTCCAAATCCGGAACTCCATTTTGGGAACGGGATGTAATTTTCGTTAATAAATTCCCACAATAATCCGGACAATTTGTTGTTGCCACGTGCCGAGAAATCCAAGGCCAGCTACAGTCATGTGTAAAATACACACTGCCAACTAACACTAGTTAGTGTGAGTTGTCATAACAACTGCTGCCAGGTCATAGCCACGGGCGTTTACCTGAACACTTTTCACAAGGGTACATGCAGTCATGTAACGGTTCATTGGTTTTCTATAGGAGATCAAACTTCAGTGTTGTAATTGAGATACACAATATATATTTTTAGCCACATGCTTTTAAACATGAAGTTTGAGCTTGGGTACGGGTACGTATGCTGTAGATACCTTACTTGTTTCGCATGCAGAATATATCGCTATGAGTATCAGATACAATAAAGTGAGATAATACTCACAAAATTAATAAGAATTTTAAATGTAAGTGAATCTATTCGAATTCATCGTCTGTGGTATAAGATAAAAAGGTTACGGCACATGCCATTTACACGTGTGTGACATTGTGCATGAAGTTAGACGTGAACCGGGCGTGTGGTTGTTACGCACGTCTGTAAGTCAGAAAGCAAAGATTTGTGGAAATGGTTATTAAAAACACACATTATACAAAATAACAATTATATGAGTTCATAAAATGTTCACAACTATTTGTTATCATAGTTTTTTTTTTATGCCAAGAACGTAGATGATATTGATCCTTGCTTAGGCAATTTGCCGTACACAGATCAAGAGTGGGATACGTAGTTACATTTTTGTATATGCAGCATAGTATTTTGAAAAAGAAATACGTTTATTATTTATTCTGTATATATTCTTAATGTAATGAAAAAGAATACCTATAAAACATAACAAACAAAGTATTAATTATAATACACGTATGTTACATAAAAGCCTATCATCGATTACAAGGTCAAGCGGAGTAACTCGTACGTGACAATTTAATTAACTAAGAACACGAAATTCGGCATTCCGGAAAACTCGTAATCCAGACGGTTTAGGCTGGGAACCAAGGTGTCTGGATTATCGAGGGTCCACTGTACTGCAATTAAATTGTAAGTTTAGCTTTGTATTAACTTAATACATGTACCAATTGTCGTGCAATTTTAGTTTTGAATTCAATATGTAGTAGTATTATGACTACCTCTATGTGTTATTTGCTGACACTTTTCTCTGTTCCTGCCAGGTTCTGCCATGATGTGTTTGATAGAGACTACAAGGCGACCATTGGAGTGGACTTTGAAGTAGAAAAGTTCAGCATTCTGTCTATTCCATTCACACTACAGATGTGAGTATATATTGAATTATAGAATTATTGTTACCTGATTGGTGTTTTAATCTCCTGATCTCCCCATTATCACAATTATAATCATGTGTTCAATACATTGTAAACAAATGCATATTCTTACAGTGGAGTTCATAATTAAATAATTAGACCCTAAAAAGTGGTCTTATAAAGCAGGTGGTCTTCGTACAGAAGTGGTCGCTAAGGGCAGGTTTTTACTACATCCATATTGAAATGGCATAGTGATATATTGACCAGAAAAATATGTTTTAGTCCAAAGTGATAAGTGGTTGTCCCAGTAGCAAGGTTTAATGATAAGGAATGAAAGTTTAGAGAAGTATGGCTATATTGAATCTGTGGTGACCAATAGAGTTACTTCATTATAAGCACAGGTTTCTATATACATCTGTACATAATGCGCATCTTATTTAAATCTTGACAGGCAGGGAATGAACATTAATATGTGAACCATGAATTTGTATTTTGTATTTAGTTATGGTCCTATATATTCCAACTCATGATCATAGCTGAAAATATTTCAAAAATTGCTTTTACTAACAGATGGGACACAGCTGGCCAGGAGAGATTCAAGTGTATAGCTGCATCCTACTATCGAGGTGCCAATGGTAAGTACAACAATCTTTGTGATATTGGTTCTAGTGTAACACTAATTACAGATATTTGACATGAAGAGATAATCTTGTTCCATTGAAACACTAACATCAGCTACTTGTCCATTACATAATTTTGCTGGATGTTGATATGATCAATTAAAGTGAATAGTTGGGCAAAGGAAACCAGTCTAAATGCATTCATTGACCTTCCAAAAGTTCTTACATATCAAAACGACAATGATTTTGCAGGATGTTGATATGATCACTTAAGTTTGATTAAAATAATGTAAATAATAAAAATAATCTTCATGTTGTTGCATGGTAGTATTTGATTTAAAAGATTTAGTATACCTAGTATTAACTTACATTTTGGACACATAAAATCTCCAATCTGTGACAAAGGTTTGATAATCTTGAATAATTCTTCAAAATGAGATCATAGTTTCCTGTAGATAAGCTTTGTTTCATTGGTAATATTTGACCAGACTCAATTTAGAAGGTATTATAAAAACTCATTGGTACCTGTTTCAGTGGTTGTGGTGGTGTTCGATCTGACAGATGAGATGTCCTTATCCAACGCTGCTAAGTGGATGCATGATGCATCAGAAAGTGCCAGCGATCCAATTAAACTGCTGGTGGGCAGCAAGAAAGACAGCATGGTAAGTTGATCTCCATCAAATGTTAGATGAGTTGCAGAAAGATTATGATGCACACAACAATTCACAGTGGAATCATTTAGAGTAGTAACAACATTTGTAGTTTTAAAGAATTACTATGTGGAAATAAATGTAATTTAAGGGTAAGCTTCAGAACTCACCGTTCTCACTCCGTTTCATAGAGGATCTCACAACATTTCATTTAGGGTCACATTCTGGTGACCTCATAATCCCATTACATTAGATCAAATGCATGTTTGTACTCTGGCTTCATCACAGCACACCTATACATTCAGTTATGTTGAGTGAAATGACAACATTCACAAAAAATGATTCAGCTCTAACAAACTGTTTCATCCCTGGCAAGAAGAGTTAGTAATTTGATTGGCTAATTTGTAAGGTCACCAGAATGTGACCCCGAATGGGATGTTGGCAGATCCTCTATGAAACGAAATGAGAATTATAAGGATCTGTGTTTTCATCAGATTGAAGCTCATATAGTAAGTAATGAACATTGAACTCTTACTTCTGCAGTCATGAATTAGAATTAGTACTATGGATAATGTGTAATATTTATGACAAGATTTCTTCTAATTACAGTCTGATGCTGGTTATGAGGCAGTAGAGAGACGAGCAGCAGACATTGCTAACAGTCTAGGGGCAGAGTTCTGGGCAGTCTCCTCTAAAACAGGTAACCATGGCAACATATCAGAAGGTCCAGATTACAAGATAATGTACAATGTATATGCATATGCTGCTCCTTAACTCACAGATGAACTGCTGCAACCAAAATTAATCCAAAATGTTATTTTATGAAAGAGAATTGAGACCTAGGATTTCTTCCAATTATACTGGAATTGTTACAGATGAACTCGGTTGCTCATTTTCCTTATCTTGGTGAGAAGTCAAGATGATTATTTAAGACCATTGAGTCTTAGTGTTGTATTTTGTATTTGTTAATAAAAATGAAAAACAGTTTGTATGAAAAGCTCTGCAGACTCCATGATACTTAGCATACAGACAATATTATTTAGTGGGTCGGGGAGTTAGATATCTTCATGTTATGGACAGATTACAATTTGTAATGGCCGCTGTTTATACTCTGATATGGATAATATAGTGTACAAAAACTAAAGGTTAAATATGAATAAAGGCCTCCACAGCTTATAATCCAGAAAATATGGAAATAACTTTACTGGGAATAAAGATTTTAAACTCCTGTGATACTAAATTAGTTGAGTTATGTTATTAAAATGAAGCAAAAGAAGTATTGTGGAATGTTTCACTTATGTTAACCATGCTACCTTTCTCGTTCAGGTGAGAATGTGAAGGATTTCTTCTTCCGAGCAGTATCTCTGACGTTCGAGTCAGCTGTATTGAGAGAAGTAGACACTGATCGCTCCCAACCGGCCAAGCAGATCGGTAACGATTTCATCCGTAAGTGTGTGAGAGAAACATTGCTTTGTATTGGTTTTGTAGTCTTTACGCACTTAATATGGGTGATATTCAGGTGACACAATAAAGGTTTTAGGTAAAAAGATCTGTCATCAAAGAAATTATTTGGAAAAATGAAGATGAATTTATTTTAGTATATAAGGTATATAAGTTAAAAACTCAGTTTTAAAAAACAAACAAATGTATATAAACTAACACGAATTAGAGCTAAAATAATATTTTTGTCTAGATGAAAAAGAAAAAAAGAATATTTTGAATTACATGTATTTATTGCCAGTTTGTAAACTCTTGTATTAAAAATGTTTGCAATAATAATGTCTATTTTTAATTAGCAATTTTTTAATTTTTAAATGCCCTTGGTTGCCTATTGGTTCGAATACAGTACTTAATATTTTAGCTCAATCAAATTTAATCATTTTTTTAATAGATTCACACAACGATAAATTCAGTAAACCACTATAATGGCTATGTTAAAATATACAAAATACAATTACTGTAATTATATTTTAACACAATAATGTTTGCATGAAAAACGCTGAAATAATATTAACATTAAAATATGTACGTTAACTGTATTATAGAGCATAACTTACATAATACAACCATTTCTAATACCACTTTCATCGAATTGTATATCAATAAAAATGTACATGTAGTATTTTCGATGTTTTCAGGAGTGGAAAAGGACAATCTATATGAAAGGAAGAAAAAGAAAGGGATCAACAAATGTTGTGAAGGGTGAGGATGGTATGCCTTTATGTGCCACAATACATTCCCGTAAGGTTGATATGGTGCTGATAATTCATCGTTTTAATGTAGGATAGTAGTCATTGATCGACAGGTAAAACAAGTTATATTACTTATATAACACATCTGAATAATTTTTCTAAGAGTTTGACTATAGACTCGGGTAACAATTTTTATTTTGTAGTCGTTCATCAGCAGGTAAAACATGTCGTAAAACATATCTGTATAATTTTCTTAGAGTTTGATGACAAATTCAGGTAATATTTTTTAAGGAGTTACGTAATATTTTTTAAGGAGTTACCACATTTTTACCTCTGAGTACTTTGGGCAATATTTTTTTCTTAAGTTGGTGATATGCAAAATTTCCCCAACAACACTCTGGTGAATGATTTTGCTGAAGGGTAAAAACTGCTCCAAAACTAAAACATTTTAAACAACACCTTCCATTAGCAGTATTATGGATTTACCATCACCAACTGTTCAATCCTTATACAAAAAGTTAATTAATTTATCTAAAATTAAATACCAGGTAGATAGCTCTAGAATATTCTTTGTTTTTCCTTAGAAAACTAATGCATTCTTCCATCAGATAGCACAACTCCCACATGTTTGTTAATACACGTAGAGTGATTTTACAGTTGTGTTTGTATATGCCCATATAACATGTTGAATCATTATTTTACTACTGCATGGATGAAATCAAATATCCCTAAACAAATAGCTGATGCCTATCTGTATCTTAATGTGGAATAACATATTTATCAATAATGTTTACCTGTAGTATATACCATGAAATTCATTTATGAATATTTTACAATTATAATATACACACTGTATATAACTATGAATGTATTCTGTGTTAAACGTAATATAATTATAAGTATTATTTTTTTTAAAGTCCAAGATATTTACTTTTAATAAAAGTAATTAAAATAAAAATAATATTCATGAGTTCGTGTGAAACGAAATATCTTTTAATGTGGATTAAGAGGAAATAAATTTGAAATATTTATTTAAAAATGAATCTTAAACTACACAATGGTTAATCTGTTGGTTCTAATGTTCTGGATCTAGACATACGATGGTGCATATATGACAATTATTTTTCAATTAACCGACTGTTTACATATATATGTATATTTAACTAATACTTACAGATATCTTATTTGACAGTTACAAATCTTCCAAATAAGGTAATCTACCATCTAGCTCCGATTCGGACATCTTCTTACATAACCTATATGAAAAATTTGTTCCAGAAATCTGGACTTGAAATATGAACGACTGATCAACAAAAAATATTTTCTACAGGTCCAATATTTTAGGGTACCGTAGTTGAGGCATACCTAGCCATAAGTCATTTTATTGGTATACCTATATACTTTTTGTCTATTTGTGTTATCCTTATGACTTGTGAAAATTTATGTATCACTAATTATGATGTAATGTTTTATGTAATATTTCAGAAGTATTATACATGTATAAGGCCAAAAAAAATATATGTCTGTTTAGGGTTACACAACGACCCTAATTTTTTATCCCCGACCCTAATTTTTCCCACTTTTCTATGAAAAAAAGAATTAAACGATGGGATTTCATTCTCAGACTCCGTTTCCGGCCATTATTTTAGAGAGAAAGACACTAAAAAAATTCTCCCGATCTACCGACACTATTTGTTTTGCCAATGTAACCCTTAACAAACATATATTTTTTTTGGCCTAATGATCATGGTGTCTTAGTCACATAGTTCTCATTGTTTCTAAACATTTTTTTCTGGTTGTAGAGTATGGTTTTATGTAATAATATTGTTACACAACCAGGGAAACTTTGATGCGTAACCTTTGATGAGTTGTACAATTTGTGAAAAAAGGAGACAATGTTAACATCGCACTAGTCTTCCAAACGTGGTCTGATGAAAGTGACAGTATCACACGGATCATCGACATATGAAATATTGACTGTGTGTGTAACAATATCAGAAATGTAAAAAAGTACAAATCCATAAAAATAACCCTTCATTACATTGTCCAACTGTTAGTTGCCTACATTACTACATAAAAATAACCCTCATTTCATTACATTGTCCAACTGTTAGTTGCCTACATTACTACATAAAAATAACCCTCATTTCATTACATTGTCCAACTGTTATATTCCACTACATTACTATACATAAAAATAACCCTCATTTCATTACATTGTCCAACTGTTAGTTGCCTACATTACTACATAAAAATAACCCTCATTTCATTACATTGTCCAACTGTTAGTTGCCTACATTACTACATAAAAATAACCCTCATTTCATTACATTGTCCAACTGTTAGTTGCCTACATTACTACATAAAAATAACCCTCATTTCATTACATTGTCCAACTGTTAGTTGCCTACATTACTACATAAAAATAACCCTCATTTCATTACATTGTCCAACTGTTAGTTGCCTACATTACACTATCCACTTGGTGGATGTATGGTACATTTGATAGTTTCTTTGTTTCTTTACTCTGTATGTTTTATGTACGACAGGAGTGCCCTATTGTAATTCCTGATAAATTGCATTTTTTGTAAGTCTTTCATATTTCACTGTAACAAACAGTCGAAAATCTGAAAATAAGAGTTGAGATGTAGAGGCATTTTAATGTTTTGAATATGTCATCATTTCAAAATTTTCTTTTGTATACAACTTTGCTATTTCAATACATATTTATAACTTTTATGTTACGCAAGTTAAAAACAGCGAACGTTTATGTTTTGTTTACGTTTAGGTGCTAGGACACTTTGTATGTCACATTGCAGAGGTATTACTACTGTATAATAAAATTAATCTTGTAATTGGGCATAATGCGCACTTAAGTGCTCACTTTAACTAGAATGTTAGTATCTAGCAAGAGATTTAAGACATTGAATCGATTCATTTTAGTGTTTGTAGGTTTAAATCAATGTTCAAGCATGTGTTCATGTAAATAATTGTGAATCAATCTGATCTACCAAAGAATTTTTCGTTAAAGACCCACTACGTTTCCGAAACAAAACAAAAGCTTCTTAAGACTATTGTCAACATAACAATAACACCAAACAAAAACAGCATTCCCTGTGTAATCTATGTAAACAGAAAAGAGTCATTTCTCTATTGTTCCGTCTTCAGGGTTAGTCAACTAATTATAACGCGCGGCAATCAGGACAACTGCTGAAAAAACATAATAATTAATTTATTTTAATAAATTGTTCATAGGGTGATGATGAGTGTTAAGTTCATAACTTTTGTGACTCGTTTTACATTCCCATTTTAAAAATCAAGTCATTTCGGAAAGATAATGGGTCTTTAATATAAATGTAATTTTTACCATTTAGATGCGAATCCAAGGGGAAGTTGATCCCAGGAGTAGATAAAAAATTTTGTTTTATTTCTTGCCAATATCTAAACTAAAGTAAGTATAGTAAAGCAGTAGCGGTAACTATTGTAGGTTATAGCTAATTATAATATAAGTCAGTCAGTGAAAAATGCGAAGTTATGAAATGGTATTGTTAAAGTGCTTTCTAAAACATAATAAATGTACATGTAATTGGTGAGAATGTTCATGGATGGTGGACATTTTCGGTTCTTTATCAGAAAGGTCAGAATGGTCAACTGTGATTATGATATTGTGTCTTTTTTAGTGTTCGTCTAGTGTTATTTTTGATTTGATTGTTGCTTTATGTAAGTATGAAGTATGGGATTTGTGTTACATGCATGATGCGTTACTTTGGTGTTAGAAGTTAATCTTTACACATGATGTTATGACTAAAGAGTATGCTTGATTTCAAGCAACACCGTCCAATAAAATTGATATTTTTTATTGAGATTTATATTTACACTCTGAAAAAAGAAGAATTTAATGTTTTATTTTATGTTGTAATGTTGATTTGATATGATAAATGAGAGAATGTTTTGTGCTACTGTTAAATATTGATATTTTATCAAAGTCACAACTTGACATTTGTTTGCATAAGACAAAATGCCCTCAACGGGTGTGAGTCATTTTTGAGGTGAAGTGAACTGGATTTCTCGCTAAAAATTAGTGTTAGTTGTGCAAAGTTAAATAAAAAAGGAAATGCTATCAATATTTGCAACACATGCAAGTTGCTGTAAAGCCAGTAGTTTTCCTAGTGATATTTTCGGAGGACATTAGTACGATAATAAAAATAATCATCTATGAAATCAGAAGTAATAAATAAATCATTTGCACTGTGTTATATTCTTATTGCTGGATTTTAATTCGGTTTTTTTTTTGGGTTTTTTTTTTTTTGGCGAAATTTTATACGTAAGAAAATAGCTGTCTATACAGTATTGGAAAATGGAAAATAACACAAAGTCTGGACACCAAAATATCGTTTAATGTTTAGTTGAAACGCATTTAATATCTTTACTATTACAAGGTTGTGACTCCGATCTTCCCCGTCCGCACGTGATACCGACAGTAAAATCCATTACCACATTTTATATATTATCTTTGGAATCTTGTCTGTTATGATTATTGGTTTATTTCACACGTGTGGTAAATATTACGAGATTTGTAAGTGTACTAAGCTACATATTTTGCTTTTAACAACTGCTTTGTTTTATTATAGAGGAAGTAAATGCTGTATATGATGTGATGATAAGTAAAATGTAAAACTGACCTGGTGTTTGTAAGTTGTTTTTGGTCAGGTCAATCCCAACATTATCACTCGCTTGCGGGATATCGATATGTGATTACACAACCTTTCCTCTGTATTTATGAACTTAAGACAATATAAGAACTCATATGATAATAAGTTGAGTTCCATGAGCCTTGTTTCTTTAACACTGATTACTGCTAAATATGGTAAATATGACCCAACTTATGGGGGAGGTGGTACAAAAGGGCTGCCACTTGCTTGTGATACGGTAAACGTGGACATTTACGCGAGGATTGAAATACGCTAATGACGCGGAATTCTTTTGCGGGGGTGAAATACGCTGATTTATGCGGAAGTCTTTTTAGCGAGGGCGAAATACGCTAATTACGCAGAATTCTTTAGCGGGGGTGATGGGCGCTAATTAGGCGAAAGTCTTTTCAAGAGGGATGAAATACGCTGGGCGAAATGCGCTAATTAAAATTTCCTATTTTTTTATCGCGAAAATTCCTTTCGCGTGTAACCTATAAGAAGCCAAGAAGCTACATTGTAAATGTTGTGAAAGGTTTCTAGAAACTAGAAAATTACAAATCGTGAAAATAAAGACTCGCAAAAATATCCACTTTTACAGTATACTACAATTATAATATGTAATTGTTTTGATTGGCATCCGCGATGAGAGTGTAAAATTGAATGGCACCCGCGATGAGAGTGTAAAATTTACATGCATTAGATAATAACCACGTGTACTTTATGTCGTTATGAACTCATAAACTGATGAAGTTGGTAACTGAGTTTGATGATAACTGTAGTGTGTCTGCTGTATAATAACCATGGAATTCATGTAAGTATGCGTGTTTGTGACAACTTCGGAAACTTGTGTCTAAACTCCACTCTACTCTGTTTATATTTATATTACTGTATACCAAAGACTGATTGTGTGGGTAACCAGCGTTGGGTTCGTTATTTTAATTCCCTTTTCATAGAATAACTCTCGGAGAGTTTGTTGTTTTAATCATTATTTTTATTCCTGTGCCATAGAAAGCCCATCTGGGGGTTTGTTATTGAAATCATTTTATTTCTTGCTCCATAAAATATCGCAATGACAGTTTTACCATCTCGTACACGTTTACACACTGAGGTTTCCATCTCGTACCAACATATCCTCAGTGCAAACATATTGCACTAGTCATTTACGTCTGATGAAGATAACAGTGTGGTGATCGAAACGTCACGAGTAATCATTTCGTTGGTTGTATCAAATAACCATTAATATAACATACCTCAATGGAGTTTTGTTGTTGAAGTCATTATTTTATATATCTACTCCATAGAATCACTGAGTGTTTGTTCTTAAAATCATTTTAATTCGTCCTCCATAGAATGTCGCACTGAGGGGTTGTTGTTGAATTCATGCGAATTCCTGCTCCGTAGAATACCTCGCTGTATGTTTGTTGTCGAAATCATATCATTTTAATTCCTGTCCATAGAATGCCTCGCCGAGGGTATGTTGTTAAAATGTTAAATCATTTCAATTCCTGTCCATGGAATACCTTACTAAAGTTTTGTTGTGGAAATCATTTTGATTCCGGTGATTAGTCCATAACATATCTAGCACCCGTCTGAGGGTTTGTTTTGTCTAGCACCCGTCTGAGGAGGGTTTGTTTTGTCTGTTCAAAAACTTTGACAGCAGGTTTATATTTACTATCTAGTATAAAAGGAGCGGAAGTTCCCGACGAACTGTTTTTCTTTGTGTGACCTAAAGATAGCATTCAAATCTGATGACTCCAAAATATATGGATTTGATTTTGCTGTCCTTGACCTTAGTGATAAATTCGCGGACATTGTCTTCCGACATGGTCCACTCATCATCCGTCTTGTAAAGCAGACGTTTTGGTAGGTTTGACATAACTAGGCACCTTTTCTGTGACATCACGTATTCTTGATTTCCCCTGAGTTGTCTTCTCTGTGACGTTTCCAGTCCACCAAGTACACTTTCACTCAGAATGTCCCAGAATGGAAAACTGCACTTCTGAGAAGTTTTAAAAAAATCTATGATTATCTTATTAATTTTTCTCATATACTGTATCACATGAAATTTTATTTGTGTAGTAAAGATCGTTGTTTTAGTGGTTACTATGGAAACAACGGACACATCACTAGTATCATTGTTTTTAGCCCACCATCATCAGATGGTGGGCTATTCAAATCGCTTTTTGTCCGTGGTCCGTCGTCCGTTCTTCCGTCCGTCTGTCCGTCCCTCCGTTAACAATTCTTGTTATCACTATATCTCACAAAGTTTTGAAGGGATCTTTCTCAAATTTCATATGTAGGTTCCCCTAGGGCTCTAGTTGTGCATATTGCGTTTTGGGACCGATCGGTGAACAAGATGGCCGCCAGGCAGCCATCTTGGATTTTGATAGTTAAAGATTGTTATCGCTATATTTCACAAAGTACTGAAGGGATCTTTCTCAAATTTCATATGTAGGTTCCCCTAGGGCTCTAGTTGTGCATATTGCGTTTTGGGACCGATCGGTCAACAAGATGGCCGCCAGGCAGCCATCTTGGATTTTGATAGGTAAAGATTGTTACCGCTATATCTCACAAAGTACTGAAGGGATCTTTCTTCAATTTCATATGTATGTTTCCCTAGGGCACTAGTTATGCATAATTCGTTTTTGGATCGATCGGTCAACAAAATGGCGGTCAGGCAGCCATCTTGGATTTTGATAGTTTAAGATTGTTATCGCTATTTCTCACAAAGTATTGAACGAATCTGTCTCATATTTCATATATAGGTTCCCCTAGGGCCCTAGTTGTGCATATTTTGATTTGGGACCGATCGATCAACAAGATGGCCGCCAAGGAGCCATCTTGGATTTTGATAGTTGAAGTTTATTACTGGTGTTTCTCAGAAAGTACTGAAGTGATCTGTCTCAAATTTTATATGTAGTATGTTTGCACAAGTTTGAAAAGCAGAGAAAAGATCCCTCTTTCCATTATCAGACATAGATCATTCTTTGGTGGGCGCCAAGATCCCTCTGGGATCTCTTGTATCTAAATGATTCCACCTCGAGAGGAGTTTTAATTTATCCTCAACGAATGAGCTTTTATATTAATTGCTGCTTACTGACTAATAAGGAAAACGTACCGATTTTTCTCCAACAAAAAACTTAAATTCCTTGTCGTCTTTTGCTAGTCCGCTCATTATCTGTGTTGACTTCATTACATCTTCTTCTGAATCTAGAGGAAATAAAAAAAGGCATCAGAGAGATTGAACGTAGTTGGTATATAAATTCATGGTAGAGTATAAAATCTGATCAAGTCCTTGAATATATGTGAAATAATGGTTCACAAGATGGGCATATGCAGTTGTTTAAAAACATTACGCAGTTCATGATAAAAAACATCCAAATTGATTGTGTAGTATATTCTTATATACATGTATTAGATATGCTTCGAGTTTCCATTAGAATCATTGGCTAAACCATGGTCACGTGGAGTTCGATGTTAAGCATATCGACTCGTTGGTTCAAATAATTAACATTCACAACAGAGAATTCGTTACGACATTTTTCAAAGAAACTACATTTCTAATATAAAAATATAAGGACCTTTGTTTCGGTCCATTTGGTGTTATATTGCCCTGGTAGAATATAAAGTATAACCCATATGGACCGAAGCAAAGGTCCATAATTGATACACACGTATATTGTAATGTTCTTCACACAATTCACCAGCGAAAAACGTTGTTATATACTCCTTCATTTCAGTTTAAGTAGGTTATGTACCTGTCAGTTATTAACTATTTATTTAAGAATTGAACTACACTGTATCTTTTTATGAAAGCTATGATTTATATAAAAGACAGAGCTTTGCAGAAAGTCCTTTTTCTATATAGACCATAGGTTCATAAAAAGATGAATAAAAATAAAAAGCTAATCAATGCTTATATTTACATTATTTACTCATTTGGGGGAGGGTAAATGCTTTAGAATTGTTGAGGTTTTCAACAATGGCTTAACTAATAGAATACAACAGCCATTTTGACAGTGACCAGTTAACGTGTCGGATGTCACTTATTTCAATGTACACGTCACTTCTGATTTGTTAGTTTATATAGTAATTATGACAGGCGAATGTAAATACACATGTACATTGTTTATGATTATGTAACATAGCAGTCGTGATTTATACGTACAGTATCCACACATTGCTGAAGGAGCAGCGTCTTACCTGTAAAATATGCAAGGCACTTGGACGAATGTAACACATCCTCGAAAAAATAATTCATCGGATATACGTCCATTCTGAGGTAAGGGAATTCCTGTTTAACAGAAAAAAAAAAAAAAATATAGGTGTCTGCACGCTAGTCATAATTTTCAAATATGAAATCAGATGGAACAACCGAGTATCTAAAGATCTTCTATTTCTCATGTTTCAGTCTTGTCATAGTAAGTCTCTTTTCGACACTGCTGAAACACAGGGAAGTGGCAAGAATTTTTTAACAGTATACATTATAGTTATATTATACTCTAATATATAAATGTATACTGTTGGTTTAAAAGATTCGTGCCAGGTCCCTGTGTGCTGAAAGAGGTATTGTAATCTTTAAAAAATAAGTATTTGTAGCAAGTTGCAATATGAAATACCTTGTAACTTACTGATTTAATGGGAGACATTTCAAATCTCCCTAACACAACAGCAGTCATATCATTGTATTCTATATCCCTCAGAACAGCCAGGTACCAATTTTCATTTTTTTTTGGAACCTTCTGAATTTCAACTAATCTGGGGCGTTCATTTTGTTAACATGGTAAGGAACCATAACAAAATTATAGCAAATTTAATATAATCAGTGCGTTTTGATTCTCAGCTGTTGTAACGGATAAAATATTTAAACACATTTACCTCATTTTCCATACCGATTTCAGAAAGGTCCTTTATGTAAAATAGTTGTTTTAGGAATGACAATTCCCTCTTTGCATATTACAGAGTTAACTCCCTTGCGGGAAGGTATCGATTGTTACGTCATTATTTTGTGAGCGCAATTCACGTCGTTTTCTCCGAAACGTATGACGTTACGCTCGTAAACACATGACATACCAGCAAGTGCAGATAACTCTGTAATATGCAAATTCGGAATAGCTCCAAACCGATCATATTGCGATTGATTCCATTTTCAAATGAAATATGAACTTATATTTCTAAAACTGTATTGAGAAAATGATTGGCAAATTAAAACATTGACTTCTCATTATTAAGTTATCAAAAATAACCTCTATCTTCTAAACAACCAAATTGAGTATACCATGTAATAATTACAATGTATTTTAACTGAGACATTACACACCGAATGGCTGTATTGTTATACGCATTATGTGCTGCATTGTGTGAAGCTATGACGCAGAGAACTAACAGATGTGTTTAATAGTAGCAACGTAGGAACAAGTACACATGCAAAAAACTCGCGAATTTATCAGCAATATATTTTCATTAAAATATGGTGATTTGCATATTGACCTATTTTGTTTGCATACAAAAAAATCAATGAAAAGTGTGGAATTCACTCAAAAATTAAAATTCATATTTGTTTGAAGTTTTTGTTTTAAGCATTGATGTAACTATTTTTTCACTTCATCGGGGTATGAAAGGAATTTTGTTTGCAAACTACATGTATTTGAATCCGCGTATCGGATTCTCACAAAAGTTTCAAACAAAATTTATTTCATAACCCGATGAAGTTAAAAAATAGTTACATCAATGCTTATAATTAATTTTTCAGACTACTTGATGGCATAAAACACGTTTAAACATATGATTCCATTGACTTTCCAATGGATTTTTTTCCAAATCAATACGCAACATCGACGTGTCTATTGTGACGTCATGATAACGTCGGGTTTTCGCGCAATTCTCGGATTTTTTTTCTTCATAATGTATGAAGAAAAAGTATGTGC
The DNA here is from genome assembly GCF_041381155.1 of Argopecten irradians. Taxonomy (NCBI): domain Eukaryota; kingdom Metazoa; phylum Mollusca; class Bivalvia; order Pectinida; family Pectinidae; genus Argopecten; species Argopecten irradians. The sequence continues at coordinate 11,834,086 of NC_091142.1, read as the reverse complement.
CAATCACAGAAAGTTGGATTTAGTATGAAAACAAATAAAAATTTATTATAATGTTATATGCCAAAAACATTATATTTACATCTACAATGCAGTGAAACGGTCAGACCATGAAACCAAAGTGTGGTGTACAATTTCATTGCACATTTTTACAGTATTATTAAGTAATTAAGTGATTTCTGCAGGAATTATTTTATATAGACACACATATGGCATAAAAAACAAGATTCTTACTGTAACATATTGACTTCTATTTTTAAGCGCCTAAGCGGCCCTGTCATTGTTTTGTTTTGTGTTCATAAGCGACTCCCGCGTAAATGCAATAAATCAGTTATGTGATCGCCATCTTGAGAGAGAGTTATTCGTCCAACATCACATGGTGTCAAAGAAGAAATATGGAGCAACTTAAGCCTCCAGGAGCCCTAAATTTAGAAGGAAACTTGTCCGAAAATTGGAAAGAATGGGTACAAGGGTTTGAATTATACATGACTGCCTCAGGTATAGAGGAAAAGTCGGGTAAAGTCCAGGTCGCGACATTCCTCCACGTAGCTGGAATTGAAGCCCGCCGTGTGTATAACACTTTCACGATCGCTGAAGGTGACAAAGAAAAACTCGATGTACTAAAAACAAAGTTTTATGAGTATTGTGAACCTCGCAAAAATTTAACATACCTCAGACATTTGTTTTTCACTCGATCTCAAGGTGTAAATGAAACGATTGACTCGTTCGTCACAGATCTCAAAAACAAGGCCAAGAACTGTGATTTCAACGAGCTTACAGACAGTCTCATTAGGGATAGGATCGTTTGTGGCATCCGAGACGAAGGTACACGTGTCAGATTACTTCGTGAGACTGATCTTCCACTAACAAAAGCCGTTGATTTCTGTAGAGCTCAGGAAATAAGCAGTGCCCAGGTCAACATGCTTAAAAATCCACAAGCGGATGAAGCTTCCGTACACACAGTACATAAACAATCTGGCCCTCGCCGTAAACGGTATGGAAATAAAAAGACAAAACAACCCCAACCCCAGCCCAACAACAAACAACCACAAGCACGACAAAACAAACTTTCGCTCGTTGATGTCGAAACTGTGGACATGAACATGAACGTAGCTCTGCCGTTTGCCCAGCTTTCGGTAAAGAATGTCACACGTGTGGCCGTATGAACCATTTCGCCAACTTATGTAGGTCTGGCAATAATAGCCACAATAACACTCGACAGAAGAAACTACACACTGTTGGTTGTGACGAAAGTTATTCAGAGGATTTATTCTTAGGCACAATTTCGAGCACAGGGGCACGTGACAATGAGTGGTTCGAAACACTACAGTTTGGTGATCAGTTTCTAAAATTCAAGTTGGACACAGGGGCGGACGCCAACGTCATACCTAAACGCGTGATGGACAAAATGAACTGTGAAACACCGTTAAAGCCCACTCGGGACGGTTTAGTCGGTTTTGGAGGTCATCGTATAAAACCACTCGGTACAACGCAATTACCAGTAAGGTTTCGCGAGCAGGAATTTTCACTGAAATTCCATGTCGTCGATAATGACTGTCCGGCTATACTCGGCAAAAAGGCATGTTGTTCTCTCGGTACGATTCAACGAATTCATACAGTCGAATCAAAACCTGTAAGTGCACCGCTTTCCAAAAATGACATTTTGGATGAGTTTGAAGATGTTTTCGAAGGTCTTGGAAAGATCGCGGGTAAATATCACATAAAAACTGACCCAGAAGTTACACCAAGTGTACACCCACCGAGGAAAGTAGCAGAGCCACTCCGCCAGAGAGTAAAAACAGAACTAGAACGCATGGAGGGTTTAGGTGTTCTCGTTAAGGAAGATGAGCCCACCGTTTGGGTTCACAGTATGGTCGTCGTTCTCAAACCTGAAAAAACGCGTGTGTGCATAGATCCACGTGATTTGAACATGGCTATAAAGAGGGAACATTACCCCATGGAGACTATCGAAGATGTGGTAGCCCGACTACCTAACGCGAAGGTTTTCTCCAAATTTGATGCGACAAACGGTTTCTGGCAAATCGAACTTGATGAGGAGAGCTCAAAGCTATTAACATTTAACACTCCCTTTGGGCGTTACCGATACTGCCGCCTGCCTTTCGGCATTAACAGTTCGAGTGAAGTTTTCTGCAAGAAAATGAAAGAAATCTTCGAAGGTATCCCAGGTGTAGAGTGCGTTGTTGATGATATCCTGGTATGGGGCGAGGATGACAAACAACACGACGAACGCGTACGTTTAATGTTACAACGAGCACGTGAACGTAACTTAAAACTCAACAAACAGAAATGTGAACTCCGTAAAACCGAGGTGAGGTATGTGGGACACACAATCAGTAAGGACGGCTTGAAAGTTGATCCCGAGAAGGTCAGGGCAATAAGGGAAATGCCCAGACCAGTCGACAAAAATGGTGTAAGGCGATTCTTAGGAGCGGTGCAGTATCTTGGAAAATTTATTCCTAACCAATCCGAAGTTTCCGCGCCATTGAGGATTCTACTCCGAAACGACATTGAATTCAACTGGGGCCCAGAGCAGGAAAAAAGCCTATAAACACATACAAACTCTCGTTACACAGGCACCTGTTCTTAAATTCTACGATGTCAGAGAAGAGGTCACCGTCAATGTCGACGCCAGCTCAAAAGGGCTTGGCGCAGTCCTACTTCAGTCAGGTCAACCGGTCGCGTATGGATCTCGAGCCCTCACTGAAACACAAACACGTTATGCACAGATAGAGCGTGAAATGTTAGCGGTTGTATACGGATGCGAAAAATTTCATCACTACATCTTTGGTCGAAAAGTGACAGTCGAAACAGACCACAAGCCCCTCGTCGCGATACATAAAAAGCCGATTCATATGACAACGCCTCGTCTGCAACGCATGCTTATGCGCCTGCAACGGTACGACATAGAACTAGTCTACAAGCCTGGCAGAGAAATGTACATCTCTGATGCTCTCAGTAGAGCTTACCTCCCAGAAATGCCTGAAAACCTCATTGACGAGGAACTCGAAGTCGCAACACTCGAAATCCGCACAACATTAAGTGTTACACCAGAAAAGCTGACGCAGCTGAAATCCGAGACAGCGAAGGATGAGACTCTCCAGAGACTTATACTTGCAATAGAACACGGATGGCCGGAAACGAAACAGCCCGAGCTGTCGCCATATTCAACATTCAGCGACGAGTTGAGCGTAATCGATGGATTAGTGTAACGAGGACAGCGAATTGTCATTCCAAAAACCCTACGACGCGAGACGTTACTGAAAATTCACGAATCACACCTAGGTGTTGTGAAATGCAAACAGCGTGCTCGCGAGTTAGTATTCTGGCCCGGACTCAACTCCGAAATCGAAGATATTGTGTCGCGATGTGATATTTGCGCCAAATACCAAAAGGCAAACACGAAGGAACCACTTATCCCTCATGAACCACCGTCACGTCCATTCATGAAGGTTGGTGTAGATCTGTTTGAGTGTCACGAGAAGAACTATCTCCTCTGTGTGGACTACTATTCAAAGTTTCCGGAGGTTGTTCATCTACAGAGCCTACAGAGCAGTGCTACAGTTGCCGCTCTCAAGTCCATATTCGCAAGGCACGGAATCCCGGAAATCGTATTCTCCGACAATGGTCCTCAATTTTCATCACGAACGTTCGCAGATTTCGCCACTGAGTGGGGATTTGAACACAGGACCTCAAGTCCTAAATACCCCCAATCAAATGGTCAAGCTGAACGATGTGTCCAAACCATCAAAAATCTTATGAAAAAGGCAGAGGACAGTAAGATTGACATGAGTCTTGCACTTTTGGACTACCGCGCTTCACCGATCGAGGGAATAGGCTTGTCGCCAGCTCAACTGGCGATGAATCGTCAATTACGGGGAACCATCCCCATGGCCACGAACATTCTAGATCCATCGGTCAGACCTACAAATCAACCGTCGTCCCTAATGCAACGACAAATGACTCAGAAGAAATATTATGACCGTCAGTCGAAAGTGTTACCCGAGCTAAAACCAGGGGAGACGATTCAGTTGAAAACCGACGAAGGATGGTCGCCGGCAATCGTCGAAGGTGTTGATAAGACACCACGGTCATATCTGGTAAAAACGCCACGCGGGAAAGTATTCCGTCGCAATCGTAAATTCCTGCGGAAGTCTAACGTCAGCATCATGCCGCAAGTCTCTAATGACTCTGAAGCGTATTTGGACACCAACACTCCAATTGTGTCCAAAAATCCGAACATTGACTCTAACACTCCGGAATGTCAGTTCGAATCTGATGATCAATGCTGTGAACCACCAGCACCGGCACCCCAAGGACCTCCCACCAGGACGACTAGATCTGGAAGGGTTATCCACACGCCAAAGCACCTGGATGGCTATTATCTTGCTAACTGACTGACAGTGTTAAGAAAAAGTGTTTTCTTTTTTTTTTCGTTAAAGTTAGAATTACGTTAAAAGGGTTCTTAAAGTGCTCAAATGTTCCTTAAATGGTTCACAAATGTATAAAGTAATTGCATTTATGGTTAACGGTTTAATTACAGACTGAAGTGCTAAAAAGGGAGATGTAACATATTGACTTCTATTTTTAAGCGCCTAAGCGGCCCTGTCATTGTTTTGTTTTGTGTTCATAAGCGACTCCCGCGTAAATGCAATAAATCAGTTATGTGACAGCCATCTTAAGAGAGAGTTATTCGTCCAACATCACACTTACTGTGCATAAATTCGGTGTTATAACTAATGTTTAGAGGGCATCATAAATGTTTGTCTGTCCATTTGAATGATTTTCAAACCTTAATTTAATTCATCAAATCTGATGGTTTTCAATAGATTACTGATGTCAAGTTACGACAAATACTACATATACTTTAAAATAATACACATATAGGCACATACTTGGATAGTTGCCTCCGTGATGACATGCGTTCCATATTTGGTCACGAATTCCCAGTTCTCGTCTATCAAAACCAGCGAGGGTAAACCTTAAAGAAATGCCAAAATATTACTGATATCATATCAATTCAACCAAGCTTACAGCAAGTGTTGCAAGCAACGCGACACACGTCCCCCTAATTTTAATAACAATGACCTTTATAGTTGACCTTTGGAACCAAATTCAATCCCAAGCTGTATTCTCTTAATTGCTCTATTGTGTGACGTTTGATCAAAATCTGTCCATGTGTTCTCAAGTTATCGTCTAGAAACTAACAAATTTTAAACAATCTATTCGTTCTCAAGTTATCATCTGGAAACCAAATCCGGACAGACAGACAGACGGGAACAAACATTTGATGGTTTCCCCTTCTCCCCGATTATGACATATATATAATTATTTTCTTTAACAATGAGAGTGCTTTGACTCCGATTCTAGTATGTTTGCATGCTGTCTAAGCTACATATATTCAAAACTATCTATGGACAATAGCCTTGCTCGAAACACCAGTGTCGTGGTACCGGTGGTGATCATGTTATTCGCATATACATGAATGCTGAGAGTTTCAGTTTTCGTTTTATTACTTGATTATATAGAATAGATGAATTCAAGTTTACAGATTATTAATCAACAAGCTTACGCGTGATATTGAATTTGTTGGCGAAGCTTTCACCACGTGGATCTTTAAATGGCAGAGCTAGCCATGGCATTTCTGCTCGATAGTCATTGTATGATGTTTCCGTACAATCATTGGACACAAACACGATCTCAAATTGCTTGCCGAATTTTCTGAGTTCTTCATATTTTGTCTTCAGCTGCGATGTGAACGTCGTCTGATATGGCCCATTCTGAAAGAATGCACATGTATATGGTTTATCAGGTGAGTGAAGGCCCCTGTTTAAGCTAGTGATATTTTGAATGCTTGTATATCACTCTTTAGGTCTACTTGAACAGAATTAAGTTGATAAAAGTGTGTATGCATCGGGGGTAACATTAGGAATAAACTCATTAATTATTGTGTAGCTTGTAACTTTTGGCAATACAATTTTGTATATGCGAAAATGTATATTTCAGTATAACAAATCCACAGGGTTCTTAATATTTTTCTGTCGCCAAATAAGCCTTCCATTATGATTACTGACATCCTCGATACTCCAAAAAATTCAATCAGTTTTATTGTATGTCTGTCTCCGATTGTTTCGTGCATATGCTATTTGTAAACATTGACACGTGATTTTGTGGAATGTCAAACTGAGAAGTCCGCCAATGTTTACATGTACAAATTGTATTCATTCGCACTGAATCGGGTCACGTTCTGTACTAAATTTATTGGGGAAACAGATCTGTCCCAACTTAATTGTATGTGATTGGAACCCCTGGAGTATCGATAGTGGAATATTAGTATCAATAACAGAAACAATGAGCGTTCGTTAGACAATTCGACTTTACCAAAGCATACACATTGAGTCCTTTTTGACATTATCATGTGGGAATGGATATATTGAATGTTTATTTACCGGATGTAACTATGCATCTATGTGTTTTATTGACAGTTTGACGCCAAACTACTCCATGTATATACGAGGTAAGACTATTATTTGATTGGTTGGTTAATGAAGAACTCAACTAATTACATGTTTTCATTGGTCAATTGATGATAGACGTATATGTCAATATCACTGTAAACCACTTTGTTTTCGCGAGGTACAAATTTTCGCGTAATTTCGAGAGAAAATTTAAATATTTAAAGAACAATTATAAAACCGAATATAAGAATACACGATTGCAACCAAGAAACATTGATCGTGAAGTTATTTATTGACTAATATGTTGGAAATTAAAAAAAAAAAAAGATAAATGAAAATAAAGTTCTTTACAATAACCTCTTCACTTCCATGAAGTAACTGCTTTGTTAAAAGCCCACTACGTTTCCGAAACGGCTTTTAATTTTTAAAATGGGAATATAAAAAGAGATCGATAATTTTATAGAGTCGCTAAAGTCTTATGTTTCCCGCCGTCATCCTAAATACCGCCCGGTAGTTGACTATGATTGCGCCAGACGACAAAACATAGAAATGACTCTCCACTATTATCATAAATTACGAAGGATCTTACATGTGTTTGGTGTTGGAACCTCATCTTAGGCCATCGGTATATATTTTCTGATGTTATTAATGTTTTTAAGAAACCATTATGTTTTGCTCTGGAAAGGTAGTGGGCCTTTAAAATGGACACGCCGTTATAACGAGATTTTGTACAGGAAAAAGTTGCCGATCTTTTCAACGACAGAACTAGTTCCGTATAGACCCACTAATATGAAAATTTAGTCGAAAATTTAGGCAAAGCAAATTGTCCATTACGGCAAATTTTACATTTCCCATGGTTTATTTACAAAAATGTGTATGTTTTATTACCAGTTATTCAGAATCACAAAATATTGTAAATCTTAAAACGACACTTACAAATTTCTGAATCAACGAGTATGTGTTCTAAGGAAAAAGTGCGTTTTACGAAACCGTGTATGTTTTATTACCAGTTATTCAGAATCACAAAATATTGTAAATCTTAAAACGACACTTACAAATTTCTGAATCAACGAGTATGTGTTCTAAGGAAAAAGTGCGTTTTACGAAACCGATGCCAAACGACGAATGAAAAGGTTTTGAATAACATGTCATTGAGGCTGATAGTTCTAACAGGACTTACGAGTTTCGAGAAGAAGATTCCAACTATTTTACCCTCCAATTTGTCAATAAAGTTGCCCTTCACAAACGTTTTCTTATCTTTTGAAGGCACTCCATCGCCATTGAAAATGTCTTTATATGAAAGCGGGGGCCATGGAAACAGGTCTCCTTCAGGATCAATGTCCACCTTCCGGCGTCCATCACTCGCAATCAGTTGTCCAGATTTAGCGTCTAGTATCACCAATTCTGGTGTGTTTTCAACGTTGAACTTCCTGAAGAGGGCATTCTGTGTAAAATGGAAAAAAATAATAGTTATGTTGAAGAAAAATCGCGGACTTGGCCATCCTCGATACTCCAGTGGTTAATACCACTGACGTTATATCCACCCCTGGACTATCTCATAGTAACATTTGGAGGTAACAGAACAGAACAGGTAATTAAGTTTTAAGTTATTTGATGCACATCAAAAGAGCAGTACAATGGTACACTGTGGTTGACTGTGTGGCTTTGAAGTTGAGCGTCGCTCTCGCTGTAGTCAAAGGATTAAATTACCTGTTCTGTTCTGTTGCCTCCAGTTTTGCTAGGAACTAGTCCAGGGTAGTTATAACGTTTATTAGGGCTTTTCCAGTGGCGTAGGAAGATGAAACGTCATGGGGGGCAAAGGTCCTCAATATTTTGTAACCCCCCCCCCCCCCCCCCCCCCCCCCCCCGCCACACGTACAGGAGGAGATTAATTCAACTCCCAAACCATATAATATATGCTTCATGTACATTTTTCATACATGTATATCACTAAATTTAATCCTTGTACACATTTATAGACAGTGGGGTCGCTAAAAGGAAATTAACGAATACGCAAATTGGCCAAATTAGCGTGTGAGCGTCGAAGGCGCAAGAGCAAGATTTTGGTGTTTTATTAGGGGTCTGAGGGTGACCCCCGGGATGAGTTTTATGTATTTTGATTATTTTGCGATCGCCCGAAAGCACGAGAAATTTGGTGTTTGGGGGGTCCGGGGGTCTCCCCCGGTAAAAAATTACAATTTAGAATGGCTTAGATGAGTTTTTCGATGCATTTTGATGAATTTGCAAGCGCCCAAAGGCGCGAGAATTCGGTGTTAAGGGGGGTCCGGGGGGTCTCGCCCGGGAAAAAAATTACGATTTAGAATGGCTGAGATGAGTTTTACGATAAAGTTTAATGATTATAAAGCGTTCTTAACATGGTAATTTTTCGATTTAAAGCTACCTGCATTTAGAAATGATAATTGTGTCGTCATAACACTATGGAAACCTACTCGATCTGAATATACCGGCTTCACACCATCGGTACATTGTTGTGTAGCAGAAAAAAAATGAATTAATTGTCTCGCTAAGACATATAAACAATTGATTTTTTAAGAGACATTTTTTGAAATAGTACATAGAATCCCTTGATGGACATTTTTAGTCTAGTTTGTGTGTATTGAATTTTTACAATTTAAGGTTTGACATTATGTGCTTGAACCTTTTAGGAAATGCGCCGCGCAGCGGAAAATTTTCTAGAATGAAGTACGAAAAATGTGCAGGAGGACCCTTTTTTCTTTCAAATAAGCTTTTTTAGAAAATTTCAGTCGGCGAAAATGGGGGGGGGGGGGGGGGGGGGGGGGGCAAAAAGACATGTTTGCCCCCCGTCCTGGGGAACGGGGGGGCAGTTGCCCCCCCTGCCCCCCCGCTTCCTACGCCCCTGTTTTCACCATGTGGTGAAAAGACCTATTGTTTTTGTTCTGTTTTTTATTATTATTCTTCTACACTTTTTTTGTGTCCAAAAGATCTTCAAAATGGTAAGAGGTATGCCAATGGCCTTATTGTTATATTGTATGGCATGAGTTGAAGGGGTGACCGCAACATTTTTAAGTAGGTCAAAAATCCAAGATGGCCGCCATGACGTCATACCTAAAAAGTTTAAAACAGCCATAACTCAAAAACCGTTTAAGATACAGCAAATATTTTTGATGTTTTATGTAGATCGTATAAAAGACTAACTTTTATTCAATTACAGCAATTAGGTCAGAGGTCAAACAAAAAAGTTCGCTATGGGGTCAAAGTTCGCGAATTTTTATTTTTTTTTGATTTTCCGAAATTTCTTTTTACATATCGATGCAGAATGTCATTCTGATGAATTTGGTGTCTTTTATTTGTCGGTAGCACTTCCGGTTAATGCTGTATGCCATTTTGAAAAACAATCCTTTGATCTTTGCTAAATTCCCGCCAAATTGTCGAACTGAATGACTAATATAGTCTGTAATTGCTATAGAAAAGACCCCTCTAATGTTCTCTAACGTTTGATATGATTTTTATCTTCATCAAAAAAAAATGGCCGCTATGACGTCATATCTTAAAATTTAAAAATGCTTATAACTCACTAACAGTTCTTTTCACAGATTTCATCCAATAATATTTTTTGCAGAGAGTTCTCTTCAGCTGATCAAACTTCATGCAGATCTTCACTAAAACACTTTTATTCAGGGCTGAAAGTCAAGGTCATTTATTGGTTACAACTTCAAAACCCATGCATTACCTAGTTCTTAACTTACCTGGCAATGACGGTATTGTAAACTAAATATAGTGAAAAGCCCGCGTTATTTTTTTTTTTTTTTTTTTTTTTTTACATTTTAAAATTACCATTCCTTACTTTGCGTCGTTTCTGTATATCTGTATTAGGAGCAAGTTGGTGCGGCAAGGATAGAGTATCAAACAGTGACATCTACACAATACACTTACTTTTGCTGTGATTCAGAGATAACTCCAAGTGAGCGATCTGTCTGCTAAGAAGGTCTACCAACAAGTGTGAGATCTGGGGCTCTGTGATGTGTTTTGTCACTATTAGTAACGCAAAACATCCAACAATGCCACTACCTTTGTCGTTTTCCTATTGGTCAGGAACCAAAATCATAATTCAGTGGCGTAGGAAGATGAAACGTAATGGGGGGGGGGGGGGGGGGGGGGGCAAAGGTCCTCAATATTTCGTAACAGCCCCCCCCCCCCCCCCCCCCCTCGGGCGCCCCGCACCCACAGGAGGTAATTGATATACTTTTTTCATATATCATTACATATAATCCTTGTACATTTCTATAAACAGTGATGTCGCTAACAGGAAATTAATGAATACGCAAATAAAGGGTATTCCCTGGGAAATATTATGATAAAGAACGACTGAGATAATTTTTACGTAGAATTTGAGGATTTTGCGAGCGCCGAAGGCGCAAGATTTTGGTGTTTGGGGGGTTCGGGGGTCTCCCCCGGGAAAAAAATTACAATTTAGAACGGCAGAGATGAGTTTTACGACGTATTTTGTTGAATTTGTGAGGGCAGAAGGCGCGGGATTTTGGTGTTTGGGGGGTTCGGGGGTCTCCCCCGCGGGAAAAAATTAAGATTTAGAATGGCTGAGGTGAGTTTTATGATGTATTTGATGAATTTGTGAGTACTGAAGGCCTGAGATTTTGTTGTTTTGGGGGTCCTGGGTTCTCCCCCGGGGACAAAAATTAAGATTTAGATAGCTGAGAGGAGTTTTATGATGTATTTTGATGAATCTGCGAGCTCAGGAGGCGCGAGATTTTGTTGTTTGGGGGGCCCGGTGGTCTCCCCCGAGAAAAAAATATTACGATTTGGAATGGCTGAGATGAGTTTTACAATGTATTTTGCTGATTTTAAAGCGTTCTTAACACGGTAATTTTTCGATTTAAAGTTACCTTTAGAAATGATAATAGTGAGTTCGTCATATCATTATGCAACCCTGCTCGATCTGAACATACCGGATTCACACCATCGGCACATTGTTGTGTAACTCAAAGTAATAAATATAAACAAATTAATCTTTTAAGAAGCATTTTTTAAATAGTATAATCCCTTGATGGACATTTTTAGTCTAGTTCGTGTGTATTGAATTTTCATTATTAAACATTACGTGCTTGAACGTTTTAGGAAACGCGCCGCGCAGCGGAAAATTTTCTAAAATTAAGTACAAAAATGTGCATTAGGACCCTTTTTTCTTTCAAATGTGCATTTTTAGAACATTTCACTCGGCGAAAATGGGGGGGGGGGGGGGGGGCAATTGCCCCCCCCCCCCCCCCCCCCCCCCCCCCCCCCCCTTCCTACGCCCCTGTATTTGTCAATAACATCATTAAGAATTTGAAGAAATTTTTCATATATGTCATTAACATCATTTGAATGGCCAATTAGAGTATAGAGTATCTCAGTCTATTGATTGTAATTCGTTATTAATGAAATCCCAGTTGGCACTTTCAAATTGATAAAAAGTTTTTTTGTAAGATTTTTCACGCAGTGTTTTGAAAACAAGATTTAAAAGAATAGTACAATGGTCACTGTAAGTTGGAGGTAGTACCTCAGTGTTACTAACAATGTTAGGATTGTTTGTAAAAAATATATCAATACTTTTAGCAGATGTGTCAGTTATGCGTGTTGGTGTTTGGATTAGGCTGTCTAGTTGGTATTTTGTTAAAATAGTGTGTAGATGTGAAGTGTTGGGGAGTCTCATCATGTCCTGATTGATGTCACCAGTAATGATTACATTAGTGTTCAAGTTAATCAAGTTTTCTATAAGATCATCAAAATGTTGCCAATAGTTAACTCTGGAGTTAGGTGGACGATAGATGCAACACAAAAGAATTTTTTTATTAGAGTTTTGCACTTCTATAACTAAATTTTCAATATTGGGGTTTTCCAGATCAGTTCGTCTGGTAGATATTAAGTTTTCTTTGGTAAAAATCAGTATACCACCTCCATTATCTTTTTCTCTATCTCGTCTGAACATAACTGGGTGTGAATTTAGTGCCAAGCTATCATCAGTTATAGTGTTGTTTAAGTGTGTTTCAGTTAAGCAGACTATATCATATTCCGAAAATTCAGTTTCAATAATATCTGATTTGTTTCTAAATGATCTCACATTAGAAGGAATAACTGACAAGTTAGATAGGTAATGTCTCTCAGGGGGTTGACCAGGATTGGGATGAACATCACCACTAAGAAGTATTAATAAAGTTGACAAATAGAAAATTAAAAGAAAAAGTATTTTATAATGTATACATATAACATTTATGGAACCGTTTGGGCTTAGTAGAAAAGTGTAGTCTATTGGCCCTGGATTAGGATGGATGTCACCAGATAGCTCCAATAAGAAAATACTCTGATGGGCAAACAAAACATTTTTGATTTGCATAGCAATAATTTGAATTATTAACATGTATAGGGTAAACAACAAATAAGCACTTCCACACACACATTCATACCAAAAGTAGAGATTAATATACATTTTAATAGAATATTACTGCTAACTTAAGTAGGTAGCAGTTCAATTAATATAAGAATTACTCTGAAAGAAGAGTATTTATGTAACATAGACAAGTTGTTATTTAGTTGCGACTTCACAAAGGTAATTAATTAAGTAATATTTGGTCTAAATATAGATCTGTGGTTACATATAAGATAATATATATACAAACAGCAGTTTGGATACAGTCAAAGGGGGACAATAAAATAAATAAAATAGAGTAGCTAGAATAGTATGTAGCTTGTTAACAGCAACAACATATTTGAATACAATCAAAGGGAGACAACCAGTAAATATAGTATAGCTTGTAATTGGCAATAATTGGTTTGGATACAGTCAGAGGGAGACAACCAATAAATAAAATAGAGTAGCTAGAGTAGTTTGTAGCCTACATTGTAATTAGCAACAACACATTTGTCCTGTTAATTATCTAGTGATAAGTATTTAGGTAAAAATTATGAGCAGAAAACACTAAAATACAATATGTAAAAGCCAAGTCTTGCTATTTTTTTTAAATACTCAAATTATTTGATCTATTGATATAATATAGGCATTATTGCTAATTTATTAGTGGCTATTTATATCACTATACAGCCATAAAAAGGAGAGATATTATAACATAGTACAAGAATAGCTAATACAAGGTCAACTCATAAACTCTGAACGAGATAGTTTTAACTAGTCCGCTAAACCTGCCTATATTATTAGGTTTTTTTAATTTTTTTTTTGCCTAATATATAGTCAGCTCGCGGTACCTCTTAAAAATGTGAAATCGTAGGCCAGATTTGGCTACGCTACGCTACGTCAGCGGCATATTTCTAATATATATATATTTGCCAAAAAAAATTAAAACGCCTAATAATATAGGCAGGTTTAGCGGATCATGTACACGTCTGTTCTGTAGCTAAAACCGGCAAGGTATACATTATAATTGGAAATGGTGTAACAATAAATTAACTGATGTGAGCGAATATAATCAGTATAATGCATAAGATCAAAATTAAATTCAGGGATAACTCGTAGAATTACAAATAACGTTTCGTATTTCTTCACGGCTATGTGTAATATGTATTTTAATGCGTTCACGTATCGATATAGATATTATGCTCATCATAAGCGACCGTGCTTAGTCACATGACTTCAAAGACTCGATCTGACCGTTGGTCGGAATATTCCCGCCTAATCCATTGTTCATGAGAAGTCCGGCGAACTGACAACACAATTTTGAGCTTCCGAATTGCAACACTTTATAAAAGGCAAAAGGCAAGTCCGTTCTGAACATTTCATTTATATGATATATAATATGATATACAATACAGTATTGTTTAGATTTAAAGACTTATTAACAAAGTCTTACATTCCCGTATGTGAAGTAATACTGGCATAAATCACAGGGACCTGGCAAGAATTTTATAACCAACGGCAACGGTATTTATCTCTCCTCTCAAAAAACCTAAAACCACATGTACGTTTTTTGTATTGTTTTTCTCTTTGTTTGATATAATATGTGAGCCACCGAACATTGAACATACTCATGAACATATCTCAGTTTCTACATGCAATTTCTACATGTGCACACATCACAATCATTTGAGTTATCGCACAAAATTACAATTACATGTATTTTTTTTTTATGAAAACCATGAACTTCTCAATATTTTAAGGTTTAAGACCCTGTTTAAACTAGTGATGTTTTTGTATGCCTATACATTGTATATCACTGTATTCACTTCTTAGGTGTATTTGCATAACATACATATACATGTACCTTAGTTACTAAACATCCTCGATATTCCAGGGGTTCCGATCACTTACGATCTCTATACGAGTAGAGATAGTAAGTGATCGGAACCCCTGGAGTATCGAGGATGGTTACTAAAAAGTGTCAATGCATCCGTACTAACTTTACTAGATATAATACTGTTGACTCTGTATAGGCTGATGTGTTGTTTGTAAATTTTGGCAAATTATGCAAAAAATGTAAATTTTCAGTTTTGCATGTCCACAGGGTTCAGTACATATTTCTGTCACCAAACAACCATGTCATTATGTTTACTAGTGTTTATAGCATGTATAGGAACGCTGGTTTGACCGGATTCGACTTTATAAAGGCATACACATATACATTGTTTGGAAAATTTGACATTATTTAGGTTTTCTTCAACTACAGCTTAGACATGATATATTAAACAGGGTCTTAAACCTTAATTGTCCATTCAAGATCTCATTTTACACTCTTCTATTTCAGGTTATACACGGTTATTTCAGTAATACAAACTTTATTCTAGTCCTACATATTTTACTATTAATTTGTATGGATATACATGTAAAACCTGGTCAAGGCACAAACACTGATATATTGACTATATATTCCACATAAATATTCGCAGCTTAAGAAATGAAATAACTCACCTCCAAAACATTGCAGGTGAATTCCACGTATAGTATGCATCACCGAATCTCATTTATACAGACCGTGTACATTCCTATGAATCTCATTTATACAGACCGTGTACATTCCTATGGTGGAGGTGTTGTCGTCTATATATTTTATTATATTTATGCCAAACGTTGTCTTGACTTAGAATTTCCATCAGGTGAAGTCGTATGGGTAGAATATTCTTTAATTATTCCTCATACCTCCTTTACACAGTTACAGACCCAATGATAGTATAAATCCTCTTTGGGAACAATTTGAAAACTCCACTGAAACCGCACTTGATGAAAATCGGCATGTAATAATAGTTGAAGACTTGAACATTTGACTCTCAAAAACCCGTCACATATACTTAGTGATAGTATACGTCCATATTCCTTTTCCAATGTCATACACTAACCTGCACGTGTAGGTCAAACGCGCGCTTTGTCACTAGATCCCGTACGCGTGCTGGTCAGCGATGCGTGCGAAATAGAGCTTGCCGGTGTTATCGATGTATGTAGATCACGATATATTTCTGATCATGATATCGATGCCACTATGATTGAAATGTACCAAGGATTTATAAGTGAGATATACGTCCTTGAATGTACTAATAATTGTTTACGTTCGATCTGGTGACCATGATATAAAAATGCTAATTACCGATCTTATACAAAATATGCCAGGTCCCTATGGTTGTTATTTAGAGGCGCTCAATCATGTAATGATATGAGTAAATTTTTTTTCTGAAAAAAAAATACTCGGACTATGCCCATGTTTGTATTCCCACTAAAAATATTATTATAAGACCTAATGATAAGCCGTGTTTACCTATGAATTACGACATGAAATAAGAGTGAGAAATAGGTTACATAAAAAACTTAAACGTAGCTATCCATTGCTAAATTTAGATAAATTTGAAAAAGCAATAATTTTAAAACGCAGAACCAGGGAATTATTTTTCGCTAATGTAAATGGACTATTAGACAATTTTGCCAAAAACAACCAAAAAGATTTCTGGAAACTTCTGCGTAATTTAATAAAGGGTTGTGATAGAGTTTCTAATATCCCCATTAAGATATCATGTTAATAATACTATTATGGTAGATAATGAACGAAAAGCTAATGTTTTAAACGATTACTTTATATCTATATCAACCTTATGTGATACTGGTGTTCCCTTACCATATGTTAATACCAGAACACAAAGTCGTATGGGCGATGTTTTTTTTACGCATACTGATATTATCGATATTCTAAGTTCCTAGACATAGGCAAAGCTGTAGGTTTTGATAAAATATTACTGTAATAAATATATATATATGTATACTGTTGGTTAAAACATTTCGTGCCAGGTCCCTGTGGACATGGTAAATAGACTTATCTGATTAAAATACTTATAACCACTCCGTTCAAAAGAGGATCTGACAACATCCCATAAGAGGTCATGTTCGCATGACCTTTATACCACCTGTACATCAAATCAAAAGCATTTTCTACTCCTAGCTACATCAATTGAAAACGCCATTTCGTCCCAGTATAAATATACACTTAGCTTTGTTGTGCTCTTTGGGCGAGATGACTATGTACATTAAATAATTCTGACTGGTTTTTTTTAAAACTGTTTCGTCCCAAAACAATTCTGGCAGCAGCAATATTTTTCAAAAGGTCACCAGAACGTGACCCCTAATGGGATGTTGTCAGATCCTCTGATCAAACGTGCATAGTGATAATAAGGATCTGTATCTTAATCAGATTGGGACTAGTCTGGAGTAGCTGGGGCTAAAAAGGCTAACTTTGGTCATATTTACTGAGCAATCGGAACTCCTCGGGCATTCTCTAAAGAATACAAATAAAAAAAGAATATTTTTTCCGTTTACGGAAAGTGATGAAGGTTCCCGATTGATTTACTGAGTTAAAGGCCCTCTGGGCCTCTTGTACTTATTATATTTGGTGATTTAATATCCTGGTTGAGGATTATTTTCAGAAATTACCAGAGATTATATAGTACATGTAGTTTGTGTAATACATAAAGGGAGACAATCTGTTCCCACTCTATAACATTAGTCTAGGGGAGACAATCCATTCCTTTATAACATTACCTCCCTTTAATAGATAATGCTTTAATTTCTTTTTTTCCTTTTCCCAATTATCATTTCATCTTTACAATATATATAAACATATAATTACATATACTCCTATACATACACTTTTACTCACTTTCACACCCCCCATTCAAATTTCTGATTTATATTGGTCAATCAATCTATATCCATCTTTCCATACTTTTGTTAGCCTTCTTTTTTCTTATAAATAATCATAATCTTTATTGTATATTTTCAGAATATATTCCACACTCATTTGCTTTCATTCTCTTACTCATTCATCATGGTTTAAGATAAAAAATAAGAAACATTTCGTTATGATTTTTAGTTATAATTCTTTAGTATATTGTCACTGTAACTTTTTGTAATATAATTTTTGTGAATTTAGAATTAAGTGTTTTTATACCCCGCCCAACGAAGTTGGCGGGGTATATACAAATGGGTTCCGTCCGTCCGTCCGTACGAATGGTTTCCGGAGCATAACTCTAAAACCAGTAGAGATATTTCCACGAAACTTCATACACACATTGGTCTTATGGTCTAGTAGTGCCTTTTGCTATTTTTAGGTTTTCATTTTTTGCATTTTTTTCCGTAACCATGGAAGCATTGCTGAAAATATCATATTTTTGTACCAGGTTCGTTCCGGAGCATAACTTTAAAACCAGAAGAGATATTTCCACGAAACTTCATACACACATTGGTCTTAATGTCAAGTAGTGCCCTTTGCTATTTTAAGGTTTTCACTTTTTGTACTTTTTTCTGTAACCATGGAAACATTGCTGAAAATGGCAGATTTTTGTGTAAGAATCGTTTCCGGAGCACAACTCTAAAACCAGCAGAGATATTTCCATGAAACTTCATAGACACATTGTTCTTATGGTCTAGTAGTGCCTTTTGCTATTTTTAGGTTTTCATTTTTTGCACTTTTTCCGTAACCATGGAAACATTGCTGAAAATATCATTTTTGTACCAGGTTCGTTTCCGCAGCATAACTGGAAAACCGGTTGAGATATATGCACGGAACTCCATAGGCACATTAGTCTTATGGTCTAGTAGTGCCTTTTGCTATTTTAAGGTTTTCACTTTTTGTACTTTTTCCTGTAACCATGGAAACATTGCTGAAAATGGCAGATTTTTGTGAAAGAATCGTTTCCGGAGCACAACTCTAAAACCAGCAGAGATTTTTTCATGAAACGTCATAGACACACTTTATGTAGGACTTCTAATTTTGTATTATGCTTTACTTTTAATTTAATATACATGCAGTAAAACTCAGATATATCAAACTCAATTACTATGAACATTCACTTAATTCCTATGTAACTCGTCGCTGTTTAAAACAAATCAAAAATCGCACTGTTAGCTGCTGAACTTTGTTAAAGCTAAGATCAATTCTGGTATTTTTCAAAGAAGCAAATATTTTTAAAGTCGGTTTCACTTTGTTAAAAAAAAATATAAATATGTTTGTATGTTTGTATATATTCTTCAATTGCAGTTGGGTTTTAAAATACTTTCCCTATACTCTGACTAGCATATAAAATTAATGCATTAATTGATTTAGCTCTCCATTGGCGGGGGATCTGAATGACTATGTCCTTGTTTATGATGGCATCTAGTTTATCTTTATACAAATATCTTGCTATCTATACAGGTGGTCCTGAGATGTATTGTCTCCCCTTCATTGGTCAGCCAATCAAAAACGTTTTGCAAACTGATCGTCGCCGAGCTGTGCAGGAGATCAAAGGGATCCGAACTATTTACCGTTACAAAGTTTTGCTAAATAATAAGCGGTATCGCTGTAATTGAAATTTATTGATCATTTTACACTTGAACAGCAAGCTGAAAACAGCTAACCGGGTGTCTCTCAATCCATTTGATATTTATTATAATTTAATTATATTAATTAACTATATGTTTCAGTTTTCCTAGATCCATTTGACGACAGGAAAGGCAACATGGTAAGCATCCTTGTATGAAGACGGATGGTTCACCTCCATGAATGGTATACTTGAGTCGTGAAAAACTACCAAGTGCATTTAGGTAAGTATACTCTCACTGTGACAACACCCGGTATATCAGCCAGGTTAATGCATTTTCATCAATTTGTGCGCAAATGTGCCATGCGACATTGCGATAATGTACCATGCGACAGTGTGTTTGCCACATGGCTCATTGTTGTATTGTCGTCATGTCGCCCATGCGACAGTGCGACAAAGCCTAAATCAATCACCATAGAAATCAGAAATATCTAGTTTTCGACTTATCAATTGGAAGGGAAAGTCGACCATATTGATTGACGTTTCGAAATAAGCAATTGATATATATATTGCCATTACAATAATTATGTATTTTCTTCTCTCGCAAATGGTAACCACGATCTTTCAGTTTTCCGAGGCCCTACGACGACAGTAAGGGCAACATGGTAAGCATCTTGGATGACGACGGAGGGTTCACCTCCATGAATGGTATACCCGAGACCCGAGTGACGACAGGAAGGGCAACATGGTAAGCATCATTGGATGACGACGGAGGGTTCACCTCCATGAATGGTATACCCGAGACCCGAGTGACGACAGGAAGGGCAACATGGTAAGCATCATTGGATGACGACGGAGGGTTCACCTCCATGAATGGTATACCCGAGACCCTAGTGACGACAGGAAGGGCAACATGGTAATCATTAGATGACGACGGAGGGTTCACCTCCATGAATGGTATACTGGAGTCGTGAAAAACTACCAAGTGCATTTAGGTAAGTATACTCTTACTGTGACAACACCCGGTATAAAATGTGCCATGCGACAGTGCGATAATGTGCCATGCGACATTATGTTTGTCGCATGGCTCATTGTTCCAATGTCGCATTGTCACACATGCGACATTGCGACAAAGCCTAAATCAATCACCATAGAAATCAGAAATATCTAACTTTCTACTTATCAAATAGAAGGGGAAAGTCGGCCATGTTGATTGACGTGTTAAAATAAGCACTTCATACATATATTGCTATTACAGTAATGATAGATTTTCTTCTCTCGCAAATGGTAACCACGAAACGTGGCCGTTGTTGGAGACTATATGTTTCAGTTTTCCGAGACCCGAGTGACGACAGGAAAGGGCAACATGGTAAACATCCTTGGATGACGATGGATTGTTCAATTCCATGAATGGTATACTGGAGACCCGAGTGACGACAGGAAGGGCAACATGGTAAGCATCCTTGGATGACGACGGATGGTTCACCTCCATGAATGGTATACTGAGAGTCTTGAAAAACTACCAAGTGCATTTAGGTAAGTATACTCTCACTGTGACAACACCCGGTATATCTGCCAGGTTAATGTATGTTCTTCAATTTGTACGCAAATGTGCCATGCGACATTCCGATAATGTGCCATGCGACAGTGTGTTTGTCGCATGGCTCATTGTTTCAATGTCGCATTGCGACAAAGCCTAAATCAATCACCAAAGAAATCAGAAATATCTGATTTTCGACTTATCAACTGCAAGGGAAAGTCAGCCATATTGAATGACGTTTCGAAATAAGCACTTCAAATATATATTGCCATTACAGTACTGATATATTTTTTTCTTTCGCAAATGGTAACCACGAAACGTGGCCCTTGTTGGAGACTATATCTTTCAGTTTTCCGAGATCCGAGTGGCGACAGGAAGGGCAACATGGTAAAAATCCTTGGATGACGACGGATGGTTCAACTCCATGAATGGTATACTGAGAGTCTTGAAAAACTACCAAGTGCATTTAGGTAAGTATACTCTCACTGTGACAATACCCGGTATATCTGCCAGGTTAATGTATTTTCATCAATTTGTACGCAAATGTGCCATGCGACAGTGCGATAATGTGCCATGCGACAGTGTGTTTGTCGCATGGCTCATTGTTACAATGTCGCATTGTCACCCATGCGACAGTGCGACAAAGCAAAAATCAATCACCATAGATTTCAGAAATATCTAAGTTTCGACTTATCAAATGAAAGGAAAGTCGGCCATGTTGATTGACGTGTTAAGATAAACACTTCATATTTATATTACCATTACAATAATTCTATATTTTCGTCTCTCGCAAATGGTAACCACGAAACGTGGCTGTTGTTAGAGACTATGTCTTTCAGTTTTCCGACACCCGATGACGACGGTAAGGGCAACATGGTAAGCATCCTTGGATGACGACGGATGGGTCACCTCCATGAATGGTATACTGGATACCCGAATGACGACAGGAAGGGCAACATGGTAAGCATCCTTGAGTGACGACGGATAGTTCACCTCCATGAATGGTATATCCGAGACCCGAGTGACGACAGGAAGGGCAACATGGTAAGCATCCTTGGATGACGACGGATGGGTTCACCTCCATGAATGGTATACTGAGAGTCTTGAAAAACTGCCAAGTGCATTTAGGTAAGTATACTCTTACTGTGACAATACCCGATGTCTGCCAGGTTACATGTTTCAATGCAAATTTTCATCAATTTGTGCGCAAAGTGTGTTTTCCATGCGACAGTGCGACGACAAAGCCTAAATCAATCACCAAAGAAATCAGAAATATCTAAAGTTCTTCTTATCAAATAGAAGGGAAAGTCGGCCATGTTGATTGACGTATTAAAATAAGCACTTCATATATATATTGCCATTACAATAATCATATATTTTCTTCTCATCGCAAATGGTAACCACGAAACGTGGCCGTTGTTGGAGACTATATGTTTCAGTTTTCCGAGATCCGAGTGGCGACAGGAAGGGCAACATGGTACGCATCCTTGGATGACGACAGATGCTTCACCTCCATAAATGGTATACTGAGAGTCTTGAAAAACTACCAAGTGCATTTAGGTAAGTATACTCTCACTGTGACAATACCCGGTATATCTGCCAGGTTAATGATATTTCATCAATTTGTACGCAAATGTGCCATGCGACAATTCGATAATGTGCCATGCGACATTGTGTTTGTGGCATGGCTCATTGTTCCAATGTCGCATTGTCGCCCATGCGACAGTGCGACAAAGCCTAAATCAATCACCATAGATTTCAGAAATATCTAAGTTTCGACTTATCAAATGGAAGGAAAGTCGGCCATGTTGATTGACGTGTTAAGATAAGCACTTCATATATATATTACCATTACAATAATTCTATATTTTCGTCTCTCGCAAATGGTAACCACGAAACGTGGCTGTTGTTGGAGACTATATCTTTCAGTTTTCCGAGACCCGATGACGACAGTAAATGCAACATGGTAAGCATCCTTGGATGACGACGGATGGGTCACCTCCATGAATGGTATACTGGAGACCCGAATGACGACAGGAAGGGCAACATGGTAAGCATCCTTGGGTGACGACGGATAGTTCACCTCCATGAATGGTATACCCGAGACCCGAGTGACGACAGGAAGGGTAACATGGTAAGCATCCTTGGATGACGACGGATGGTTCACCTCCATGAATGATATACTGAGAGTCTTGAAAAACTGCCAAGTGCATTTAGGTAAGTATACTCTTACTGTGACAATACCCGATGTATCTACCAGGTTAATGCATTTTCATCAATTTGTGCGTATTACAATGTCGCATTGTCACCCATGCGACAGTGCGACAAAGCCTAAATCAATCACCATAGAAATCAGAAATATCTAAAGTTCTTCTTATCAAATAGAAGGGAAAGTCGGCCATGTTGATTGACGTATTAAAATAAGCACTTCATATATATATTGCCATTACAATAATTATATATTTTCTTCTCATGCAAATGGTAACCACGAAACGTGGCCGTTGTTGGAGACTATATGTTTCGGTTTTCCGAGACCCTAGTGACGACAGGAAGGGCAACACGGTAAGCATCCTTGGATGACGACGGATGCTTCACCTCCATAAATGGTATACTGAGAGTCTTGAATAACTACCAAGTGCATTTAGGTAAGTATACTCTCACTGTGACAACACCCGGTATATCTGCCAGGTTAATGTATTTTCGTCAATTTGTACGCAAATGTGCCATGCGACAGTGCGATAATGTGCCATGCGACAGTGTGTTTGTCGCATGGCTCATTGTTCCAATGTCGCATTGTCGTCCAATGCGACAGTGTGACAAAGCCTAAATCAATCACCATAGAAATCAGAAATATCTAACTTTCGACTTATCAACTGCAAGGGAAAGTCAGCCATATTGAATGACGTTTCGAAATAAGCACTTCAAATATATATTGCCATTACAGTACTGATATATTTTCTTCTCTCGCAAATGGTAACCACGAAAAGTGGCCCTTGTTGGAGACTATATGTTTCAGTTTTCCGAGACCCGAGTGACGACAGCAAGGGCAACATGGTAAAAATCCTTGGATGACGATGAATTGTTCAATTCCATGAATGGTATACTGGAGACCCGAGTGACGACAGGAAGGGCAACATGGTAAGCAACATTGGATGACGACGGATGGTTCACCTCCATGAATGGTATACTGAGAGTCTTGAAAAACTACCAAGTGCATTTAGGTAAGTATACTCTCACTGTGACAACACCCGGTATATCTGCCAGGTTAATGTATTTTCTTCAATTTGTACGCAAATGTGCCATGCGACAGTGCGATAATGTGCCATGCGACAGTGTGTTTGTCGCATGGCTCATTGTTGTATTTTCGTATTGTCGCCAATGCGACAGTGCGACAAAGCCTAAATCAATCACCAAAGAAATCAGAAATATCTTATTTTCGACTTATCAACTGCAAGGGAAAGTCAGCCATATTGATTGACGTTTCGAAATAAGCACTTCAAATATATATTGCCATTACAATAATTATATATTTTCTTCTCATGCAAATGGTAACCACGAAACGTGGCCCTTGTTGGAGACTATATCTTTCAGTTTTCCGAGACCCGAGTGACGACAGGAAAGACAACATGGTAAGCATCCTTGGATGACGACGGATGGTTCACCTCCATGAATGGTATACTGAGAGTCTTGAAAAACTACCAAGTGCATTTAGGTAAGTATACTCTCACTGTGCCAACACCGGTTACATCTGCCCGGTTAATGCATTTTCATCAATTTGTACGCAAATGTGCCATGCGACAGTGTGATAATGTGCCATGCGACATTGTGTTTGTCGCATGGCTCATTGTTACAATGTCGCATTGTCACCCATGCGACAGTGCGACAAAGCAAAATTCAATCACCATAGATTTCAGAAATATCTAAGTTTCGACTTATCAAATGAAAGGAAAGTCGGCCATGTTGATTGATTGACGTGTTAAGATAAACACTTCATATTTATATTTACCATTACAATAATTCTATATTTTCGTCTCTCGCAAATGGTAACCACGAAACGTGGCTGTTGTTAGAGACTATGTCTTTCAGTTTTCCGACAACCGATGACGACGGTAAGGGCAACATGGTAAGCATCCTTGGATAACGACGGATGGGTCACCTCCATGAATGGTATACTGGATACCCGAATGACGACAGGAAGGGCAACATGGTAAGCATCCTTGAGTGACGACGGATAGTTCACCGCCATGAATGGTATATCCGAGACCCGAGTGACGACAGGAAGGGCAACATGGTAAGCATCCTTGGATGACGACGGATGGTTCACCTCCATGAATGGTATACTGAGAGTCTTGAAAAACTGCCAAGTGCATTTAGGTAAGTATACTCTTACTGTGACAATACCCGATGTATCTACCAGGTTAATGCATTTTCATCAATTTGTGCGCAAATGTGCCATGCGACAGTGCGACAAAGCCTAAATCAATCACCATAGAAATCAGAAATATCTAAAGTTCTTCTTATCAAATAGAAGGGAAAGTCGGCCATGTTGATTGACGTGTTAAAATAAGCACTTCATATATATATTGCCATTACAATAATTATATATTTTCTTCTCACGCAAATGGTAACCACGAAACGTGGCCGTTGTTGGAGACTATATGTTTCAGTTTTCCGAGACCCGAGTGACGACAGGAAGGGCAACACGGTAAGCATCCTTGGATGACGACGGATGCTTCACCTCCATAAATGGTATACTGAGAGTCTTGAATAACTACCAAGTGCATTTAGGTAAGTATACTCTCACTGTGACAACACCCGGTATAACTGCCAGGTTAATGTATTTTCGTCAATTTGTACGCAAATGTGCCATGCAACAGTGCGATAATGTGCCATGCGACAGTGTGTTTGTCGCAACGCTCATTTTTCTAATGTCGCATTATCGCCCATGCGACAGTGCGACAAAGCGTAAATCAATCACCTTAGAAATCAGAAATATCTAATTTTCGACTTATCAACTGCAAGGGAAAGTCAGCCATATTGAATGACGTTTCGAAATAAGCACTTCAAATATATATTGCCATTACAGTACTGATATATTTTCTTCTCTCGCAAATGGTAACCACGAAAAGTGGCCCTTGTTGGAGACTATATGTTTCAGTTTTCCGAGACCCGAGTGACGACAGCAAGGGCAACATGGTAAAAATCCTTGGATGACGATGAATTGTTCAATTCCATGAATGGTATACTGGAGACCCGAGTGACGACAGGAAGGGCAACTTGGTAAGCAACATTGGATGGCGACGGATGGTTCACCTCCAGGAACGGTATACTGAGAGTCTTGAAAAACTACCAAGTGCATTTAGGTAAGTATACTCTCACTGTGACAACACCCGGTATATCTGCCAGGTTAATGTATTTTCTTCAATTTGTACACAAATGTGCCATGCGACATTCCGACAATGTGCCATGCGACAGTGTGTTTATCGCATGGCTCATTTTTCCAATGTCGTCATGTCAATGCGACAGTGCGACAAAGCCTAAATCAATCACCAAAGAAATCAGAAATATCTAATTTTCGACTTATCAACTGCAAGGGAAAGTCAGCCATATTGCTTGGCTTTTCGAAATAAGCACTTCAAATATATATTGCCATTACACTAATTATATATTTTTTTCTTTCGCAAATGGTAACCACGAAACGTGGCCCTTGTGTGAGACTATATGTTTTCAGTTTTCCGAGACCCGAGTGACGACAGGAAGGGCAACATGGTAAGCATCCTTGGATGACGACGGATGGTTCACCTCCATGAATGGTATACTGAGAGTCTTGAAAAACTACCAAGTGCATTTAGGTAAGTATACTCTCACTGTGACAATACCCGGTATATCTGCCAGGTTAATGCATTTTCATATATTTGTACACAAATATGCCATGCGACAATTCGATAATGTGCCATGCGACATTGTGTTTGTGGCATGGCTCATTGTTCCAATGTCGCATTGTCACCCATGCGACAGTGCGACAAAGCAAAAATCAATCACCATAGATTTCAGAAATATCTAAGTTTCGACTTATCAAATGAAAGGAAAGTCGGCCATGTTGATTGACGTGTTAAGATAAACACTTCATATTTATATTACCATTACAATAATTCTATATTTTCGTCTCTCGCAAATGGTAACCACGAAACGTGGCTGTTGTTAGAGACTATGTCTTTCAGTTTTCCGACAACCGATGAAGACAGGAAGGGCAACATGGTAAGCATCCTTGGATAACGACGGATGGGTCACCTCCATGAATGGTATACTGGATACCCGAATGACGACAGGAAGGGCAACATGGTAAGCATCCTTGAGTGACGACGGATAGTTCACCGCCATGAATGGTATATCCGAGACCCGAGTGACGACAGGAAGGGCAACATGGTAAGCATCCTTGGATGACGACGGATGGTTCACCTCCATGAATGGTATACTGAGAGTCTTGAAAAACTGCCAAGTGCATTTAGGTAAGTATACTCTTACTGTGACAATACCCGATGTATCTACCAGGTTAATGCATTTTCATCAATTTGTGCGCAAATGTGCCATGCGACAGTGCGACAAAGCCTAAATCAATCACCAAAGAAATCAGAAATATCTAATTTCCGACTTATCAAATGCAAGGGAAAGTCAGCCATATTGCTTGGCTTTTCGAAATAAGCACTTCAAATATATATTGCCATTACAATAATCATATATTTTCTTCTCATGCAAATGGTAACCACGAAACGTGGCCGTTGTTGGAGACTATATGTTTCAGTTTTCCGAGACCCGAGTGACGACAGGAAGGGCAACATGGTAAGCATCCTTGGATGACGACGGATGGTTCACCTCCATGAATGGTATACTGAGAGTCTTGAAAACTACCAAGTGCATTTAGGTAAGTATACTCTCACTGTGACAACACCCGGTATATCTGCCCGGTTAATGCATTTTCATCAATTTGTACGCAAATGTGCCATGCGACAGTGCGATAATGTGCCATGCGACATTGTGTTTGTCGCATGGCTCATTGTTCCAATGTCGCATTGTCGCCCATGCGACAGTGCGACAAAGCCTAAATCAATCACCATAGATTTCAGAAATATCTAAGTTTCGACTTATCAAATGGAAGGGAAAGTCGGCCATGTTGATTGACGTGTTAAGATAAGCACTTCATATATATATTACCATTACAATAATTCTATATTTTCTTCTCTCGCAAATGGTAACCACGAAACGTGGCTGTTGTTGGAGACTATATCTTTCAGTTTTCCGAGACACGATGACGACAGTAAATGCAACATGGTAAGCATCCTTGGATGACGACGGATGGGTCACCTCCATGAATGGTATACTGGAGACCCGAATGACGACAGGAAGGGCAACATGGTAAGCATCCTTGGGTGACGACGGATGGTTCACCTCCATGAATGGTATACTGAGAGTCGTGAAAAACTGCCAAGTGCATTTAGGTAAGTATACTCTTACTGTGACAATATTCCACATGATGTATCTACCAGGTTAATGCATTTTCATCAATTTGTGCGCAAATGTGCCATGCGACAGTGCGACAAAGCCTAAATCAATCACCATAGAAATCAGAAATATCTAAAGTTCTTCTTATCAAATAGAAGGGAAAGTCGGCCATGTTGATTGACGTGTTAAAATAAGCACTTCATATATATATTACCATTACAATAATTATATATTTTCTTCTCACGCAAATGGTAACCACGAAACGTGGCCGTTGTTGGAGACTATATGTTTCAGTTTTCCGAGACCCGAGTGACGACAGGAAGGGCAACATGGTAAGCATCCTTGGATGACGACGGATGGTTCACCTCCATGAATGGTATACTGAGAGTCTTGAAAAACTACCAAGTGCATTTAGGTAAGTATACTCTCACTGTGACAACACCCGGTATATCTGCCAGGTTAATGTATTTTCGTCAATTTGTACGCAAATGTGCCATGCGACAGTGCGATAATGTGCCATGCGACAGTGTGTTTGTCGCAACATTCATTTTTCTAATGTCGCATTATCGCCCATGCGACAGTGCGACAAAGCGTAAATCAATCACCTTAGAAATCAGAAATATCTAATTTTCGACTTATCAACTGCAAGGGAAAGTCAGCCATATTGAATGACGTTTCGAAATAAGCACTTCAAATATATATTGCCATTACAGTACTGATATATTTTCTTCTCTCGCAAATGGTAACCACGAAACGTGGCCCTTGTTGGAGACTATATCTTTCAGTTTTCCGAGAACCGAGTGACGACAGGAAGGGCAACATGGTAAAAATCCTTGGATGACGACGGATTGTTCAATTCCATGAATGGTATACTGGAGACCCGAGTGACGACAGGAAGGGCAACATGGTAAGCATCCTTGGATGACGACGGATGGTTCACCTCCATAAATGGTATACTGAGAGTCTTGAAAAACTACCAAGTGCATTTAGGTAAGTATAATCTCACTGTGACAATACTCGTTATATATGCCAGGTTAATGTAATTTTATCAATTTGTACGCAAATGTGCCATGCGACAGTGTGATAATGTGCCATGCGACAGTGCGACAAAGCCTTAATCAATCTCCATAGAAATTAGAAATATCTAAAGTTCTTCTTATCAAATAGAAGGGAAGGTCGGCCATGTTGATTGACGTGTTAAAATAAGCACTTTATATATATATTGCCTTTACAATAATTATATATTTTTTTCTTCTCACGCAAATGGTAACCACGAAACATGGCCCTTGTTGGACACTATATGTTTCAGTTTTCCGAGACCCGAGTGACGACAGGAAGGGCAACATGGTAAGCATCCTTGGATGACGACGGATGGTTCTCCTTCACGAATGGGAAAAAAAGAGTCGTGAAAAACTACCAACTGCATATAGGTAAGTATACTTTAACTTACAAAATTGTAAAGAAATTATTCTAAATAATGAATGTTTATCATTTTTTGCAACTATACGTCATTCGAGAACTCGACATGCGCCATGCGACAGTGTGTTTGTTGCATAGCGCATTGTCGTACTTGTCAAATGACATATTGTCGCACTATCGCATGGCATATTGGCGCACTGTTGCATGAACCATTGTCGTATTCATTGACGTTTCGAAATAAGCACGTGAGATATACTGCTATCACGCTAATTATATACTTCTTTCTCTCGCAAATGGTTATAACGAGTCGTGGCCGTTGTTGGAGACTATGTTTCAGTTTTCCGAGCCCCGAGTGACGACAGGAAGGGCAACATGGTAAACATCCTTGAATGACGACGGATGGTTCGCCTCCATGAATGGTAAAAAAGAGTCGTGAAAAACTACCAACTGCATATAGGTAAGTATACTTTAACTTACGTTTTTGTAAAGAAACTATTCTAAATAATGAATTTTTATCAATTTGGCATGCGACAACTCGACAATGCGCCATGTGACAATGTGTTTGTCGCATAGCGCATTGTCGGACTGTTGCATGGCATAATGTCACACTGTCGCATGGCGTATTGTAGTATTGATTGATGTCTCGAAATAAGCACATCATACATACTGCTATCGCACTAATCATATACTGCTTTCTCTCAATGTGTTTGTCGCATAGCGCATTGTAGTGTGCCATGGTGACTCTTGCATGGCATAATGTCGCACTGTCGTATGACTCATTGTCGTATACGTTGACGTTTCGAAATAAGCACGTCATATACACTGCTATCACACTAATAATATACTTTTTTCTCTCGCAAATGGTAATCACGTACGGTGGCCGTTTTTAGAGACTATATGTTTCAGTTTTCTGAGACCCGAGTGACGACAGAGAGGGCAACATGGTAAGCATCCTTAGATGTCGACTCATTGTTAACCTCCATGAATGGTAAACTGGAGTCATGAAAAACTACCAACCGCATTTAGGTAGGTATACTTTGATTTACGTATTTGTTAAGAAAGTATTCTAAATAATGAATTTTTATCAATTTGGCATGCGACAACTCGACAATGCGCCATGTGACAATGTGTTTGTCGCATAGCGCATTGTCGGACTGTTGCATGGCATAATGTCGCACTGTCGCATGGCGCATTGTAGTATTGATTGATGTCTCGAAATAAGCACATCGTACATACTGCTATCACACTAATCATATACTGCTTTCTCTCGAAAATGGTAACCACGGGATGTGGCCGTACCATATGTTTTAGTTTTCCGAGACCCGAGTGACGACATGAAAGGCAACATGGTATGCATCCTTGGATGAATACGGATGGTTCACCTCCATGAATGGTAAACTGAAATCGTCACGAACTACAAACTGCATTTAGGTAAGTATAAAAACGTGACAAACATATATCCAGAATATCTGCTCATATTAATTGTAAAGACACTGTTATAAATATTGAATTTGTCTCACTGTCGCATGACATATTTTCGCACTGTCGTATGACTCATTGTCGTATTCATTGACGTTTCGAAATAAGCACGTCATATACACTGCACACACTAATTATATACTTTTTTCTCTCGCAAATGGTAATCACGTACGGTGGCCGTTTTTAGAGACTATATGTTTCAGTTTTCTGAGACCCGAGTGACGACAGAGAGGGCAACATGGTAAGCATCCTTAGATGTCGACTCATGGTTAACCTCTATGAATGGTAAACTGGATTCATGAAAAACTACCAACCGCATTTAGGTAGGTATACTTTGATTTACGTATTTGTTAAGAAACTATTCTAAATAATGAATTTTTATCAATTTATCGACTTTTCGCCATGCGATAACTCGACAATGCGCCATGTGACAATGTTTTTGTCGCATAGTGCATAGTCGAACTGTTGCATGGCATACTGTTGCAATGTCGCATGGCGCATTGTCGTATTGATTGATGTCTCGAAATAAGCACATCATTCATACTGTTATCACACTAATTATATACTGCTTTCTCTTGCGAATGGTAACCACAAGAGGTGACCGTACCATATGTTTTAGTTTTTTGAGACCCGAGTGACGACAGGAAAGGCAACATGGTAAGCATCCTTGGATGACGACAGATGGTTCACCTCCATGAATGGTAAACTGAAATCGTCACGAACTACAAACTGCATTTAGGTAAGTATAAAAACGTGACAAACATATATCCAGAATATCTGCTCATATTAATTGTAAAGACACTGTTATAAATATTGAATTTGTCTCATGGTCGCATGTCATATTTTCGCACTGTCGCATGACTCATTGTCGTATTCATTGATGTTTCGAAATAAGCAAGTCATATATACTGTTATTACAATAATTATATACTTCTTTCTCTACAAATGGTAACCACGTGGGGTGGCCATTTTTGAAGACTATATGTTTCAGTTTTCTGAGACCCGAGTGACGACAGAAAGGGGAACATGGTAAGCATCCTTAAATGTCGACTCATGGTTAACCTCCATGAATGGTAAACTGGAGTCATGAAAAACTACCAACTGCATTTAGGTAAGTATACTTTAACTTACGTAATTGTAAAGAAATTATTCTAAATAATGAATGTTTATCAATTTGTGCACCTATACGCCATGCGACAACTCGACAATGCGCCATGCGACAGTTTGTTGCATAACGCATTGTCGTATTTTCGCATAGCATATTGTCGCACTATTGCATGACCCATTGTCGCACTGTCGTATGACACATTGTCGTATTCATTGACGTTTCGAAATAAGCACGTCATATACACTGCTATCACACTAATTATATACTTCTTTCTCTCGCAAATGGTAACCACGCACGGTGGCCGTTTTTTAGAAACTATATGTTTCAGTTTTCTCAGACCCGAGTGACGACAGAGAGGGCAACATGGTAAGCATCCTTAGATGTCGACTCATGGTTAACCTCCATGAATGGTAAACTGGAGTCATGAAAAACTACCAACTGCATTTAGGTAGGTATACTTTTATTTACGTATTTGTTAAGAAACTATTCTAAATAACGATGTTTATCAATTTTATCGACTTTACGCCATGCGATAACTCGACAATGCGCCATGTGACAATGTTTTTGTCGCATAGCGCATTGTCGGACTGTTGCATGGCATAATGTTGCACTGTCGCATGGCGCATTGTCGTTTTGATTGATATCTCGAGATAAGCACATCATATATACTGCTATTACATTAATTATACACTTCTTTCTTTCACAAATGGTAACCACGTGAGGTGGCCGTTTTTGGAGACCATATGTTTCAGTTTTCCGAGACCCGAGTGACGACAGGAATGGCAACATGGTAAGCATTCTTGGAGACGACGGATGGTTCACCTCCATGAATCGTTACAAACTACAAACTGCATTTAGGTAAGTATAAAAACGTTAACAACGTATATCCAGAATACATGCTCAGTTTAATTGTAAAGACACTGTTCTAAATAATGAATTTGTATCAATTTGTGCGACTATACGTCATGCGACAACTCGACAATGCGCCATGCGACAGTGTGTTTGTTGCTTAGCGCATTGACGTATTGTCGCACGACATTTTGTTGCACTATCGCATGACCCATTGTCGCATTCATTGACCATATCAATATAAACTACTATCACACTAATAATATACTTCTTTCTCTCGCAAATAGTTACCACGTACGGTTGCCGTTTTAGAGAGACTATATGTTTCAGTTTTCTGAGACCCGAGTGACGACAGGAAGGGCAGCATGGTAAGCATACTTGGATGTGGACTTATGGTTAACCTCCATGAATAGTAAATTGGAGTCGTGAAAAAACTACCAACTGCATTTAGGTAGGTATACTTTGATTTACGTATTTGTTAAGAAACTATTCTAAATAATGAAAGTTTATCAATTTTATCGACTTTACGCCATGCGATAACTCGACAATGCGCCATGTGACAATGTTTTTGTCGCATAGCGCATTGTCGGACTGTTGCATGGCATAATGTTGCACTGTCGCATGGCGCATTGTCGTATTGATTGATGTCTCGAAATAAGAACATCATATATACTCCTTTCACATTAATTATACACTTCTTTCTTTCACAAATGGTAACCACGTGAGGTGGCCGTTTTTGGAAACCATGTTTCAGTTTTCCGAGACCCGAGTGACGACAGGAATGTAACATGGTAAGCATCCTTGGATGACGACGGATGGTTCTCCTTCACGAATGGTAAAAAAGAGTCGTGAAAAACTACCAACTGCATATAGGTAAGTATACTTTAACTTACATAATTGTAAAGAAATTATTCTAAATAATGAATGTTTATCATTTTGTGCAACTATACGTCATTCGACATCTCGACATGCGCCATGCGACAATGTGTTGCATAGCGCATTGTCGTACTTGTCAAATGACATATTGTCGCACTATCGCATGGCATATTGGCGCACTGTTGCATGAACCATTGTCGTATTCATTGACGTTTCGAAATAAGCACGTAATATATACTGCTATCACGCTAATTATATACTTCTTTCTCTCGCAAATGGTAACAACGAGTCGTGGCCGTTGTTGGAGACTATGTTTCAGTTTTCCGAGCCCCGAGTGACGACAGGAAGGGCAACATGGTAAACATCCTTTAATTACGACGGATGGTTCGCCTCCATGAATGGTAAAAAAAGAGTCGTGAAAAACTACCAACTGCATATAGGTAAGTATACTTTAACTTACGTTTTTGTAAACAAACTATTCTAAATGATGAATTTTTATCAATTTGGCATGCGACAACTCGACAATGCGCCATGTGACAATGTGTTTGTCGCATAGCGCATTGTCGGACTGTTGCATGGCATAATGTCGCACTGTCGCATGGCGCATTGTAGTATTGATTGATGTCTCGAAATAAGCACATCATACATACTGCTATCGCACTAATTATATGACTGCTTTCTCTCAAAATGGTAACCACGGGAGGTGGCCGTACCATATGTTTTAGTTTTCCGAGACCCGAGTGACGACAGGAAAGGCAACATGGTAAGCATCCTTAGATGACGACGGATGGTTCACCTCCATGAATGGTAAACTGAAATCGTCACGTACTACAAACTGCATTTAGGTAAGTATAAAAACGTGACATACATATATCCAGAATATCTGCTCATATTAATTGTAAAGACACTGTTATAAATATGCAATAAAATTACCAAATGCATACAGTCCATACATCCACTCTCCCGTACTTAAAAACACATTAAAATACCATCTTCCCCCTCTAACCTCCACTATATCTAACCCTTAACAACCCAGTTTTACCCACCAATCTCCCTAACATTCCAAATATACCACCCCCTCCACACATTCCTTAATCCCCTTGGTTATAAACCCCCTCCCGCATGGTTTCAATTCCATGAATTATCCCCACCCCCCCTCTCCTTATAACATGGTAAGCTACCTTGGAACCCACATTTCAAAAACCCATGAATATGCATACAACTCTTGACCACTAAAATGAATTTTAGGTTTCATACCTCCCCACTTGCCTCCATTTCTGCATTTCATCCACCCCGCAAAGTTCAATAATCCCAATATATCTCTACCACCAACCCCAATTATTCTCAAAAATCACAAATTTAATCCTTTCACACACCCTTGCACACCTACAAGATCACTGTGACATAATCGTCATATTATGACGGCGTAATGTAAATAGAAGAAGAAGTGTTTCTTTTTTTTAATAATTTACATTTTATTCAGTTTTTTTTCATCAATACATGTAATGGACACAAAAGAACTGATCAATGATCATCATACATACTTCATATATATTTACTCTTTCTCATGTGTGTAATCATACATGTACCCTTACACTCGTGCATAGCTTTTTCTCATGCTGTATAGATTATCAATATACATACACAAAACACTCTTCTTACTTGCTTAGATTCTTTCCTGGTCATTAAACTTGCATTCACATACCCACAGTACTTTCTAATTTTTTTAAGTATAACATTTTATCTATCCATACATTTACATCAACATATAGCACTTTCTTACTTCGTAAATATCTAATTTTTATTTATCCATACACTTGAATTCACTTATCACTTTGCACTTACATTCCCGCAGAATACTTTCTCAATTTTAAAACTTGCATTTACACACATTAATTTCTTAATTAATAAGGTTGCATAAAGCTTAAGTGTTATTGTAATTATTTTCACCAAATTCATATCTGATACAGGTATATACAGTGTATATATGCAGTATACAAGTGATGTCATTTTGGAAGGGTACGATAAACATGTATATATTAAAACAGCAAATATTGTAGAAAAGAAAAGAAAAAAATCTTTGTTTTCATTTGCTTTAATTACAGTTTATAATTTGGTCAATAAGATGTGTTATGTATTGATTATAGGAAAGAGAGAAATTATGATAGATAGAAAGATAAAAAAGAAAGGGGAAAATGGAGAAGAAGAGAGAGAGAGAGAGAGAGAGAGAAAGGAGAATGTTATTTGAGAACAAATTGGGTAGGATGGTAAAACATAAAGTAAACATGTAAATGCAAAAACATTCTTTTATAAAACTGGAAACAGTATATTGGCTTTGTGAAGGGTTATATACCAAAATACAGTCCTCAGGGGAGATAATTCACTCAAATCTGAGGAATATGTATTTAGAGAGGGGGGGGGGGGAAACACACACACACACACACACACACACACACACACACACACACACACAATATATATATATATATTAAAATAAATACTAAATAAATCATATAATATTTATTTAATAAATCTCAAAATATTTTACTTAATCATATATGTTATAATAATAGTGATAATCAATGAGATATTATTTATCCAAATGCCTTGAGCGTAACTAATTTGTCCCATTTTTTTTTTTTTGTCCCATTTTTTCCATTCCCTTTCAAATTTAAGTTAAGCGTTTTCATCCTTACATGTAGAAACGTATTTCTGGATTATGTAGTTGTCTTTAATAATGTTTATGAGAGAGTTAATACTAAGTGAAGTATGTAAACATCTCGCTCTATAAATATACTGTTTTATAATGATAATAATTTCATTATCTACTCTATTACTAGGTAAAGAATTCTGATGAAGGATACCGAATAGGAAAGTCTTTTTATTAAATGAAAATGGAATATATAAGGCTGCCAATAAAGTTTCAAGACTCTCTAGTAATTTTGTGTTTCTTTGCATTCCCATAATAGATGGGTTATGGTTTCAGGTTCAGTGTTACACAGAATACATAAAGGGGAAGTAACTACTCCAATTTTGTATAAAAATGAGTTAGTAGTAAGAATGTGATGAATCACTCTATACCGAAACCACTGGAGTTTTGTGTTTCTTGTTACCCAGAAAGGAATTTTGTAGATTTTGCACCAAGCTATTGTATCAATGTTCTCAAAAATATTATTCCACTTTTTGGTACCAGATGGTACTACATCTGATTTTATAATGATATTATAAAAAAGTTTAGAACCTTTCTTGTCTTTGAGAATGAGACATCATATTCTGAAAGGAAAAGTTTCACTGCGGAAATAAGACCATGGTATTGTAAATAATTTGTGTTCACTTGATATTTTTGAATAAAATCAGCAAATGAATAGAATTCACCTGTGCTTACGTCTTTTAAAATATCATTCACAATGCAGATGTTTTTTTCTGATAGTAGGCCCTATAGAAAATATATTTTCCACCAATTTTAATTTTATTATTATACCAAATAGGAACTTTCAATATATTTTCTTGTAAGAAATGATCATGATATTTTGTATTTAGCATGTACCACGATTTGAAAACATCTATCCAGAATTTATTTGAACACCTGTTTATACACACCTGAATATATTCTGAACCACAGTTTGCAAGACAGTCTAAATCAACAAAAGTTTTTAATATATTCTGCCATTTCTCATTACTCTTATAGAGTCTTCTAATCCAAGTAAGTTTAAGAGAGCTAATAAAAGCACTAATATTGATCATTTTCAAGCCACCATTACAATAATTCTGAACAATTACTTCCCTTTTAATCTTATCTGGTTTTCTATTCAACAGAAATTCTTATAAAAGTGTGTCAAGTTTCTGAATGAATTTATCATCAGGGTTAGGAAGCGATATAAATAGGTGGTTAAATTGAGATATAAGTAGAGATTTGATAATATTAATTTTTCCGATAAATAAATTAATATTTCATAATTAGCGACACGTCACGGTATTATACATTATTACCCTTCCATAGAAATTCCTGCCGAGTCCCTGTGGCCTGCAGGGATGTTCTGAGCGAGGAATCTCCCGTTGTGACACAATGTTAACTTAAATATGGAAACGAGGCTTGTTGTGACGTCAAACTTTGCCAATGTCCTACACACAAGATGGAGGTTCATTCGACGGGGGACACTCGAGGGGGCCTTACAACGTAGATCCGAAATAATGTGCGTTTCGTGACGGTTTATTTTACGTGGTGTCATACAAACAGAACTGTCATGCAATCTTTAGCCCTTTATGGACGATTTTTCTCTCGAGCTTTTGTAACGAGTCTAGGACTAAACCCCGAACGTCAGATAAAAGCGAGAAAGGATTTTCACCTTGTCACAGGGTCTGCGGGATTTTCGAAGTCCCTAACAAAGACACAGGGTCCAAAACAGTGGACTTACGGGGACGATGCTTATTTCATCACCAGGAATAAAGTAGCGGACGTTTTAGGTAAGAAATAAGAATAATGAGTTGCCTGCTAATGTTACCAAAACACGTGATACGTTTGTTATTGTTGTTTTCTTCACTTGTGTACATAGAGCGCCCTCCACAGAGGTCACGTTTGGGGGAATACACATCGTAAATGTTTTGTTTACTTTTTTGGTTTGTTTACAAGTCATCCACGTGCTTTGTAATGTCAATTTTTGGGGTGTATGCTTGATATGTGTATGCGGTCTAGACTACCTTTTTCAGTTGATATCACTGCTTATATAATCAGCTAGTTTATTATTATACCACCATCATCAGATGGTGGGCTATTCAAATTGCCTTTCATCCATAGTCTGTCCATAACAATGCTTGTTGCCGCTATTTCTTGAGAAGAACTCCACGGATATTTCTCAAATTTTACATGTATGATTCCTTTGGTCCCAAGGAGTGTCTTTCTGATTTTAAGACTAATCGGGAAAACAATATGGCCGCCAGGCAGCCATCTTGGATTTGATAATTCAAGTTGTTATCAATATTTCTGTAGAAGAACAGGAAAATAAACATTCCTGTCGAGTGCCCCGACCAGGAATCGAACCCGGGTCTCCGGCGTGGAAATCTACGGCTCTACCGACTGAGCCAAAGAAGCATGCTCCGTCAGCTGAGTGACAGAGACCGTATTTAACACTATTTACAAGTCACACCGACCCGCTCCTTTTACATTTCTCAGAAAGACTGAAGGGATCAATATCTATCTCAAATTTCATATGTAACTTATATATGTTTGAAAACCAGATCCCTCTTTCCATTGTCAGACATAGTACTGAAGGGATCTTTTTCAAATTTCATGTGCTTGTTCCCCTAGGGCCCTATAGTTGTGCACATTATTTCATTTTGGGACCAATCGATGACCAAGATGGCCGACAGGCCGCCATCTTGGATTTTGATAGGTGATGCCACAATAATTATTTTTATCTTGATGCTGCGATGTGGTATTTATTAAATTCTATCTTTTGAATTGGCCTCGGAATATGCATGATCCCGTGTAAAAATCCTGATGAGATCTTATATATACAAATATTCAAGTGGGTCCTGTTAATTTGGACATATATTTTGCATTATTGAACATAAATAATTTTGCTTTCTCAATGAACAAAGAAGTACAGTTATCCTCATTTTTCTTTAGATTTTTACCAACGTGTTCAGAAGTATATGATTAATATTAGTATTATAATAACAGTATAAAACCAAAACTGATATACCTAAATGCATGGTGTAAATATTTCTTTTCATAAAAAATGTAATATGCTAATTATACATTTTGTCCAGGTAAATTATAAGTTGACTATACTGTACATGGTTGAATATAATTCAGAAGAAGTTTGCGGTCCATAGCAATTCAATGTTGTTTATATATGATTTAGTTCAATTTTCTGTAGTCACACCGATCTGGGAGCATGCCAGTTTGATGTAATGTTTATAATTAGTTTTTATCATACGATCTATTTTAGGAACTACATATATATACCTGTTCTTTTAGCTTCCATGCCAAAGTCCACATTAATAAAATGAACAGTTGATATAAGTAATAATTTTAAGTAAATATATAGTTTATAATCCGACACCATAGATATTATGGTGGATTTAAGTTTTTCGTCCATAATTTGTGTTAGTAACCACTAAAACTTTGAAGTGTAGTATAATGACCTTATAAGGACCTTAAGACCTTTCTATCTATGAAGAGTATTTGAATCTACCACCATCTGTGAGTAGAGAAGAAGACTTTTGAAATTTTAGTCAATTTTACCCCTTTTGGCCCCTCCCACAGACCCTGGGGGGTGGGGATCACATAATGGACCTTTTTAACATTTCTTCTTGGACTCATTCATTCTTCAGACAGATTTGAACACAATATGTCCAAATGGTAGCCATCTTATAATATATATAATTATTTAGATTTTGGCAAGATAGTTTTGGCATATATATTACCAGAATTAGTCAGAAATTTACACAAAACTCAGTAATCAAAATAATAGTAAGTTTTCAGGCATATAGCGACAGGTTCAAATGAAGACCTGGCAAATTGGCAATTTAACAAATCACCAATTAATATAGTCATGAGCATTCACCCCTGACATATGTCATTATGAAGGATATTAACTTACTAGGGTTCCAGTTGAAGCCGTCCATATATATATTTTTTTAAGCATAGAAAATGAAAAGGACCCCACTTTTTTTCTTCAAATCTATTCCAATTATATCTAGGGAATCCCATTTTTTTCTGAAAAGGACCCCATTTATAAAACACCCAGCGCAAACCTAGCCTTTGAACTAGAAGATTTTAAATGTATCTTCTGTGGTGAATGAGTTATATAGGTTCAAGGTTACAAGGTGCAACGTTAAACTGTGTTGGAAAATTACATCTTCAACAATATAATCAGCATCAACATTTTCAGATGTTACCCTAGTCTTACTTCATATAGGCTCACAGAAAGTCTCTAGAATATTATCTCGAAAATCTGGCTTTAATAATTTCGAGATTTTGTCACATGAATAGCTAGCTCAAATATGTCTATTCTATGTACTTTTTCAAACAAAGGATTGGGGATTTTTTTTAGTTAATTAGTATTAATATTATGTTAATTTTGTTGACAAATTTCTAATTGGCGATTTAAATTATAGGATCTGGTCGTATTTACATTATTTGCAAGACTTATTAACTAACCCCAATGTATTTACCTGGCATGTATTTTCTAGGTGTAGCCGACGGAGTAGGTGGATGGAGAAATTATGGTGTGGATCCATCGACGTTTCCGGAAACCTTGATGACCACATGTGAACGCATGGTCAAAGAAGGAAGATTCAATCCTAGGACGCCAGAAAAAATTATACAGGCCAGCTACGAGGAAATTCAACAACAAAAACTCCCCCTGATTGGTATGTTTCTATAGTTCAATCACAGGTTGATGACGCGCGCAAAAAAAAAAAAAATACTAAAAATACTGAAAGGTGGTTGTTTACTTAGCCCTGTATCCCATTTCCAGAAAATGGGGTAATTAATTTTAAAATGCTCTGAA
Source organism: Argopecten irradians (assembly GCF_041381155.1). NCBI lineage: Eukaryota > Metazoa > Mollusca > Bivalvia > Pectinida > Pectinidae > Argopecten > Argopecten irradians. The sequence goes on along the minus strand of NC_091142.1, from coordinate 11,792,563 downwards.
CACCATAAAAATCATCCGATCTGAATATTTTTTAGCTTACATTGAAGACAATTCCTTACTGGTCACTAAGGTATATGATATGATGGGATTATGGGCGAATTTTATTTCATATCAAAAGTTGAATTACGAGGATTCGTGTAAAAATCGTTAGTCGGAAAAGTACACACTACATCCCCAGGTCACGATTCCCTAATGAGCACAGACCGAATAAAATCGCCATCCATTCAACGAATGCATCCCTGAAGTGCAGATCCTCAATATAAACTCACTTACTTATAAAAATTGCACATAAGTATCCCTTAGCGATCCCCACGCTCCATTTATTGTCATGCAGAACAGATGATCACCGATCTCGGCCATTTTTTATCTGTCGTCTCCGATTTGATACAAGCTCTCTGATTGACTCCTAGGAGCGAGTGGACCAATCAGAGAGCTTGTATCAAAAAATTTTCAGGGAAAAAAGTAGCGGCTTATACTCCGGAAAATACGGTAGATATACCTGCAGGGGAGGTAACTCTGCTGATAGAAATAACCATCATTCAGCCAGGGTTTATTTTTGTGACAGATATGATAATTTGTTGCATATCAATCAGTAGCTAGCATGTCCAGAAAGTTGGGTTGGGGTTATCCTTAGGGACTTGATTCTGCTTCACCAATTATTTTAATAATATGGAAACAAATTCATGCCACTATAATTACCATAGTCTCATAGTTATAATATATATAATGTAAAAGAGAAAGTACATTGAAGCTATGAGCTAATGTGGTTATGCATGATCATTAATTTAATTTAAAAAAGCTTCTGTCATTGTTAAAATCATTCTTCCTTGAATTGAAATAGTATAATCTGAAAATAATCTGAATTGGAAGGAAATAAATAATATTAGTCTGACCACGGAATTTAACACTCACAATGCACATGTACATATACTTTATATGTACCTCAGTGTATGCATGTATTATATACACATAGATGCAAAAGATGATAAATTGTCTGACATTTTGTATAAAAGAATTCTGTACCAGTTACAGGCTAATAAGCTAGAATTGATGTGCACTTGTCAGTAGGAGCTCTAGGATCTAACATGTGTACATGCATGTAGTACAATTTTACAGGAAATAATATGACACTTGAAAGTATAATTTTAAAATATCATAATTATATAATCAACATACATGACTTTACTAAGCTATTCTTTACACCAAAGTGATTCTCATCACTTTGGTGTTTATCATAAACACTTTCCGGCTTTCTCTATGTATTTACGGATAGTTATACATGCATAGTAAATGTACATAATTTATTATATGTATAATTATACTGGAATTGCTTTAACTTGGACTATTAATGAAGATATAATGTAAATATAATCTCTTCATACTGTTTGTATCTTTGACTATATAAATGTAATAATTAGAATCTAAATTTACAAGTATTAAATCTTCAAATATTTTTTTAGACATTCAAAAGGTCATGATCAGGCCTACTTTGACGAGGATTTTAAGAACAACACGTTCCTTTCAATTTAATGCAGCTGTCAACTTTCTAATAATTACTTTTAGGATTGCAAGATCGGTACTTCCATTAAAACAAATAACTTATTAGATAAATCAGGGATTGAAAATAGCAATAATCCTTTAGTCCCAGACTAATGAAAAAAATCTGAAGGACTAGTTAATATTGTGGTTTTTTCTGTCATTTGATACTATTTAGATCACTGGAAATCAGGATGCAACAGAAAAAAATGTATTTTTCAGAGGTTTTTTCTCCATAATGGTATGGATACAAATAAATTGATGCCAAAACTAACCAAAATACTTATGAAAAACGTTAAAAGTGGTACTGGAAATACTAAGGAAATAAGTGAATTTTTCGTCCAAGTCAGTTAATTCCTGCAGCGTCAAGACTAGTAACAATGACACTATATATATAGCTAGGACAGGATCAATATATTGATATACTGATATTTATTTATGTATCAGTTATTAGAAACATTGCAAATATGGATATGCAAACATGCTGTATATCGCTGTATCGTTTTAACAACTCATCCTACTGTTTTCGTTATAGATATAGGAAATTCCCCCCAAAAATTATTCCAAAACATCATTATAGATCAAATGCTTTCAATCAAAAGGAAGTCTTTAAAATAAAGCATCTGTGTCACCTAGATGGTTTCGAAATGCCTTTTCATGACTAAGAATACGTATTGACATGATGTATAAAGGATAAATTGATTTTTGCCAGGTTGTAGAATAATGTTTTTTCAAAAATTGTCCTTTATTGTCACAATATTCAAAACACAGTGTTCAACTGCGTTTGAAAAAGGTCCACTACATCATCATTATGTATCATGTACATGTATTGTTTCAGTGAATTGTCAATATGTATCGTATTGTTTTAGACCCCTGTACCCAAACCTATAGACTAGAGCAACAGACTAGTAGTTTGAAATTTGTACTAGTCTATTGAACTAATGTAACTGCTTAACGTCTGTTTCTAACTGTGTGAATTACAAATTACAAGGTGATCACAGCTGTGTCAGGTAAAATTACATAATCACTTTCACTTTGAAGACAGAATCAATATGAAGATATATCATGTTATGTATGCAGTTTATCTATTGAATGTTAGGCTAGATATTAAAACACATGCTGTGAAGAGAAGCGGATTGAGGATTTAATGTTGAGGAGGAAGAAAAAGAACTTGATTTATTCAGAATTCCCTGTAGGGGTTACATGAAACATTAAACCAGATCTAGATAACATTGACATTTGATCGTACAAGTCATTACCCCGATAAGCTGTGCGTTAAGTAGCTATACTACTTCACAGGTACTTGGCCTAATAGCTTTAAGGCAGCCGGGTTACACCTGAGAACAGACACATGTCGGCTGTGACCATGTATTACAGGTTACATTTTGTCCTTTAACTATATGATGTATATGTGTCTCATTACTTTATATAAATACTATAGAAAGATATGCATCTGATATTTGTTTTATACCCTCCAGTTTTCAACTTTGAATTAACTACATAAATACATGTATTACCAATATATATATATGATATCCCAGGGTTTTCCCTCTAATGTTGACATTGAAGTTCCTTGGACTTCTATTTTAGAAATTGCATAGTCCCGTACTAAAACATGGCAGACCGATGTGTTTTGCTAAAAAATAAAATTCCCGGCACTACAGTACACAAATTACTGCAGATTTGGATCAATTATCTTACATTGTGATGACTTAATATCATTATATAAAATAAATACATCAAAATGCTAATTGCTACTTAGTAGTTCATTTGCATTTTGAATGCATTTCTCATCAAGTCCCAGGTTCTCCCATCAATTTGTTGTCATTTTGGCATCAGAGATGCAGAAAACCTGCTTCAGGTAAAAGCCTGATTTGTTTGTTTACAGGCAGCAGTACAGCCTGTATTGTATCCCTATTGTTTGTTTACAGTTAGCAGTACAGCCTGTATTGTATCCCTATTGTTTGTTTACAGGCAGCAGTACAGCCTGTATTGTATCCCTATTGTTTGTTTACAGGTAGCAGTACAGCCTGTATTGTATCCCTATTGTTTGTTTACAGGCAGCAGTACAGCCTGTATTGTATCCCTATTGTTTGTTTACAGGTAGCAGTACAGCCTGTATTGTATCCCTATTGTTTGTTTACAGGCAGCAGTACAGTCCTGTATTGTATCCCTATTGTTTGTTTACAGACAGCAGTACAGCCAGTATTGTATCCCTATTGTTTACATGTACAGCAGTCAGTACAGCATGTATTGTATCCCTATTGTTTGTTTACAGGCAGCAGTACAGCAGTATTGTATCCCTATTGTTTGTTTTACAGGTAGCAGTACAGCCTGTATTGTATCCCTATTGTTGTTTACAGGCAGCAGTACAGCCTGTATTGTATCCCTATTGTTTACAGGCAGCAGTACAGCCTGTATTGTATCCCTATTGTTTGTTTACAGGTAGCAGTACAGCCTGTATTGTATCCCTATTGTTTGTTTACAGGCAGCAGTACAGCCTGTATTGTATCCCTATTGTTTGTTTACAGGCAGCAGTACAGCTGTGTATTGTATCCCTATTGTTTGTTTACAGACAGCAGTACAGCCTGTATTGTATCCCTATTGTTTGTTTACAGGCAGCAGTACAGCCTGTATTGTATCCCTATTGTTTGTTTACAGGTAGCAGTACAGCCTGTATTGTATCCCTATTGTTTGTTTACAGGCAGCAGTACAGCCTGTATTGTATCCCTATTGCTTTGTTTACAGGTAGCAGTACAGCCTGTATTGTATCCCTATTGTTTGTTTACAGGTAGCAGTACAGCCTGTATTGTATCCCTATTGTTTGTTTACAGGTAGCAGTACAGCCTTGTATTGTATCCCTATTGTTTTTTACAGGCAGCAGTACAGCCTGTATTGTATCCCTATTGTTTGTTTACAGGTAGCAGTACAGCCTGTATTGTATCCCTATTGTTTACAAACATCCTTGGGGAAGGGGAACAGAACTTGTATAAAGTTTGGCTCTGACCCCTGGGGGCAGGAGGGGCGGGGGCCCAATAGGGGAAATAGAGGTAAATCCTATAAATCGCTACTTGTTTTAGAGTTCTGCATGGATTGTGACCAAATTTGGCCACAAACATCCTTGGGGAAAGGGAACAGAACTTCTATAAATGTTGGCTCTGACCCCCCGGGGGCAGGATGGGTGGGGCCCAATAGGGGAAATAGAGGTAAATCCTATTGCTACTTGTCCTAGAGTTCTGCATGGATTGTAACCAAATTTTGGCCACAAACATCCTTGGGGAAAGGGGAACAGAACTTGTATAAAAGTTTGGCTCTGACCCCCCGGGGCAGGAGGGGCGGGGCCCAATAGGGGAAATAGAGGTAAATCCTATAAATCGCTACTTGTCCTAGAGTTCTGCATGGATTGTAACCAAATTTGGCCACAAACATCCTTGGGGGAAGGGTAACAGAACTTGTAAAAATTTTGGCTCTGACCCCCGGGGGCATGAGGGGCGGGGCCCAATAGGGGAAATAGAGGTAAATCCTATAAATCGCTACTTGTCCTAGAGTTCTGCATGGATTGTAACCAAATTTGGCCACAAACATCCTTGGGGGAAGGGGAACAGAACTTGTATAAAGTTTGGCTCTGACCCCTGGGGGCAGGAGGGGCGGGGGCCCAATAGGGGAAATAGAGGTAAATCCTATAAATCGCTACTTGTTTTAGAGTTCTGCATGGATTGTGACCAAATTTGGCCACAAACATCCTTGGGGAAAGGGAACAGAACTTCTATAAATGTTGGCTCTGACCCCCCGGGGGCAGGAGGGGTGGGGCCCAATAGGGATATTGTATCCCTATTGTTTGTTTACAGCCTGTATGTATTGTATCCCTATTGTTGTTTACAGGTAGCAGTACAGCCTGTATTGTATCACTACACACAGAGAAGACCACACTGTGTATGTATTGTATCCCTAGTTTGTAGGCAGTACAGCCTGCTAATCAGTACAGGTATTGTATCACTACACAGAGAAGACCACACTGTGTACACAGCTAATCTTGGTGACAGCGGTTTCCTCATCATCCGCGACAGTGAGGTGATCCATCGGTCTGTGGAGCAGCAGCACTACTTCAATACTCCCTTCCAGCTGGCGGTGGTCCCTCACAGCCAGGAGGGGCAGGTCCTCAGTGACAGGTATATATATTACTTAATCCAAATGATATCCAGAGTTTTCTCCCTTGTAATTAAAATAGTATTGTAAATGCCACTGTTATTGGCAGGAAAATCATGATGATGTCATGACAGAAACAATAAAATGACTATAGGATTTTTAGGTGCGGGTCTTTGGAGCTTCCGCTGGATTTCCGTATTAAATTTTTATTTGAGATTCTTTAAAATGCAGGTTGTTGTTGTTATGTGATAATAAGTATCTTAAATTTGTGTCCATTTTGTATGAGAGTTTATAAAACTTTCTCGGAAGTTTCATTTTTAGCTCACCAAGACTTACAAAATTAAAAACGTATAATTCTCATTACATAAAATCTCATATGAAATGAATATTTATTTAAGATCCTTAATTATTATATATCATACATTGTAATTTAAGTGTCAGGGAAAGGAAGACTGTACTTTTTGAAACAGCATTTCATTTATGTTCATTGTGAATCTCCAAGTTTAGCATACAGATTAAATTTTGTTGATCTAACACACGTTGTTGATGGTTCTGTTGTTTTTACAGCCCTGCCATGGCCGACAGCACGTCGTTTAAAGTAGAAGAAGGAGACATCCTTTTACTAGGTACAGACGGCCTGTTTGACAACATGTGTGAAGACATGATTGTAGATCACATCTCTAAACTTAAGGTAAGTTGCTGAGTGTTATCATGGTATACAGTTGCTAGCTATAGATTTAGACTAAAAAGTCCTTATTGAATATAAATTAATTGCATATTTAAAAGATTTCTTGGAAAAACTTACAGTTAAAAGGTTCCCATTAACAGGGAAATAGTAATGACCTGAAAGTCCAATATCTAATTATCAGTACCAATAACTTGCATCATTCGTTTGATTGGAATTTTTTGCTCCCCTGGTTTTGCAAGTTTTGAAATACTGTTTTCCTTGATAATTAACACTGATTTCTGCATTGATACCGGTATACATGATTTTATGCATTGTTTCAGATAGGAGAAATCAAATTAAGAGAGAAAATGTAACTTGTGTATGATTTTGTATGATTATGTAAGCGTTTCAAGGCAAATTTTGCTGCCATTCTCAAACAACTCTTATTGTTACAACCAGGACCACCGAGCTGATATACAAAAGACAGCCAACAACATGGCAGAGGAGGCACTCTCATTATCTCTGGACCAGGACTACTTATCTCCCTTCTCTCTGTCAGCCATAGACGCTGGGATCAACCTTAAAGGTAAGTTTTCTTACCTAAGTTATCTAAAATTTCTGACCGAAGTTATCTCCCTTCTCTCTGTCAGCCATAGACGCTGGGATCAACCTTAAAGGTAAGATTTCTGACCTAGGTTATTTCCCTTCTCTCTGTCAGCCATACACACTGGGATCAACCTCAAAGGTAAGATTTCTGACCTAGGTTATTTCCCTTCTCTCTGTCAGCCATACACACTGGGATCAATCTTAAAGGTAAGATTTCTGACCGAAGTTATCTCCCTTCTCTCTGTCAGCCATAGACGCTGGGATCAACCTTAAAGGTAAGATTTCTGACCTAGGTTATCTCCCTTCTCTCTGTCAGCCATAGACACTGGGATCAACCTTAAAGGTAAGATTTCGGACCCAGGTTATCTCCCTTAGACACTGGGATCAATCTTAAAGGTAAGATTTCTGACCTAGGTTATCTCCCTTAGACACTGGGATCAATCTTAAAGGTAAGATTTCTGACCTAGGTTATCTCCCTTCACTTTGTCAGCCATAAGTGCTGCGATCAAATCTGAATGTTAACTTAAAAAATTCAGAGAGGATGCATCTCGTAACAGTGAAAGATATGTGTTATATTATTATTTTTTTTTTTTATGTTATATTATTTTTTTTTTTTTTTTTTTAATTTACAGGAGGCAAACCAGACGATATAACAGTAATCCTTGCCAGAGTTGCTGTGCTAGATACGTAACACTTAATTAATTAGACTTAGACACAAATAACTCAGTCAGTGAGCTACTTTACTCACTGGTATTACATGTTATTTCACAAAGTGTGAAGTAAGAGAAAAATATTTAATTGCATCAGGGTCAAATTTCATTTTTCATACTGGATGAAGTAAATACATTATCATTTTACTTTTATCAATAGTGGTAAAAAAGTCTTTCTTTTTTTATCAGTTTTATGAAGAAAATATCAAAAGGATTAAAACATAACATGAGTCACAGGATAGGGAAATCTCAACCATTGTGAAAAAATTTTGGCTAGTCATGATCAGTGCGAGGCTTGCTGAGTGAAAACCAGCCAAAAACTTAAACAAAGGTTGAGATATCTTGATCTTGACAAACTCATGTTTGATTATTTCTCTCATATCTTGAAGAAAAATAATGAAAGTTTCCTAAACATGTATTAAGAATTTTTTGTCACCGAATAATAAAGGAAATGTTCAGCATGAAATTGACAATGCCATTGAAACTTTGTAAGAAATATGTAGATGGCACAATGTATTAACTTGCATTGTTGCTATTAGATTCCACCACAAACCTTTGTAATACTGATAAATGATATATATATATTACATGATGTACTTTTTTCTGTACTAGAAATTAACTTGTGATATTATAATGTGATTTTAATAGTTAATAGTTAATTCATAAGACTGTGTATGCATGGTTATTACAATTAAGCTAGCTTGTGAGTTAAGTTTGATAGGCTTATATGGTAGTGATATAGCATTACATGTATATACAAGTTATCTCTTCTAGATCTGGAATAATTATAAATTTCACTTTACAAACAGAGTGTAGTGAAGTTGTTTTTGAGGCTATGTTGAGGGTGACAAATATAGTTCTAGATCTATTCAGTGGCAAATTAAAGTGGACTGACGAAATGATGTACTGTGAAGATGATAACTGATCATGAGCGCAGGAATTTTACATAAACATAATCATTGGCTCAGCTAGGAATCAAACTTGGGACCTCAGGGTTAGTGGTTACTGATAGTCCAACACTCAATCAATTGAGCTAGAGAAGTTCTCCCTATCCGAGAGGTATATTGCAGCTTGTATTGACCAGGATTATGTATAGATATGATAGATGGGACTAACTTTGTCCCGTTATCAAAGTAAAAAGAAATCATTGGCAGTTCTATTATGTAGACACAAGGAAATATTATTAAATTTTCATAACAAGATCAAGCTTGGTTTTTACAAGCCTTATGATGATGACGGTAAATACCTCTCAGCGTTCTCTTTCAACTTTGCATAAATATATTTTAGGATTCTCTGGACCAAATCATGTGCCATTTTCAAGATGATCCAGAAACCTGTTTTACACATTAATCTAACTCATTGACCCTCAAACCTTTCAGTAAAGAATTCAAATGTGTCTTCAGGGGTGATCAGGGAAACCATTTAAAGAAAAGTGAGGCCGTTTCTAAGATTCACACACCAAATTATTTACACAGTCTTTTGTGATGACTTTTAAATTACAAAGTGCTATTTTTCATGTCAAACCTTTGCAGATTATATATAGTTATTAACTTCGTTTGTGAACAAGGTCAAACCAAGGTCATTTAAATCATGCTGTTATGTTATGATATCAATATAAATGTAGATAATATCTGTTATGCTTTTGATTTGTTGTGCAAGGTATACGTAGAAGGATATATGTTAGTAAGTACATATATGTACAGTGTACGTGGTATTGTTTGTGTGTTCAAAATATAGGGTTTCGAGATCCCAAAACGACGTAGGTATAGTACAATTTACCGTCAATTAGTCCCACCTTCCGGTGATTATGACGTCATGAAACTCGCGTCAAATGATGACGTCATAATCACCGGAAGGTGGGACTAATTGACGGTAAATTGTACTTTACTCACATCGTTTTGGGATCTCGAAACTCCCGTATTGTATGTGATGTAAATTGTATTTACTAAAAACAATCCTTTTTCTGTAATTTTTAATGAAATACATGTACCATAAGAAGAACAAAGAATCCAACTTGTTTTTATGCATGGGATGGGGTAGAGTGTATATGTATTAATATTTATTCTTTTATACCAAAGTGTAACCACAAGGTTAAATAAATACAGACACTGTCTTAAGAGGCATGCAATTAAATACAAGTGCAAGTAATTAGGTACATAGAATCAAGTGCTGAAAGCCTGACATACATATACATTTGTAACCCATTGGAACTTTTGTTAATTGTATGGAATTCTCCAGCTTTAGAAATCCAGAATTAATTTAAATTTGGTTTAAATTTTTACCACTTATGATATGTTTACTATATCCTACAATTCTAATACATGTACTGTTTATAACTTGGCATATTTAGCCACTATGGATAAGTTCCAGATTATATAGGTTTTAAAAACTATAATTAAGAAGGAAAATGCCATACAATCAGATCTGAATAGATGGAGATCCATATAAGAGAAGGGCTGGTTTTGACAGGTAACACTGTACATGTACAGTTGTATTCTAAGGAACTTGTAATACACCGATTCCGGGATACAAGGAACTCTTCTAAGGAGGAGGTAGAAAACGTTGATTTGGTCAGGTGACCGCGAACAATTTAGGGCACATTTTCATGGCGGTGACACTTAAAGGCAGAGAATACCAATATCCGAGTAAAGGTCTTCATCGGTAAGAATTGCTCGATAACGGATCTATGATAAATTTTTATGTTTTGTGTTTCTTATTTGTTATTGAATTTTGGAAAAAAGTACCAATGAAAGCTATGAAATATTGTGAGTGAGATGTCATATAACGTTGATTTCCAACTGCTATGCGATAGCTCAATTTGATGCTGTAACTTACATGTCATTTCCACCCGTGTACAATCATTACAAATGCCGCCATTTTGTTTCAAATGTTCTCTAAATAAAGTCACGTGGTGATGAAAGTCACATGACTAAACTGACTGAATGTTGTATTCCGGAAACGGCGTATTGTATAAGGTCACCTTACTTTTAATTTGTCTAATAATTAGCAATATTTTGAAAACAAAATCTTTTATACAGTATTATGGCAGTTTAGGTGATCTCTAATAATGATTAAACGAGTGTTTAAAAAAAAATCTACTCTTGAAATCATCAAATCTGGAAAAGTTTTACCTTGTTACTGTGTGTTGTGTGCACTATCATTTTTATTTTAACTATGAAATATGCAATTTCAACTATAGCCATGAACTAATTGCAGTTTCATTTTGATTTTTGTTGTATCCAGAAGGAATTGGATAATTTTCATATTGACAGATCTCATAATAAAGGGAGAAAGATTCTTATACAATACAATGTAAATATTATTTGTGTGTAGCATATTATATTGTACATAATTTAAAGTGGTAGAGGTGTAGTGTATATTTCACTCATTCAGCCTGATAGAGAAACCCTTTCAAATCTAATAATACATGTATCACAAATCAGGGAGTTTTTGTGAAATAAGCAGGTTTCATTATTTAATGATAGTTTAACCTCTAAAGGAACATCATGCATTAGTATGCAGAAATTTTTGAAATACAGAAAAACGAATTGTATCTTTATATCTTATTTTCAAAAATTTAAATTCTTTGAAAAAAAAATTTAAGTTGCGTTTTGAGTTTTGAAATGTTAAGAGACTTGCATATTCGGCTGTTGAGGGTTAATATTACTTGTTTTGTCATTAGTTTTTGTGCAAATAATGTCATTTTCGTTGATATTTCTGACACTTGAGTACCAAGGATGAGCAATATGTAAATAATGGAGAATGTATTTCAGAAATTTAGGAGTACGGTAATCATGATGTCCATCAACTTGTGTACACAGAATGTATAGAAAAGTTTGGACTGAATGAGTTAGCAGCGTGATATGTTAGATGTAAATGTAAAAAGTGTATCTTGTAGAATTTGTATATTTCACCGAAAAGAACTAGAGAAGTTGGGGATGTTTCATGATATTCATATAATATAAACATGTTGAGAATTGTATATATTTTGTGTTTGGTGATGTTAAAGAATGATTTCAGGAAATTATATACACAGTGGATATATGTGTGTAAAACTTTGTGTACTTGTGTAAGGAAAAATGTTCAATGCAATGTTTCGTAATTTTTGGTTTTGAAAAAACCCCAGAGACAGTGTATTTTTTATTTACAGTCTTCATTTAAGTTATTTACATTAATTCTAAACCTTGAAAAGACAACATAAGACTTTTACAAAGTTCTAATTAACAAAATGTCATAATAAGAATACCAAAATGATATATTCAAAATCATGTGTGCTGTGCATTTCTGTCAGATTTTTAAAGTTTTAATGCATCTCAATTTATTTCCTAAGACAAATGGGTTTTCTTCATGAAGAGCATTTCTTTTTAAACATGGTTTCCAAATTTATTGGGCCTACCAATTTGTCTTTCTTCGTTAATGTGTCTCTTCTAGTCATAGTATTCGTTAAAACTACATGTAGCTTTAATATTTGTTTCCGTGTACTCTGTATTTTAGTTTGGTGTCTTTGTTTCAGTTGAATTTTTTCCTTCGTAAAATTTTTCAATAACTATTGTTAAAATGTTGAATTTTACACACAATATAGAGACAAACTTTAACATTCCCCTCAAAAGAGTCATAATAATTGATATAAACTTCATGCTGTGAATTGCTTACTATTGTATGCAACAATTAGCTTTGGTATCATGGAACTTATTTTTTTTTTACCCAGCAAGTAACAAATGCAGTAACCTCCATGGATTGGCTAACAATCATATAAAAAAAAAAAAAAAAAAAAAAGAGAAATTTTCATAATATCGTCCTTTCTATGTACTAATGCTGGCATTACTCTAAGGTATTTCTCACTCTTTAGTGTTGTGTCAAACAGAAAAGTTTAGGTAAACTACACAATAAACTTTGTAATAGTTGTGGTACTATGTAAAAGTTTTTCCTGGAAGATCTTCATGTTAAATCAGTTGGAGAATACATGTGTAGAATGAATGTAACTGTGTTTTTTCTTGAATCACAAATATGTGGAATGTTTGATGAAAAATAAAATTTGGAATATCAAAACAAAATTGTGTTGTCTTTTATTGGTTGTAGTTATGGATTAGAGTCACGGTGACCAATTGAATTTGTTAAGGTGTCAAAAAGATGGATTGACGTCAAGAGTGCTTATAGCGCCAAACATATTACCACTAGTCCTCCACCTATAAGCTACAACTTCAAATCCTTATTTGGACAATCGACAGGTACTGACCATAGGTCTCCACTGCCTAAATAATAATAAATAATAAATATCTGCCATAATTTTCATACTGGCGAATTCGAATCAAGAAGAGCTTTTCATATGTCATTCACCAACAAAAGTTACCAATTGGTGACCATCTGGAAATCCTTCAGGAATCTTCCTTCATCTTTGGATTTCCTTAGCCATCGAGTATAAATTGGATTTTTGACCCTGTGACCTTAAAAAATGTCAAGGTCAAATGTTTTACTAAAACTTTTCCCAATCCATCCCAGCATGGCCGCAAGCAAAAGTTCCAGTTATCAGACCTTTGGACCCCATACATATGGTTATTCAAATGTTGAAACCATTATATTATATACATGTAAATTGAAGATAAATCAGGCTAAACAATATGAGATCTCAAAAAGTCATCTGAAGCTTTATCTCAAAAGATGACCTACAAGCAAATCAGGCAAATGAGTGAAAAACACATTTATTTTAAACAAATTATAATATTTATTACTTGATAATGAAAACAGATAAGTTTCAATAAATAACAAAGATATCTAGATAAAAACATTTAAGTTGTAGACATGATCCCCAATTAAAAATATGTAGCACTATATATTGAATTCATTTTGATGTGCACTTGTATATATTTCATATGGCTTTTTGAAGAAATTTTTCAATATTCATTTGAGGTTAATTTTGAAAGCCATTCCTTGTCCATACTTCTCTGTCACACACATATATAAGGATATTGCTACTGCAGTATTTGATCAGTCATATTGGAAACTAATACTAATATTACAAATTTGCATACAATCATTTTGAAGTTGTCTTTAAGGGAAATAAACACAAGTGTATCTGGACTCTGCAAGTTCACCATACTTTCATTTGTATATTTGTATGTTATCATTATCTTCCAAATAATTTATATCTTTTATACAACACTGCATCTGGTAGTATGTTTGGTGCCTCTTGGAACTATTATTCCCACAAAGATTTAATTCCGTCTTGTTGGGACAAAGTGGAATCTACAAACAACTGATAGAGCCAATGATGGCCGTCTGTCCTAGTTTCCTGCTACCACTGTAGTGTAAAGTGAAGCCTACCAACCACTGACAGATCAGTCTTCATCGTCTGTATCCTCTGCCAGAACCACACTCGTCTGTAAAACCGACTGTGATTGCGTGCTCGCCTGGGAACTTCCGAAAAACAGGGACCGAAACTGTAAAACAAAAGGATACAAAATTAATTAGAATCATCAAATCTGAAAACAAATTCACTAATACTCGGTAATGTTAAAAAGAAATCTTAACCAGTGTCTTCTTACAAACTAGCAAATAGTATCTAGTTTCAGAACATTGTACAGTTATTGTATATTTTCTTCATATAAACAAAGATCTGTATCTTGTAGAAGCTGAAGTACTTTGACTCTGACTGTTGTATTGGGTATCAATTGTAGCAAGTTGAATGCTGTAGAGCTCATGGGTTTTAGTAAATAGTGTGTACTGTACATGTGTTGGTATGTATAGTAGTAACTTGAATGCACAACTATACATAATTGTAGTAATTTGACTTAAAAGTTCACAATGCAAGTTAAAAATATTTGTATTGAGAAATTGCTTGAAATATGAGTGGTTTGCAGATTTCCCCTGTATATCAACCATCGTTTCAACAGAAATTGGCAGCTATTTTTCTTTTTGGGAACCTAGTTACCAGTGTTGGGATAGGTGTGGGTATGAATAAAGTCAGCCTCGTAAAATCAGTTTTTATTTCAACACTGAATGCACACATGTACATATGCATGTACAGTACAACAGTAGTGCCGAGCCACAAAATGTAGTAACTTGAACTCTGTACTGTTCATAGTTGTAGAAAATTAAATGTTTTACAGCACACGAGTTATAGTAATTTGGACACTATACCTTTTTCCTAGGAGGCGTACCAGGTACTAGATCATCTTCCTCCTCCTCATCATCATTGTCATCATCATTAAATGTAATATTAGCAGCACTCATATCAAAAGACTGTAAATAAATAGTGCAAACATGGAAGTGTAAAGCAATCACATGTCCCTTACTTTACCATAAAACTTCACTAAAGTTCAGCCTACATTTGGCATAATCTAATATTTTTACACTTTTCTTCATCATGGTTTTATATGAGAACTGTATTTCATATCATGATGAATAACTGATCAACTACCACCTTTACACCCGGTCCACCCCAACTGCGAATGATAAATATTATGAAGTTCCTTACCGTCAATCGATTGATTTGTAACACAGCGAGAAATTCTGTACCGTGTAGCGATAAACGCTAACACTCTACCGACACAACGTGGCTATTTTTAGACTCGAGTACTGTCGCCAAATCCACAGGTAAATCGCGGGGCGCTCTGGGCTACATCAGCTATACCAAACACAATCGTAAATGTTACAAATACCGTAAAATCTTGTGTTACTTACACACCAGTGTACTTTGCACATGTATTTTTTCTTATGGCTTTAAATACTGAAAAAAATCTACTATCGGTATATTTTGCGCATTCAAATTTTGGGGAAAACGATGTCCGGGGAACCACAAATTCAGTGTTATAAAGGTGGTAATTTCATTGCAAAACATTCACAATAAATGCTTGACAACTTGCACAAAAAGTGTTGTATTTAGAAGAAATAACATAATATAATTGCACTGTGCTTGTTTTCTTTTATTGGCCACCGTAACTGAAACAGTGAAATATATCTTGCAGAACATGTCAAAAACATTGGCAGTCCGCCGTACTCGATCCGTACACATGTCAATGTCTGGAGATATTACACATGAATAGTTATCAGAACTATTTGAAAATATTATAATTTAGTTACTTTAATATTGCCACAATAAGTTTTAAGTGTGTTTGAGATCATTAACAAACTTTAAAGAGCATTCCGATAGCATTTACGTTGGCTTGCAATAATCACATCGTGAGTGAACTCACTATCTGTACGGCACCAGATCCAAGCTGATGGCTAATTATATATAACAGTACGGTTAAAATGCCACTAACCTTCTAGCTTGTCAGTTTTGCTGTAATAATATTACAAACCACTTATTGAAAATCCTAAATATAGGACAGTTTAGGACTCGTCTTATAAATCCCACGTGTGTTTTGACTTTTTGCACACGGCCTGCAGCCGGGACATGTTATGGCGGTTCCCTACGTAATGAGCATAGCTAGATCTATAAGGAGTTTCATATGCAGTTTTACTAGAAATATGAAGATTTGTTAAAATATCTAAAATAAAGAAATACTAGTCAAGTGAATTTTTATGCAATTTGAAGAATATTTGTTTTGTTTTTAAGTAGATACAGACGCATTGTTGATGATATATAGATCGGTTAAGCTAACTAGCCATTCAGTTTCGTTAAGCTGGATGAGAGGCCCGGTACATCCAGTACCAGTTTACCTGTGGATTTGGCGACAGTACTGGAGTCTATAAATAACTACACTCATTCAATACATCGATACAAGTCAGCGGTAGAGCGGTAGGGGTTTATATACACGCATCGTTCGCAGTTGGGGTGGACCGGGTGTAAGTAATGATTAATATTCCTAAATGATATCCGTACTCCAGATAGACTGCCATTCTTACTGGTATTCAATTTGGTACAATGATTGACCCATTATTTAACTATTCGTGATAGTGTTTATAGAAAACCTGTTTATATGGTTATAAAGTAGTGTTTTCATTCCCTGTCCCGGTTTCTATCAGTTATTTAAAATATTTGTATAACAAACTATACATATCACGAAGTATTTAATATCTTCGGTCCCCAGAGAATCGTATAGCTATGATTTACAGTAATTAACAAATGCTTTGTAATAATAATTTATCATTGTACCTTAGTAACGGACTGGTTTGGTATAACCGGGCTGTCCACACTCTCCTGAGACATCCGATCTGTTGGAGCGTCTTGTCTAGATGTGTGGGGTACGGGGCTCTCCCGAGCTGTAGACCCTCCTTGTTGACAATCAACCAAGTCCCTGTTGTGTGGCTCATTTCTAACCATTGTCAGGTCAGTTTCATCATTTATCATTTCATCATCAAAGTCTCCTTCCATCAACTCCACATAGGCCGTCTCCAGACGTTCACTCCTATTCTGTTTATCGTTCCTGAAGGATACAACACACATGTGTTTTAAGAAAATCTCATAATTAGGTATTTCAATACTTTTGTATGGCTGTTGGGTGATTATGCTAAACATCCTATTAACAGTGGAATTACGCGAAAAATTTTTATGTCATGAAAATGAATTTTTTCACTGAAAAGTGTTGTATGTTGTGCCTCTACCAGGGGAGAGAACCTTGAGCTTTCCTCACAGGGGCGAACACCAAACTTAAATCAAAATTGAGGAAGTGTCAAAGGATATGCTGGGAAGAAGAAAGTCAATATCGCTATGGTAAAACACAAAACACACTGGCACTCTATGTAGTAATGTTTTAACAAAGTACGTACCCCTTTTTTCTCCTGATGTGGTTGCTAGTAGCGTCACTGGATTCATAGTCACCATCACCTCTCTTAGATGGGGGTCTTTGATCACTAGCTTTTGTTTTTCTGACATTAAAATAAGAGAACTTCTAGTAAATTATAAAACAATATTAAAGACCATCATTAATGATTTTATTGACTTTGGGCAACAAGCAATCAGCCATGAAATCCAGATGGCAAGCTGGGAGGACCAGGAGTTACACTTTATGATTCCCTTCAGCCCATTTTAAGGTAGGAGCATACTGTAAACCAACGTTCTTTCACAAGCGACTTGTTTTTGCGAAATTTCTGATCAAGGTAAATTTACCAAGTGAAAATTAATCTCTGTGACTTAATATCTTTCACAATTCATGCACAATTAAATTGACATGTATTTCCATTTAATTTTGAAACTACGAAACTTAATCTCTGCGAAAATGTTTTGAAATGGAAATTGCAAAATTTAGAAGTCGTGAAAGAAAGTTGGCTTTCAGTAGCAAAAAGAACCATCACTTTTAATATCATGAGTACTTGACTAATATTCAAGCACTTCAGATTTCTGAGGAATTTTGACTTCAGATTCAACATAAGTCAAAAATTGGAGCAAGACAAATGTTATGGACCAATAACCAGATTTAATAAAGTTCTTATCAACTGAAATATTAAAATCTTGTCATGGTTGACTTCACTAAATGTAAACATAGTCAAACCCAGATACCTTGAAAAGAGACCAGAAAAAATGTTTCTTTTCATATGTAATTCAACTCAAACAAATTAATCTTCGACGCATTTATGACCATTAATGCAGTATGAAAACACAAGATAATTTTTTTTGTCTTTATCAAGTTCAGTTACTGTAGCACCAAAACATTTTATGGCCATAAACATGAAATATATGTTTGATTGTTTACATAAGACAGAGAATAAGATTAAATCTGTGTGATACCTGTTCTGCTTCTGTGGGACACTCCTTGAGGACGAAGCCTGCTGGGACACAGCGCCGGCCTGGGACGGCTGTGGGTCAGCTAGAGTGGCCAGGACAAAGTTAGCCTCAAAGGCACTGTCACTGTCTATACACAGTACCACAGGGCTGTAAATATTTTATCATAGAGATATGTATATAAAAATTGTGAATAATAAAGTCAAGCATTAACCATGTCAAATAAGGGCAAACAATGGTTAAAAAGCTCATTGAGATTGCAGCAATTTTGTAATACTGAATTCAAATACACATGTACATAAAAGATATGTCCTCTTCAACATAATATGACTTCTTCTATTTAAACAGGACAGGATTTTATTTTGAGTATCTTTTTAAAATTTTTGCTCAAAGTTTCAAGCGAGGATAACATTGTTGCTAGAAAGGGTTTTGGTGATAAAAAGAACCATAACACAGAATTTCACATAAGAAAAACCCCAGAATATTTTCACATTGTTTTCAAAAAGGTTTGAATTTTGGAATTATATTATATAAGCTTTTCAAAAATCACATAAATCTGTTAATCTTGAGGCAGTGTGTAAACGCAGGAAAAAAACATCACTTCTGAATTGCAACTTTTACTTTAATGGTAATCTCAGAGTTAAAACATATAAAGGGCATCCAAACTTACCGCCCAGACGTCTCAAACTGTATAGAGATCGGCATCCCAGTGGCCTCTCCAAACGATAAAATGGCCTGAAAAAATAAAGTTTATTATCAAAGGTATCATTGGCAAAGGATAATATCAGAAATCTGTTAGTGACAATCTTAATATTCATGCGGTAATAGTAAATTACCGGTTGGTGAAAATGATCAATGTTCATATTATAGGTATAGCAATAGACATCTACATTGTAATATAACAATGAAGTATCAACATCAGGACTGGTGAAGATATTGGTGAAGATATTGTTTTATTGACATCAAAAATTGCTGCAATGGGGTAATGTCTATTTTAACCAAAACAATAAGAGTAATATTCAGACTGATAGGAAATCATGGTTTATACATATGTATCAGACCCAAATCATCCAACTATTGTGTGTTATATTTAGAAGCATATGTCACATTTAACATTAGCAAAACTTTTATACTGGAGTATAGATATCAATGTACAATGAATATGTTGAATCTGAGATACCAAAGCGACATGAGTGAAATACAATTTATCGTCAACATTAGTTCCTCCTTTGACCTTTTGGTAATTGTGACATAACGGGTAATTTTTGTGTCGTCAGTCACCTGGATATGCAAATAACCGACATTAAATCAGTTCTTTACCCATGTTGTTTTGGTGTCTCATAACCCAATTTGATTTATATTTCCATCAATCAGGACTTACCCTTAGCTCCTTCAGACAGAATGTGATTTCGGTGTCCACACCAACCTGACAGCTATCAAACTCACTGGGGTCAAGGTTCAACATTGTGTGCATCACTTTGTTAGGGTCTGTGTAAACATCGACATAGAATACTTTGAGCACTTTATCAAATAGACAAAATGTTAAGAATTATCCAACCCCATAAGGATGCTACTACAAGTAAAATATGGTTAAATTTTGACCTGCACTTATGAAGAAGAGGTTGATTATTGACAGACAGATTGGTGAACAATCAATACATATAGGTTGAGATAGGCAACTTTCAAACAAGCTTAATGTTGACTATTAAATGTTCTATATTGATTCAATGAAATATTTGTAATTCTCTCTTCTTTTCCTCCCTCTTAAAAAAACAAATAACATTTGACAACAAAGGGAACCTATGTTAATAAGACTCGGTCAAAGAAATTATTTGTGAAATATCCACGTATTTTGGATGACAATGGATATTTTGTACTCTCAGTAAAAGTTTCCCATTAACAAAGTAACAAATATATATCGTTGGTATAAATATTTATATAAGTTTACCTGGCTCCTCATCTACATAATTCTTTAGACTTATTCTTTCAGGGGAGGCAATTAGAGTAATTTCTTCTTGGTTACTTTGGAAATTTACAACAGCATCCGTTAACAATCTGTAATAAAAATAATATTATCTACTACATAAAAAATAATCCTTCAAAAGGCAAAATATTACTAACAATTAACAAGCAATTTAAATCAGTAAATTAAGGTACTTTTAATTAACAAATTAAGTTAGGTTTTTTTTCTTCAAATCACCATCAAACCATGTGTCATTTTTGCAATCAATTTAGCATGATGAGGCAATTTTTAACTTTTAGTTACATTGTTGTCTTTCATAGCAAAGATTTAGAATTGAGTTCTGAGGTCCCTGATAATTGAGTAAAAATTCTCCATACTCCATAGAATAACATCACAGAAGCTAACAAAAAATATTAAAGGCCCACTACCTTTCCGAAA
This sequence comes from Argopecten irradians, assembly GCF_041381155.1. Lineage (NCBI taxonomy): Eukaryota > Metazoa > Mollusca > Bivalvia > Pectinida > Pectinidae > Argopecten > Argopecten irradians. The sequence continues at coordinate 11,771,834 of NC_091142.1, read as the reverse complement.
CGGCTTATAATTATTAAAATGGGAATGTAAAATGAGACCGATAATTTTGAAGAGTCATAAAAGTTATTAACTTACCGTTAATACTGCACGTATCATCACCTTCTTAACAATTTTATTAAAATAAATAAAATGTTAATATTCATAACGCGAGTCGTTTTATGTTTCCCGTCGTCGTCCTAAATACCGCACGGTAGATGACTATCACTGTGCCAGACGGCAAAACAGCGAAATGAATCTCCTGTTTTCATATATAACAGGAGAAACCATGCATATGTTTGGTGTTGTTACCTAATCTTATGCCATCAATATATATTTTCTGATGTTATAAATGTTTTAACGAAACCTTTATGTTTTACTGCATAAAGGTAGTGGGCCTTTAAAGCTTTCTACGGAAAATAATAAGTTAAGGAATTTTCTTAAACTTAAAGAATGTTGATGAAACTGAGCCCTGAAATTATTACCACGTATCTTGTACATACTTGGGATGAGCTGTGAGCTTGTTGACGCACATGTCTTTAGAAAACACTGCTTGGAGAGTCTCGCATTCAATGAAGGCCAGGTTGTGAGTCTTAACAATACCTAAAATCAAATAATTCAATATTTTTTTACTTTGTAAAATAAAATATTTTGAATTAAAATTATCAAAGAAAAGTTTAAATGCTCAGATTTTTGTCTTGTCCAATAAGACCTGGAAAATACTTTTTGCAATTATCAGGGGTGTAAAAATCCACTAGCCCGACGCCCGGGGCTACCAAATTTTCAGCTTGGGCTAGTGGAAATTTTAGCCATACTAGCCCGGGGCTAGTGACTTTTTTCAAAGATATCTCAAAACGAAAAACATCAATATTTAGTCATAATAACACTTTAAAACATTGCAATTCTATGTAATATTTGTATCTAACTTTAAATATTAATCTGGAGTCATGTTGTCTAATTTATTTACGACTGTAGACAGGTACAGTAGACCTCCCGATCACCACAGTGAATAGTGATGCATAGCATTTCATGTGAAAGTTACGTAATTTGCAACACAAGTTCTAGAAAAACAATATACAAACCATCAAATAAGTCATCTCAGCTATCAGATCAGTAAATTTTAATAGTTACAAAAACGATGTTAAAGAACTGGAATCTATTCCTCAAAAAGTCGGCTGCAAAGCCATGCCTGCAGTAGGCAGCCATATTTGTTATGGTTATTCTAATATCCGGGTCAAAGGTCGGGAATCCAGAATCCGGTTTCAGGATTAAAAAAAATCTAAAAATTGTGTTCTAGAAATATCACAGATTAAAGATTTTCTTAATGTTTATTTTAATTTAAATAAAAAAAAAGTAGATGCAAATAATAAAAAATACTCACTCAATTAAAAATATTTGAATTTATACAGTATAAAAAATACTGGTAATTTTCCTTTTTTTTGGCTGGGCTAGTAGATATTTAGGCCGGGCTAGTGAGATTTTGGTGTCTACTAGCCCTGGGCTAGTGCTTTGAAATAAATTTTTACACCCCTGATGGGATAAATTCATAATATGTGGATTTCGAGATACCAAAATGACATGGGTGGAGTACTATTTACTGTCTATTAGTCCCACCTTCCCTCCTTCAGATCACCGGAAGGTGGGACTATGGTAATCAATAGTAAATCATACTTTACCCATGTCATTTTGATATCTCCAAATCAACGTATTGAGGACATTGAGCATCTTTTACCATACCATGTTTACAGTGAAGTTGGAACACCAGTCTGGCTTCTTGCATATTCATTTTGATCTTGCATCTCTCCACAGTCTTTTCAATGCTTGCCATTGATTTAAATACAGTCAGACAAGACTATCAAAGAAAAAATCATAAATACCATTCTTCAAAAAAGAACATTGAAAAAAACAATATCAATTCAATCAAACAATTACCTTTGTATAACATAAATCTTAATTGATACCTTATATCCAAAACAAAAAAAAATCTTAGAAAATATAAAACAATATTAGATACCTTCATTTAAAGACGTGCCAGGATTTAGGTGGAGGAAAGGGACATTATATACCCAGAGAAAAAAACCACTGACCAGTGGTCTGTACCAATAATTGGCTACTGCTCCACATGAGATTCAAACTTGCGAAGTGGAGGGCTTATAGTAATAAGTCAAGATATCTTAACCTCTCAACCGCCAAAACAAAGATTTTCAGAAATATAAAACAATAGCAATTTTATCTGTCAAATAATCTTACATAATAAAGACAATTAGATATTTATACACTTTACCTTCATCCCAATTTTACACCTAAGTGCATCTTCCTCACTGTTTTGAGATGAAATGTCAGAAATTCCATCATCATAGTCTTGGAAAAAGGACGGAGAAAACAGAAAACAGGCATAGGCTGATCTAGATGAATTCACAGTTCTTAATGCTAACTGAAAACAAAAGGAGACATAAAGAATACAGTATAAAAAATCAGGAAATAATTCAAATCTACCATAAAAAGTATAATGAATATAATATAACATTATGCATCAAATAATAGTCAAATTGTTACACAAAAAGGGATCATGAATATTTCACACATGACTTTTTTATAAAATATTTCATATGGACTTATATTATTAGCTTAATAATTGTTTTAAGTAGACAACTTTAAAAAGTTAAAACAATAACAATATAAATGATCATGAACTATGTATACTAACCCCATGTTCTAAAGGCTCAAAGTATAACTCATCTCCAATTTTTGACAAGGAATGAATTGCTCTGCCAAAAACTGAAAAAAAAATCAATAATTCTCTGTACATTAAATAGCCTAGATTATTTCTTTATGTTGTTTAGTCTGGGCATGTCACAAATAAAAACAGGCCTGGCCATATATATAAATGTATTGCAATTATCATATTAATTATATATCATCTGAAATTGAAGGTTTACAGGACTTTAACCACATGTATATATTATAGTCTAGGAAGAGTAGATTTAGTCTTGATCTTTGATTTGTTTCTCTAGTTTCATATTTTGACTCCTGGGTATCTACATCTGCAATACTCCAGGGGTATCGATCACATACAATCTCTACACCCCTGGACAATCTTGTCGTAAAACTGAAGGCAACAGAACAGCACAGGTAATTTAGTCCTTTGATTTTTGTTTTCTTTTTGTTTATATTAGTTTAACGTCCTCATCGACCAGCCGTCAACACCTGGCAACTGTCCTTCATTGGATTCGAACCCGCATCCCAGAGGTGGAGGGTTTGTGGTATTATATCATGACATCTTAACCATTCCGCCACTGCTGCCCCAAGATATTTTTTTGTACATCAAAAGAGCCGTATAACGGTACACTGTGGTTGACTGTGTGGCTTTGAAGTAGGGCATCACTCTCTCTGTAGTCTTCATAGAAAATTTTTGTAGGCCTATGATAGGATCAAATTTCTTCCCCTAAGCTGCCTGCAGTTTTACTATGAGATAGTCCAGGGGTACAAAGAGATCATAATTGATTGGAACCCCTGGAGTATCAAGGACATTTTTATAAATAAGCCAAGTTTTACACAGATCAAAATTCTGCACTTCAGTTGACACCATATTGCAGCTATAGTAAGATGCATGAAGAATATGGATGTACACGTCAATAAAAAAATTGTAAATTTGAATCTGCCTATATATTATTATTTGTTTTCTGTTCCATAATGATTTGTATAGTTCTAGTTCTACCTTGTTCTTGCCTTCTTCAACAGAATGAAGATTGTGCAAGTTGGGTGTGGCAAGGCTCATGTGTGAAAGATTAATTATATTTGTATTTTGATAGTCCAGTCTTGAAGGAGGAGAGGGTAGCACTTGTTGCTAATTCGGGAGGGAGAGAATATTCCAGTTGGATATGGTGCGTGGAAAAAAAGATTCTTTACGTGTGGAGGTTTTACAGGAGAGAGTTTGGAAAGAGAGTGGATAGATATCTGATCTACAATAATCCACACACATATTTAAATCCAACATATACTATCATTTTATCACGGACAATGGCTTTGCATCTTGTTTCCATTGACTAGATTCAACAAGCACATGCGTTTGTTTACAATCACAGAAAATAACAAAATATGTGAATTTGGTGATTTTTCGGCACCTTTGATGTGAACTCCTGGGATTATGCACTTCATGATGTAATCATCATCAGTTGTAATCTAATTTGACGCCAATACTTAAAAATATTTTGTCAAACAGTGTTCAATTGGTTTTGAAACAGTTAGCACAGAATTTTCCTTCTTTCAAGCAGACCGCCATAGTCGAGGAATAACCGAACGTACGGCAAGACGATATATTTCATTGGCCGAAGAATCACAATATAGCCAATCAAAACACGTGTTTCATAATGGTTTACGGAAGTAGTTCTATGTACCACTTCCGGATATTGATCACATGAATTTTGGACTGCAAGATGGTAAAACGATTATTTGTTGTATTTTTCAACAAAAAATGATACATTGCTGTGTTTTAAAGTAGAACTGTCGTTTTCTGTGAGGAACAACCGTATTTTACCTTAAAATGATTATCCAAATAGTTTACAGTAATTATTTTTATTATGGGGGTGTGTCAGAGGGATTGCAAAATGAATTCATAACGGTACATTAATTTGTACTTTTGATTTTTCTGAAGTGTTACTTCGACCCATGTCTTATGACTTTGTCTTAGTCATTTGTTTAGGGAAAGGTAAACCTGGGTTGTTTCAACAACTTATGCGTTGTCATAACTCCACCCCCCCCCCACCAAGTTCAATATTTTCCCTAAAAATACTGGATTAATTTTATTAAGTCCTGTCCTTGACTGAGCTTGATTTAAAGTTAAGATTTATGTCACCATGCATATATATGATGCATGCAAGTGTTAATTAAACACATTGGAGAGTGTTTATATACTCTGTACTTAATTACATATACCTTATGCATGTATGTATGTACTCCAACAGTGTTAGAGGTATAGACACTTTTGGAACATTACGTCGTGTCTAACAGCAAAGTAATGTCCGATTAAAAAAAAAACCGGCTGACCAGTCGACTCTCATGTTATGGGAGTGGTATATATGTATCAAGATAACTACTGTTAATAATGGTCACCACCCATTTACATTCACCATTTCAATCCACTTTTCAAACATGGTGGCCTGCCTGAGATGTCACAAAAGTTTCTTTTATAAATATCTACCCACCCCCAATATAATGTTTAATCAGTAGAACCAATAGTCAGAAACCTTCAGAATAACGTTATCAGTTTGTGCAATGCTAATAAAAACAGTTTCCTCTCTTATAATTGTCTCTTTTACCTTTAATTACATATAGGGGTACCTAATCCAATAGTATTAGACGTCGATATTGAGAAACTTCTGATAGGCAATATCGACGACACAATGATCATAAGTGTCTGGTCATGCTATACCTCTAACATTGTAGGAGTAAGGGGTACCTGGCTTGCTGATATCAAAGTAATAATTTTGTACAAAAACCAAAAACATTTTACCCAATGGTTTTTATTTCAGTTGGTATTAGTACTCGGAGATCTTCACCTTCCTCACCGATGTCACACACTGCCATCAAGGTTCAAGAAATTACTTGTTCCAGGGAAGATCCAACATATTCTGTGTACTGGAAATCTTTGCACAAAGGAGTCATTCGACTACCTCAAGACACTAGCCAGCGATGTTCATGTTGTGAGGGGTGACTTCGATGATGTAAGTTATATTTATTGTTTAATGTCTTAGACAAACTTTACTTAGGCAATTTCTAGATATGTATATATATACTTACAGACAAACTTTACTTAGGCAATGTCTAGATATGTATATATATACTTACAGACACAAGCCTTTCTGGAAAATTAAATTTTACAAAAGAAGTGTAATGATATATCCTCAAAAATTTGGGATTTTGTTTTGTCAGGAATAGTAATATTAAAATGATAATAAAAATGCGTGTAATGAAAGTCTAAACTTTTTGACATGACTTTAAGCATGGAAGTCTTGTATATTAAACTATACTTTATAATTACATGACTCTGCTGATTACTAGGCTTTGTCTCACTTAGTTAAGCCAGTGTTCTGTTAGTGTTGGTAAACTGTTGAACCTAGCTATTTCCAACTCATATAAATAGCCGAAAAACATTGTTAAATTTGAAGGATTTTGTTATCCTCACTTTATTTTCAAGTTAGTAGTGAAGTACATTTCTCTGATAACTAAAAGTTTAAAATGTGATTCCTTTTTGACGTTGACTTGACCATAGATTGTTATTGTAAAAGTATCCAACTGATTGGCTTTGTTTCAGAATCTGAACTACCCTGAGCAGAAGGTTGTGACAGTGGGACAGTTCCGTATCGGATTATGTCATGGCCACCAGGTTGTACCTTGGGGCGACACAGAAAGTTTGTCCATGGTTCAGCGACAACTTGATGTTGACATTCTCATCTCTGGTCACACGCATAAGTTTGAGGCATTTGAGCATGAAAACAAATTCTACATTAATCCCGGTTCAGCTACCGGAGCATACAACGCTTTAGACAGGTACATATAACAAATTTGTATTGTGATTTTGTAAGTGCTGCCGTAAAAAGGGGAGGAGCTTCTTGCCCCATCCTGTCATGTCTTGTCTTGTCAGGTCATCTCATGTCCAAATTTGTTGGTAGATTGGAGCATCAGTATATCATGTCTTGAAGACATTTTTGAATGAACCACTTAATTCAGATACAGGTACTCATTTAATTTAAAATGTAAATATAACAGAACTACATGTTGATTGATTTGTTTATAAACATTGCTATTGATTTGCCTAGATAACAATTTATAGAAGAAATGTTTTTATATTAATTACTTAAATAGCTATATATATATATAGTCTACCTGTTGTTTAGAATTTATTTGCAGTGAAAGCAATTGAAACATGTGAATATTGATAGAAAATGATAATAAATTCTTCGAAAATATACAATAGCTAAGAAAAACAGTAACATGTGAATTTAAAGACTTGTATTTTTTTTCAGCAACACTGTGGCATCATTTGTGATACTAGACATACAACAGTCAACAGTGGTAGCCTATGTGTACAAATATATAAACAATGATGTTAAAGTAGAGAGGATCGAGTACCGTAAAAACTGAAATCCCACACACCGGATCTAGTTTGGACATTTTCATATTTATCAACATTTCAACATTGTCTGATCATGAAGTGCTAATATACGTGGAGTCATTCTATATTATTTGAATAGAATTTAGACCATCTGAGTGATACAAAGAATTTCATCAAATGTACAGTTTGTTATGTGTCATTATGTCAACACTGTGATCATTATGTTGTAGAAAACAAATCTTATTAAGTAAGTCAGAGAAATATGAAGAGTCTCTGGCACACCTGTAATAATAGAATTGTGTTCTTTAGTGGTTTCTTTCATGATAGTCATGCATTACTACTCTAGATCATCGTCATTAGATCTAGTATATGGTGATAAGTACATCTCTGTACAAGTAAGCAGGTTCAGTACTGTATGTGTGCACATACTTATTGATCTATTGACCAAAATTAAAATATTTGTGGCATATAGTTGTAGATAAAAATTGAGCCATTTCATGTATATATATACACAAATAGAACATGTTAATATGAAAACAATTTATTTAAGTGTTTCTAGCAAGAACTAATTTCAGTGTTGGAATCATTTGAATTTCTAATACTCTGCTTTGTAATTTGTCACATCTCTGATAAGTTTAACAAGATGTTTATAATTTCTTTTAAGATTTTTACTTTATTCAGCCACTGCTAAACCTTTATCACATGTGATCATTATGGCTTTCTAAAGTATGTAGTAGTTCAGCATCTACAGGTCAACACATTCTGGTACAATGTAAATCTTAGTGCAATAAGTCCTATGTACAGATTATCATATCATTTAGACTTCAGAAGTGAGATATGCTTTTAATGGATATTGCCAAATTCATCAACTTCAGAGGCAGTCCATAATGTTAGAAAAATGTCGCAACAAGAACTTGCTAATTAAAATCAAGCATCATTAAGGCGGGTTGCATGGTCAGAGACCCATGGTTGACTGAACTTTGCTAAGGTACTGTACTCTTATCTCATAATAAGTGTAGCGAAGCATAGTGCATTTGTGGGTCTCCGATGATTGGAGGGTTGATATGAGCTGGAGATTTATTAGTTGTATTGAGGAAATGTTGTTATCACAGATATACTTAATCAGTACAATGTCCCAAACTAACATTGAAGTACATGTATATTATAAGTAGTCCAATAACGGTATGTCCTAATCTGGGAATTGTTCATGAATATGAAATATTTCTCATATCCTGGTTTGTATTATGAATGTTTGTAATAGATACAAAGGATCATTTTGCCGACTAGTGTATGTCAAAAAGAAATGTTCAAATTGAGTATTGTACTATCAGTATAAGATAAAGTGGCATGGATCACAGGGACCTGGCACGAAAAATTTTAACCAACAGTATACATATATATAATATATATATGTATACTGTTGGTTAAAAATGTTCGTGCCAGGTCCCTGTGGCATGGATTGTTGTATGACATACGCTTCTGTCTTTGCATATTACAGAGTTAGCTCCCTTGCAGTTAGGTATCAATTGTGTCATCACAACTCAAAAATGACATTTTTTTTCTCTGAAAAATTTGCCATTACACTCATAAAAACATGATGTAACTATCAATGTCTACCTTAAAGGGAAGATAACTCTGTAATATACTTATACTGAATATAGACCTTAAAGGCCCACTACCTTTCCGGAGGAAAATATAAAGATTTCTCAAAAACATTAATTACCTCAGAAAATATATACCGATAGCCTAAGATGAGGTTACAACACCAAACATATGCAAGATTTCCTGCGTAATATATGATAACAATGGAGAGTCATTTCGCTGTTTTACCGTCTGCCGCAGTGATAGTCAACTACCGCGGAGTATTTCGGACGACGGGGGGGACGGGGGGGGGGGGGGAAACATAAGACGACCCGCGTTATGAAAATTAACATTTTATTTATTTTAATTAAATTGTTTAGGAGGTGATAATAAGTGTAGTATTAACGTTAAGTTGATAAGTTTTGCGACTCTACAAAATTATTAATCTCGTTTTACATTCCCATTTTAAAAATCAAAAACCGTTTCGGAAAGGTAGTGGGCCTTTAATGTTCGCAATAGAAGTAATAATTGTTATCACTGTAAATACTTTTTACTTTAAGTCAATTGTACATGTTTTATGTGCTAACTGTGTCTGTGAATTAATTTATATAATGTATAAATTAGAAACAAATCTATGTACTTGAGAAAATAATATAAAATTATTAAAATAAGTTGATGTTGTTTGATCTGTTAATTAATATTCAATCCAGTGATTTTAGCCCATATCTGTCGAAAGAGGAAGTGAACTCATGCCATTGTTTGTCATCCATCATCTATCTGACTGTCAATTTAGACAATGTATGCTAAGAATTCTTCAGCAGAAGAATTTCTGATATATTTGACCACTGTGACCTTGACAGTGATATGCTATGCTAATATACAGGTCCAATATCTGAGTACTTTTGGCCTTTCAGTTACTGAGAAGTTGTTTGAAGATTTTCATATCCCGACCTCTCTGTGACCTTGAAAGTAGGGTGTCCCGCTATCTAGGCCTCTTACTTATTGACAAGATATTCCAAGAATTTAGCATTTTTGACCACTGTAACATGAAGGCCATGAGAATTGATTTGAACAAACCTTTCATCTAATTCCGTCTTTGCATATTACAGAGTTCGCTCCCTTGCGGGTAGGTATCGATTGTTACGTCATTATTTTGTGAGCGCAATTTGCGTCGTTTTCGCCGAAAAGTATGACGTTATGCTCGCAAACACATGACGTCACAACCAATACCTACCCGCAAGGGCAGATAACTCTGTAATATGCAAATACAGAATAGCATGCTATAGGAAAGGGCTATCAAGTCGTTAAAATTGATTTCTAAGTACAGTACCAGTAATTATATAAGGGCCCACATATTGGGATTGTAGCATGCTGAAATAAATGGCTACCAAAGTTAGTTTTAAATACTTTGACCTTCATTCAAGTTCACAAGGATGGATATCTAATCAACATCTAATTTGAGACCTGATGTTGTCCCAAATACATCAACTAAATTAACACTGTGAAAAAATGCAGAAACATTCATTTTCTACGTTGATCCATTCTTGCAACATTTTATAATGATTAAGCATAAAAAAACTTTATTTCGGTATCCATGGGACTTAATTTCGTGTGTAACTGACTTTTTAGTGTTCGTTTTATATTTAGAATTTCAAAAGCAAGGGATGATCCTTTGACATAATGCTGCTTTTCCATGGATGTGAAGAAATTACAACTAAAAAAAAATTTTTCGTAATGTACATGTTTAATGAAATCCATTAGAAAGCTCAACATTTAAATCAGGACAATGAAACAAAAAATATGTTTTCTGTCTTAGCCAATACATTACTTATTATTGTCATTTCTACCTAAAAGCTTATAAGACTAATGAAACATTCAAAAGCAATTGTATATAAGGTATTATCAACTTGGACGGATCTTTATTTAATGCTGTCTACAAAAGCAATGCAGTAGAAAAATAAGGGTTTGTCTAAAACTCAATTTTTATTAAAATTCTTTATTCCCTTAGAAATACTAATGCTGTTTATACATGATGTATATTTATATATAAATTAGCATGATAATATATTATAAAACAATTAATGTCATTATCAACAAATATATGTCATACATGTATGAATAAAATCTAAAAAATTCTAGAAAACAAACAAAAAATCACAGTCTATTTGTTAATACTGTTTAGTAAACAACGGTCGCATCATGACATGACACTGTCGATGTGCACAGACCTTTCGACTAAATTGGGGTTATCTCCCTTAATTCTACTTTTCTGTCTACAGCTACGCAAACAAAATCACATGCACCTGTTTTGACAGCAACAAAATATCAAAACAGATTATTGACGTTACATTGTATATATCTCTATGGCTTAGTACACTTTACTTGAGACTACATACTTCACCAAGGATGCTTACTGAGAAGCTGTTTAGTGTTTATAATTAGATGTCTAGTATATGGTGCCATGTCTGACATCTACCATATTCGACCCAATAAGCGCCCATGTCCCTATAAGCGCCCCTTCCCTTTTTTGAGGCCTCATTTCGAATGCTCAAACATAAGACCAAAACTATCAAAACTTTATAGGTTTGCAATAAATTCGTCTTATTAAGCACCTTTTCATTTATTTTTTTTCAATTTTTAAATGCTTAGGACGCTTCTTATTGGGTCGAATATGGTATATGATATCAGCCATTATCGGAGATCCGCAGTTGATGGCACTACGCTTATACCATTGTCAGAGACCCATGACTGATCGCACTACACTTAGAGCTACACTTAAGTGTAGTGTGGGTCTCCGAGTATATTAGCACGGACAGTCAATTATACAATGAAGTCAAATGGTGGCCCATCCAATACTATGTTATAATACCAATATCTGTGATGACCACACACTTGCTGAAGGGTTTATATGTAAGGCCCTGACACAAAGGGAAGCAACTCTTGATAGATCATGTACATATAATGTTACATAATTGGGCTTGACTCGTGGATAGTAGAGATTCAGGGGACAATTACTTGTCATTTTGAAACCTACATTGGATTAAAAATCTAGATGAAATAACAACTTAATGAATTACAGATATGACTTTTGATAAATGATAATTTTAAAAATAATTCTATAAACCTTTTCCCTAAAGCTGAAAAATGCAATTGTATTATGTAGATAAAATAAATCTTAAACAGGACTAGGGTAAATATTTTGTATATTTATATGAATAAAGTTTCAGAGATGGGATATCATAATGACTATGAATGACATTATATACCATGAAACTTAACATAACACCATAAACCACTCATACCTGATAATTACCCCTGACCCCTGTCACACATTTACTTTATATTTGATATAAGAATATTTTACTAAATGTTTTAACAATAAAATGAAGAAGGTAGGGTCATTGTAATCAACATATAGTATTCTAAAACAAATTTATTCTCAACTATAAAATCAATAATTTTAAGAACATCCAATAGCAGACTTGAAGTCTATTCTCAACCTATCAAAATGACTTAGGTTTACTTCAAGTGAGGAAAATCATATTTTATCCACAGGTATTCTTTGACAATGTCATGTTTGAAAGGATAATGTTTATAGAGCAACTAGATTTCCTTTTTATTTGCCAGATTTTAAGTCATTTTTGAGATTGTTTGAGTAATTTTCTCAGTTGAGTACAGGTTAATTTACTTTTGTGGCCAAGAAGAATTTCTTTAAAAAAGTAGAACAGTCATTTTCCCACTCTACAAACTGGCTAACATCATAAATTATGACACAATTTTTATCAAACCTATTAAACCCTATTTTTTTCTAAATTAGCACACTCAATATTCTATGGCATCTATATCCTTGTTAACACGTCGTGGATTATCTCCGTCGTCGACTTCTAAGGAATCACGCCGAGGCTGGTGACCCTTACTATCATCAGTATAATTAGTAGTAGTTTTCTCCTCCGCTGAACTGGACTTCTCCATGCTGAAGTTACGGGATTCGGATGCCGTATTCTCAGTCGGTTGATTGGCGGCGGAACTGTCGTAGGTCATGGTGTATGTGTCATCGTTGGTACTTTCGGTGTTGTCGCGAGGTGACACCCCCTGAGTAGCAGAGCTGGTGTACCCATCAGATTTGTCCTGTGTTGTTTGTGATGTGTAGGTGTTTTCCGTTGTAGACTTTGTCGGCTGTGTTTCCTCTGTGGTTGTGTAGTCGGACCTCGTGTTATGGTCATCATCTCGGCTGTAATCTTCCGTGACCGACGTATCCTGCCCAGTACTCTCCTCGTTTACGGACTTCAACTGACTCTTTTCTTCATCAGTTAAAGACTTCTGCTGACTTTCACTTTCATCTGATGACCTTTGTTGACCTCTGCTGTCATCTGGTGACCTTTGTTGACCTTCACTGCTGCTTGGTTTTTGTTGGCTTTCACTTTCATCTGATGACCTCTGTTGACCTCTGCTGTCATCTGATGAACTTTGCTGATCCCTGTTGTCATCTGATGACCTTTGTTGACCTCCACTGTCATCTGATGACATTTCCTGACCTTTGCTTTCTTCAGATGACCTTTGTTGATGTTGACTATCATCGGATGATGAGTTGTTGTCATCTCTCCTGGCATTTGAACTGTCACTACTTTCATTTTGTTCTGAACTGGTTTGATTTTCCATCACAGGAGAAAGTGGCTTATTTTCAGATGAAGATATACCATTGCTCTGAGATGGTTCATCCTTAGGTGAGGAAGGTGGTGCTTTCTGGTAGGTGGTGCTAGTTTCTGTGGTATTATCTTTTCCACTGCTTTCTGAATCTGATTTCTTTTGTTCATCTGTAAAAGATAAGTTTAAATTAGGACCAAGTTTACATGGTCTGAAAACAACTGGAGTCCTGAGGCCAACTTGAGTTGTGCTCTTTTTATGGGAGAAGCATATGCCAGGTTTGTGATGAAGGATTAAGTCAGAATACAATGAGGAAAACCATCAACCCATGGCACCTGCCTCATGTTGGCTATGAATAAGTCACCCAAAGGTGGATGACAAGTGAATATCAGTAAATTCAACAAGAGGCCCATGGGCCTTAGCGGTCACTTGAGTTCGGATACAGAATGAAACAAAGACACAAAAACAGGCCCTTGAAACCAGTCAGTGATTTTATAACTGACTTTTCAATCTATGAGGAGTATCTGGTTCCATCAAATCTGTGAATTCAGAAGATTTTTTTTACTTATTTTAGTCATTTTGACCCCTTTTGGCCCCGCCCATCTACCCCTGAAGGTTGACCAGGACCAATATGGATATGATGAAGCTATCACAGGGTAATAATTCTAACCAAGTTTGACCTATTGAAAATTAAGAAAATAATGTTCATAAATGTGTTTTTCCAATATCAATAAAATAGATTTGACCCCTAATCAGGGGAAAGTCTGAGATGCCAGGGTCATGAAATTCACAATTTTTTGTAAAGGGCCTTAAAGAGACCTTCCAATCTATTAGGAGTATGTATTTGGTTCCATCAAATTTCCAAATTCAGAAATAGACTTTTGAAATTTTAGCCATTTTGACCAATTTTGGCCCCACCCTCTGGTCCCTGGGGGTTGACCAGGACTAATATGGATATGATGTTAAAATACTATCTCAGGCTAATAATTCTAACAAAGTTTGACTCATTTCCTATTACACATGACCAAATAATGCTCAAAAATGTGTTTTCCCTATATAAACTAAAGTAAACTTGACCAGGGGGGAACGTGAGACCCCAGGGTCATATAATTCACAATTTTTGTAAAGGACCTCAAGACCTTTCAATCTATGAAGAATTTCAGAAGATTTTTGAAGTTTTAGCCTATTTACCCCTTTTGGCCCCATCTCTCAGGCCCCTGGGGGTCAGTCGTGGAAAAATTGTTAATAGGATTCAATGGCCTTCTCATACTGATAATTCTGACAACATTTGACTTATTTCCTATTACAAATGACCAAATAATGCTCAAAAATGTCTTTTCCCTATATAAACTATAGTAAACTTGACCCCCTCCCTAGGGGGGAACGTGAGACCCCAGGGTCATATAATTCACAATTTTTGTAAAGGACCTCAAGACCTTTTAATCTATGAAGAATATTTGATTCTACCATTTCTGGAATTTCAGAAGAAGATTTTTGAAGTTTTAGCCTATTTGACCCCTTTTGACCCCACCTCTCAGGCCCCTGGGGGTCAGTCGTGGAAAAATTGTTAATAGGATTCAATGGCTTTCTCATACTGATAATTCTGACAACATTTGACTTATTTCCTATTACAAATGACCAAATAATGCTCAAAAATGTCTTTTCCCTATATAAACTATAGTAAACTTGACCCCTTCCCCAGGGGGGAACGTGAGACCCCAGGGTCATATAATTCACATTTTTTGTAAAGGACCTCAAGACCTTTTAATCTATGAAGAGTATTTGATTCTACCATTTCTGGAATTTCAGAAGAAGATTTTTGAAGTTTTAGCCTGTATTTGACCTCTTTTGGCCCCACCCCTCAGGCCCCTGGGGGTCAGTCATGGAAAAATTGTTAATAGGATTCAATGGCCTTCTCATACTGATAATTCTGACAACATTTGACTTATTTCCTATTACAAATGACCAAATAATGCTCAAAAATGTCTTTTCCCTATATAAACTATAGCAAACTTGACCCCCTCCCTAGGGGGGAACGTGAGACCCCAGGGTCATATAATTCACAATTTTTGTAAAGGACCTCAAGACCTTTTAATCTATGAAGAGTATTTGATTCTACCATTTCTGGAATTTCAGAAGAAGATTTTTGAAGTTTTAGCCTATTTGACCCCTTTTGGCCCCACCCCTCAGGCCCCTGGGGGGCTGGGACCATATAATTCACAATTTTGGTTGACCTTTGGCTATGGAAGGTTTCTGCAAAATTTCAACAAATTTGGTTCAGTAGTTTTGGAGAAGAAGTCGAAAAAGTAAATTGTTTATCGCCATACGACGGACGACGGACGACGACGGACAAAAGGCGATTAGAATAGGTCACTTGAGACTTCGTAAAAGTATATGCTAACAACCAATTTTACTAGCAAAAAATGGTTTATCATACCATTTAAGAAAGTAGTTTCATGGTAAGGGAGACCACTCAATTTTTTTATCTTCAAAAAAGGATGAAAAATGACATATTTGAATATCAATAGAGAAAAGATGACATGTTCAATTTCTTCCAAACTTTGTCTAAAGATGCATAACAACACAGTTACTGGATGAAACAAGTGTGAGGAATATTTAACGACCAGAAAATTTTTGATAATGTGAAACTACGACCTTCATATTTAAAATACTAACCTGCATTCTTGACACTTGCATGACCTAGCCGTGACTTTGGCCTATTGACCCCTTCCCGGTTGACACTTTGACCTTCTGCTTGTGCATTATTATCAGATGAACTTTCAGTAGAAGATGTCGGCGGCGAGACCTCCGTCTTTTTGGTTCCTTGTTTTTCCGCTGGTTGACTACGATTGGCTTTAACAGGCTTGTTTGCAGATGTTTTATTGGATCTTACGGGAGGTATCTCCTGGGTAGCTTTATAAACTTGCTGTGTTCTCATTGACCTTGGTGATAACTGTCGTTCTCTGGTTGACCTTTGGACCACTGTTTTAGCCCGTTTTGTTTCCCTCCCATTGTTTGTTTCCTTCCCATTGTTAGAGTTATTCTTGCTATCCGAGCTGCAATGGACAAAATTATATATGTATAGTAATAGCTTTCATGTAGCACTCAGTATCAAATTGATCAATAGGGATTCGTCTTCTTCTTAACTCTTCATTAGTACATGTAGTCAGATTTTCATTGTTTGTCTCGACTAAGGTATTCAATTGTTTGTCCAATTCCATAGTTTATCATTTTCATGTGTTTATTTTCTGTCATTTCCAATTGTTTACCTATGTGTAATTGTTTTGGATAAAGAAATTCAATCATCACTATTAGACAAATTCATTATTTTTGATACCGTATTCGACCCAATAAGCGCCCAGGGTGTTTGAAAAATGAAAAGGTGCTAATAAGACGAAATTATTGCAAATCTTTACAGTTTTGTATAGTTTTGGTCTTTGTTTCTGCATGGACAATTGAAATCGAGGCCTTAAAAAAGGGGAAGGGGCGCTTGTAGGGACATGGGCGCTTATTGGGTTGAATACGGTAACATTAATTAAAGTCCCATTCATCATTTTGTGCTGTAGACTTTGACTCACGATTTCGCCGTGGAGAAGGAGTCCTCGTTGTTGTTACTGTGGTATGAAGTATTATCATACACCTGATAATTCTGAGGCGGAGCAGACATGACACGTCGGAATCCTGTCGTAGGCCGCAACATCTGGTACTGACGGTCTTTCCCCATGTTGATAAATCGTCCGTACCTCTCAACCTCATCCCTACCATAGAGACCTGTTAAACAAAGATAAATCAACATACAAATCTGTCAAATATTTGGTTCGGTTTTTAAGGTTTAACATCCTATTAACTGTAAGGCCGAAGCTGGGGTATATTTGTATTGTGTCTCCATGTGATAGTGTGACTCTTGGAATTTGTATAGTGTTATCTCACTGAAGCATTCTGCCGAAGAGGCTTCCTTACAGGGGAGATCACCCCAGTGAAGGCCAAATGGGATGTGGTGTCAAGGGAAACAATCGACAGAAAAAAGTCAGGAAGTAGGTTAGGAAGTAACAAAATCAAGGTTCCAAGTTCAATTACCTTTTAGTGAATTCTAATGCTCTGACTTTAGGGCAGACCTGTCAACCAAGTCTCTACAAAACGTAAATTGTCATGTACCTTTCTCCATTTCCTTGAAGAGAAGCTGGTTGTACTGCGCTTGTTTCAGCTTCATCATCTGACCGGCGCTGTAGATGCGTGCGATGTGTGTTAGGTATGCTCGCTCTCCAGGTTTCAGTTCAGGGTGAGTGAGAAGAGGACTGGATTGGAACCGAGCCGGCAGGGAAAGGCGACTGGATGATCGTCGTGGAGATTCCGTCACCATCCCGATCTGGAAGGCTGTGGGGTCGGAGGGTACTCGACAGGAAGTGTGTCTCTTTGGGTTTACAGCGGAACCATCTGTGGATGGAAGAACAGCATGGAATGCCATTTGAAAATTTCTTAACTACCAGGTATATAAAATAACAAAGTTCTTCTGTTCATGTACTTGAGGCTTTGATAATCTTTAAAAACGGAATCATAAAACCATTCTAAAACTGAGGTACTATATCATAGCTAATTATTTTCGCTTTGAAGAAATTTTTTATAAATTTTGCAGGAAATTGCTACTACTGATGAAAAAAATTCCTAACAAATTTTCAAGCAATTAATCAAATATACCCTTATAGCCAGATTGTCAAATTGAAAACCAGCTCAAATATTATTTTCTCGTTTTTAGTCGAAAATTGCAAAAAAAAAATAACCTGTAAAAATAACCAGCTACATATGGTATTAATAATTAAAGATAGAAATATACAATGTAAATACACTTTTGTTAAAAACTTATATTGTATGATAGACCCAGATAATACCATAATTGTCTCCCTTTCTACCTCCTCCTCCTCTCCAACTTAAATGACAGGAGCAGAAATAGTTTGTCTTTCATGTTTGTCCTTACCGTAGAATTTAGCTGGAGAGTTGTTCCATTCCAGTTCACTACAGACAGAGGGTGTGTACCGGGGAGACTGAGATTTTGTACACTTGGTGTGGAACTCCTTGTTCACGGGGGTAGATGTCCGTGAGTGCCGATCGGGGTTTGGGATTCTATAAGTCACAGTTACAAAATGAATTCCAAAATTTTGAATAACATGAGAATTAATCTGTTGTCAAATCCTGATTTCTCATAAACACACTCAAATAGAAGATTGACTTAAGTTATCACAATTTACATAAGGAGAAAAACTGAAATTTTGACTTAAGTCTGCACTTTTGTTTTGAGAAATCGGGGCCTGATATAATGTCCAGATCATCAAATTGAAGTGGGAAAATTTCATTTAAAACAGTAAATTAAAAAAAATATTTTTGCAAATACATGTACAATATATCACTTCTTCATTATTTTTCACATACTCACAAATAAATGACTTTGCAAATATTTGCAAAACATCTAAATTCACATTAGAGCTCTCTAGTGAAATCACATGAAAATTTGTATATTGCTAAAATAAAGTCGTTTATGATACAGGTTAATGATACAAGAATTCCACGGAAGTAGATGTGTCGCCTGCACAGCATCATAAAAAATAGTTATTTACAGTTGAAAATATTGTTAATATTAAGTGAAGTTATCAAGTCCCGTAACTCATCCAAAAATTGATGGATTTTGACCAGTATCGAATCCATCTATGATCTCATTGATATAAAGCAATACATCAAATTTGGTTGAAATCAAACAATAAATACTAAACTTAACGAGCAGAAACCTTGGATTTATCTGACGATTTTAAAGTCCTGTAACTCTTGAGATATTGACGGATTTTTACCATTATAGAACTCATTAGAGATCTCATTGATAAAAAGCAATAAACCAAATTTGGTAAAAATACTGAAGTTATGGCATGGAAACCATTTTCCGGATGCCGACATAGTGATACCTAAGTGTCGCCCTTGCATTGCAGGCGACACAAAAATGAAGTAAATCGTGAAGAAATTTTTTACCCGATTCTTGGCAATGATTACCGAGCATTACATTTTACCTGTCAGGTAGATCTTACTCACCTGTCAGGTAGATCTTACTCACCTGTCAGATTCCTGATCTGGGTCATTGTGGCCTCGTAACTTGCTTCTCTGTAAAGAAACAAATCATGCAATTATCATTGATAATTTGAGTTTTTTATTTTGTTTTCTCTAAAAATATATTAATTAACCCTAATAAGATAATAATTAAACAATGGAACCTTGTTAACTTTAACTTATGTAACTTAATTTATAATTAACTCAATATTACTTTAATTTGAACAATAATACTTGTATGGTCAATATTGTTGGGAAAAGTCTAAGAGAGAAGTTAATGAAGACTTGACTATAGTATTGTAATAGTGGAAGAGAAAATGTAGAGGAATGAAAATTTTTTCAAAATAGAGACCTCCAAATTCTAGCCGGATGCTCTACGGACTGAGTTACATGGTTACTAATAATCGACCCAGTCCAATTCTGCTATATAATAAAGCTATACCGTATTCGCTGTATTTAGCACCCAGAACACTTAAAAATTGTAACAAAGTGGGGAACTTAATAGGGAACCAAAATGTAAACGAGTTTGATAAATTTCACGTCATACAGTCACAAGGGTAAGATTCTATTTATCACACGTTTTTAAAACATCGATTAATCCATGGGATGGGATAGGGGGCATTTATAAAAGTATGTCTCCTGAAAAGGGATGGACGCTTATTCCGGATTGGCATATTACAGAGTTATCTGCACTTGCGGGTAGGTATTGAACGTGTTGTCATGTTTTTGCAAGCGTAACTTCATACTTTTCGGAGAAAATGACGTGAATTGCACTCATAAAATAATGACATAACAATCGATACCTATCCTCAAGGGAGCTAACTCTGTTATATGCAAAGACGGAATAGGGGAGGGGAGCTCAATACGGTAAATACAGTAAGCAGGTCCAATCCTTTTACACAGATATCATACCTTACGAGCTTTATTGCTCATCATGATAAGCTGTGTGCTGCTGTTTCTGATGTCGTACACACCCGCCACTGGACTCGGTGCTGGCCAGGGTCGGCCATTGTATGGTAATCTATAAAATACAAAACATCACACATCATGTTTATATCAATATTACTGCTACCTTAATCGAGTAAGTGTATTTTCTTTTTCTATACCAAGAAAAAAATCATGCTTTCATGATACTTTTCAGAAGATATAGATAGGCATGACACATTTTACGGTTTCTAGATTTGCAAATATGCTTCAACTTTTGCTTTTTTATTTGTTGTTTAATGGAATTGTATATTGTATATGTATACTTGATTCCTGTAATCTTGGATGAAAAGTCATGGTCACTCATGCAAATAAGTTTGTTATTAAGTCCTGTTCTTCAGTATGCATGGAAACTTACTGAAAATAGAATCACTGTGTGTGCATGGGAAGAAGTTCATTTAAAGAGTTTTGTTTGTTTGAGCCCTGTTAGGAGTGACTTTGAATGAAGGTCAAGGTATTTGAACATGATATAACTATAATCTTAACTACAGGCCTAATATAATATCTATAAGCCTTTAATGTCCCCGCTAAGTAATTCTAGAATAGTCTTTTGAAAGAAGAAATGGAACAGGATAATATGAAAATGATTGATATCCTAATTTTACATGTTATAGACATATCACAATATTCACATATATACAGAGTTCATAGAGTATTGTAGTCACATAGCCATACATACAGAGTTCATAGGGTATTGTAGTCACATTGCCATACATACAGAGTTCATAGAGTATTGTAGTCACATTGCCATACATACAGAGTTCATAGAGTATTGTAGTCACATTGCCATACATACAGAGTTCATAGATTATTGTAGTCACATTGCCATACATACAGAGTTCATAGAGTATTGTAGTCATATAGCCATACATACAGAGTTCATAGAGTATTGTAGTCATATAGCCATACATACAGAGTTCATAGAGTATTGTAGTCATATAGCCATACATACAGAGTTCATAGAGTATTGTAGTCATATAGCCATACATACAGAGTTCATAGAGTATTGTAGTCATATAGCCATACATACAGAGTTCATAGAGTATTGTAGTCACATAACTATAGATGTATAAATAGAGAGAAAGTTCATGAAGTATTGTAGAAATTATACTATAATCAAATTACATGGAACAGCATGGAAAAAGCTGTACACTGTCACAGAGTTCATCGAGTATCGAAGAAATACTATAATCAAATTAACTGCACACTGACATTTTCATTCCAGGTAACAAAACAATAAACGAAGGCGAGTGATCACGATTTCCTCTTATCTATTGATTGACAGAGGTTCCAGGAAAAACCTGTCCAGCCGCCATCCCCAAATGGAATTGATTGAGTAATTTTCCCCTGGCGGTACAATTACAGTTTATGTGTAGCAAATCAAACAGACACAATATCGCTCGGAAATTAGATTGATTTTGTTTTATTGCGTGGCTAAAAGCTAAAATTGCTACATCAAATCAGCCGGTTTATTGCTATTGAACTAAATGTAGTGTTAACTGATGTAAAATATGGACGGTGTATTATAGTGTTACGCTGGAGATATCTATGGGTCTGTAGAACAGGAATTATGACATGATTCACACATGTTTGCAGTTTTACATGGCTAACTCTAGATCTACTACCGTGCCAGGCTATTCTGTGGTTTGAAAACAGGGGCATGGGCCTTTTTGTGAATTTTAATTCATGATGATGTATTCATGGGAATACATGTATAAAATTGACTTTGTATATATATATAAGCATGCTGCAATTTCATTACTGTAACAGTCAAACCTGTCTATAAAGGACACTAAAGGGAATAGCAAAACTGCCCTTTATATGTAGACATGTGTCCTTTATAGAGATGTGTCCTTTACAGACATATGTCCTTTATAGACAGGTGCCCTTTATAGACAGGTGCCCTTTATAGACAGGTGTCCTTTATAGACATGTGTCTTTTATAGACAGGTGTCCTTTGTGCAGAGGTGATCAATTATATACAAAATTGCATCAAAAAGGTTTGATGAATCTGTCCTTTATAGCCAGGTGTCCTTTATACAGAGGTGATCAATTATATCAATTATATACAAAATTGCATCAAAAAGGTTTGATGAATCTGTCCTTTATAGACAGGTGTCTTTTATACAGAGGTGATCAATTATATACAAAATTGCATCAAAAAGGTTTGATGAATCTGTCCTTTATAGACAGGTGTCCTTTATACAGAGGTGATCAATTATATACAAAATTGCATCAAAAATGTTTGATGAGTCTGTCCTTTATAGACAGGTGACCTTATATAAAGGTGTCCTTTATAGCAGATTAGACTGTATTTGTTGAAGTAAACCATTTGTATCTGAATATAATTCTTTTGTCATATTATATCATCTTAAAAATAAACTGTAAGTTTGATGTACAAATTAGGAAATTTATCTACTAATTGGGAAACAATATAATATGGCCATATTTGATTGGAAATGGTTTTTTTATATCAACCCCTAAATGCACTACAGAATTAGTCCTGTATTAAAGCCAGATGTCAAGTTAGAAATCTAATAGCTAGAGTCATCATAAGGATGTGCTAAGTATAAATGGTGGAAGAAATTTGGAGTACCTAGAGTAAAACCATCAAACTGCAGCTAGTACCTAACAACTGCCCTACAAGGGATTTGAACTCACAACTCTGAGGTGGAGGACTTGTGTTAATATGTGACATATTGAGATGTAGAGATCCTTTATTTAAGTTATATGTTATTTTTTGTTTCACAGCATATTGTCAACATCTGGGGCATTACCGAAAATTGGGATAATATTGAGAAATTTTGGCACTTTTGCACTAAAATACGGTGGTTAAATTTTGTTTGGTTTGAATTGGCATTTCCATGTGCCCTTTAAAATTTTAGCGCCTAACTTTGAACTTTATTTGATACTTGTATTACATAACGCCGCAACCCTTAATATAGACTTCACCGACGTGATTGGATTTGAAGCCATATTCATACCAACACAACCCTTTAATGTAGTCTTCAATAGAAGTTATTAAGAATCACATACCTATACAGTTTTATGTACCACAGGTATCGATTTTTTCTGGTTGATAGAGTGGGGTACGGACAAAATCACACAATTTATCCTAAGGGGCTTTTGTCCAGATAGGCTTTTGTCCTAGGGGCTTATAATTATGTCCCAAGGGGCTTTTGTCTGGAGGGGCTTTTGTCCTAGGGGCTTATGTCCCAAGGGGCTTTTGTCCGGGGGGCTTTTGTCCTACACTCGACAGAGCTCACCCTGTATGTTTATGTAAAGTGATTGAATAACTTAATTGGTGTATATGTTCATATTAGTACATAATAAATAGTGTGTATATCGGTGAATTGATCTATACATCTATACAAACAAATAAATACGAACAAAATATACATACACAACAATGTATTTCCATTCATGTATTCATCTTCAGCTCGTCTATAATATCTTGACTATTCCACAGTTTTTGGTGTTTCTCCTATACACATTGGTAATCAATAGTTGTTATCAATAAATTGATCTAAACATATATACAAACAAACAATTCATACACAAGAGTGTATTTCCATTCATGGATTCATTTTCCAGTTTGTAGACATAGAATGAAATGGATTTAGATAACACTACCATATAATATGTGGTCGGAAACCAATGACTCCTGACTTATAGTTTCTGATACTAATGAAGTCAAACTTTGATGTGTTAAATTTTGTTATCACACTTTTGTCTTTGATAATGGACATTTTGCCCATACGATACTGGTGTTGTCCGTGCTGTCATATCAGCGCCCGGGTTGATATAACATTATGACGTTATAATTTGATATCAGCCCGGCCGTCCTCATTGTCGGAAAAAAAGGAACCATTGCCATTTATGTTTTATTTGCTTACAATTCATATTCAAAATCGATCATTTAACTGGTGATTACAAATTTGTAAATATATATGTAATGAAACGCTTTTCACTATTTCAACATTAAATTGACCTAAAGTCTGTGATGACCAGTGAAAATATCACCGTTAATTTCATTAAGGTAGACACTGCTTAAAGTGAATAGTCGGGCAAAGAATACCAGACTAAATGCGTTCATTGGCCTTCCAAAAGTTCTCATATATTACTACGACGGTCAAGTTCTGCTTACGTTTCCCAGTTCTGACCATTAAAAGAAAGAAAAGTTGAAAGCATTGAAAGCGAGGCTGCGTGGAAATGTAACCACTGACATAGTCAGCCTGGAGGACGTTTTAGGATTCCTATACCGTAAATTAATTTCTTCGTACGCAGAAAGATTCTGATGAGAGATTTTATTTTTCTATTTCATAAGAAATTATACTGGATTATAACATTCACACCATTTTTACCGACTTTAGCCATCCTTGCCCGACTGTTCACTTTAATATGTTATAATAATTTTTAAATTGAAAAAAAAAAATACTTTTTTTTTTTTCAAAATGGGCTGATATTGCAGTCCTGGGCTGATAAAGAGTGCAATATCAAAATTGTCATATCATAACCTCTAAGTATCAAATGCCAAATAAGCTAAAATAGGACCACATCCAAAATATCCCAATTTAAGGTGTGCCAGAATTTTGAAGGTGGTAGAAAGTCATAATCCCCAGAAAAAACCATTGACCTACAGTCAGTATGATAGCCTGGTAAGTGAGACCAAGTTGGTTTTCAACTCCTAATCCAGAGATGGAAGGCTAATGGTAGAGTGTTGGGACACCCTAACCACTAAGCTATCATGGTTCTATTCTGTATTATGGGAGAGTCCTGATAGTGTTGATTCCCCTCTGTCCTTTATATCTGTTTGTCTTGCAAAAATGGACCGTGATGGCTGGATGGTTATGAAGTCCCAACATATATTACCACAAACGCTCCACCTTTGGGTCATGAGTTCAAATCCCCTTTGGTGATAACTATTTAGGTAGGTACTCCGACTTTCCTCCACTTCTTAAAACTAGCAATCCTTAAATGACCCTAACTGTTTCAGGTTGACTCCATGGCCAGATTACTGACTGCTGGTTGATGGTTTTTCTCGGGCCACTCCGACTTTCCTCCACCTCCTAAACCTAGCACATTCTGTAATGACCCTGACTGTTAAGGAAATTAAACTACCCGGTAATCACTCAATCTTGCATTAAAATTTGTTGAAAATGAAATAAAGTATGAATGATGAGAATAGTGCCATAGATTTTACAGTAATTTCATCTCATTTTAAAGAATAATAACCTAACAGAAAAAATTATTTGAAAGAGACTTTGTTTCAAAATAGATTATACAATGCTGCTGTGTTTAAACCACATTACAATTGAACCATTTTCCGTTCCACAGGCAAATCAAGTGATCTTTTCATCTTTGATTATGTATAGCTAATTAGTACAATGATGACTGTTACTTTGTTAATTATAACACAAACGATACATTGTTATATACATTGG
This sequence comes from Argopecten irradians, assembly GCF_041381155.1. Lineage (NCBI taxonomy): Eukaryota > Metazoa > Mollusca > Bivalvia > Pectinida > Pectinidae > Argopecten > Argopecten irradians. Next base: position 11,746,004 of record NC_091142.1, on the reverse strand, counting down.
CCTACAAAAACACTATAGCTGTGTTCCTCATCACAATAGCTTTTTAAAAAACTTGTAAATATTTTTTGGAAATCAATTTAAAATTGAATAAGAAGCCTATACCTGAATACAACATCGATCAATAAATCAATTTACTGGATTGGGAACACCTTGATCTTATACCCAATAGCTAATGATATCTTCAAAATATTTTTTTTCTAACCTTGGGTTTTGTCATAATAGCTTTAACATAATTCAAGTATTTTTTTTCCCCATTCAGTCAAGCTAAGAATATTAAGCTGTAGAGTAAAATTATTAATGGGCAATTTTTTAGATACCAGAACTGTAGCTGAGATTGAAGGGATTAGAAGAAATGGTGATATCAGGAAAATTTAGGTGTATTTTTAATAGTTCTGTTTTACTTGAAATATTTTTATCACAAATTTGAAATGATATTTTGAGCACAAACAACAGACAAATTTCTACTCAGATTGGGAGCAGATGCATTTATATAAATGCTCTAAATTACTGTTATTTATGCAAATTTATTTTACATTTTCATGATTCATGCTCTTTTCAAGGCAATTCGTTCTCAAAATTTCAAATTAATTTTCTTATACTCTGTCAAAGACACAAAAGCTAATAAATTTTAATGCATTATTTGTGCAGATATGAATTATACCTGAAATATGTGTTCAGGCTTATTTTATTATGTGACCCTTCTACCAGTAACATATACTGTAAACGTACGTATTTTAGCAGTAGTTTTATTTTAGCGGTAGTTTTATTTCAGCGGTAGTTTTATAGTTTTCGAAGCGCTTATTCATGTACATAACACTAAATTTTGAAAAAGTATATTATTCATGGTATTGAACCATTAAATTGTTTCTGATATTTGTAATTTATATTCATGCTAATAAATCATACAGTTTTTCCGCATTTACAGTAAAATTTCACTGCGCAAAAATAAGTATGCTTACAGTATACGATAATCTATCATAAAGGGCAGTAATTACTCCAATATTTACACGTCCAATACATCTGTGCCACGCTCTTACAATATTTACTCGACCATTCATCACTTGTTCAGTGATGTGTGTCAATATTTACCTGGACTTTGATTACAGGTAATGAGGTGTAGGTTTGTTACATGTCGATATTGAAGGGTCTTTCTGGAACTCGGGTAATTAGGAAATCATTCACAATGTCACCTCAGACACATTATTAAGAGTTACATTACTTACTGTTACTGAATCCTTCTAATGTAACATATACTGGGTACTTACTGATTTTCGTTTAAAATTAACGAGTAAGAATTATATTTACCTATAGAACAAGTTTAAATCCCAATATCAGATATCTGATAGAAGTCATAGTGTATCATATAGCATGTGACCACAAAGTCTATAAGAGTAATACATATATGCTACATATAGTTTAGTATTTCTGCAAACAGGTGTTACATGAAATGTTCAAAGGTTTTCATTTAATCGAGAAAGTTTTGCTAACAAAATATTGTTTAATATAAACATAAAATTTCTACCTATATTTAACAGTAATATTTTTAAGTAATATAAATAGACAGTGTGTTCTGATCACTAGCTGTCGTTATATCCACACCGACAATGTTATCAATAGTAAAACTAAAGGCAGTTCAGGCGAAATAAACTGACCAATCACAGGCCTATTAAGTTTTCCATTGAAGATTATGTAGAAAGCGACATCAAAATTCAAAGCCACACAGTCAACAACAGTGTACCCTTATTCGACTCTTTTGTGTACATCTACGGACCAAACCACCTGTTTCATCTGTTGTCACACACCATGCCTTCAGTTTTGCTATGATATACATGTAGCCCAGGGGTGGATATAATGACAGTGATAATAACCCCTGGAGTACAAGGAGGGAGCTAACATGCAATATCATATAGGATACAGTTGTTCAAAAGACATACTGATAATATATGACCCTAAATGTTACCTCAATCCAAGGGGAGATAATCTTTAAATCCAAAGATGTTACATGTTACATATAGGATTGAAATAAACAGTTAAAAACAGGCCATATACATAAAATGAGATTAGAGACCGTTTTTGCATCACAACCTGTACTTTATCGGGACCCCTCCTGGCTAATTTCAACACAGTATTTTACTTCTGTATAAAGACCACTTGGCTATTAAATAAATACAATTTTTTCTTTGTCACTTTGGTGGAATTATAGAGAAGTTTGACTATATATAACATTATTTACATTTAAATTTTGGTGTTGTTCATCATTATTTCCCTAATGTTAAGTAAATATAAACATGTCACAATGTTACTAGATTTATATGTCCCACCATTGAATTGAGTCCCATGGTATATGGCCTTCAGAGATATCTGATTTGTATGTTATCAGGGCAGTGTATGCCTAGCCCATGCTGGGTCTGTTTGTTTTTTGATTGGGCACCAAAGGAAATTTAAAACTTGACATATCATAAAAAAGGTTCTGAAGTCTTTGGGCTAAAAAGTCCAGTGCAGGGGTTGTTTAAATATCTAAACATCGATCATGTTTTAGGTAGATGCATGTCTTAATGTGCCTGCTTAAATAAACTTAAATCAAACACCAACCGATACATGTATACATTCCTGTCTTATTTTCTAGGTTCAAAAATGGGAATAGAAGTCAAATCTACATTTTTGCCTGGTGATTAGGTAATATACTTGTATTACACCAAGATACTGATGATAACAGTATACAAACAGTATAACAAATCACTGACTTCATACTTAGCATAACCAAAGAAAGTGGTGACTGACTCTAACACTAGCCCTCAAAAAGTACTAATTAAGAAAGAACAGTTTTAGCATAATTCCCATACTGAAGCAAAGTACTCAAAAGCATACTTTTATGATGCTTTTAGTGACATATTTTATACAAAAAAAACATACTCTAGTTTTTAGTACTTTTCTGGACACACCATCAGGGCAGAGTACATTTTTGTACTTTTCTGGACTCTGAAATTTTGCAGAGGCAATTTCATATTTCTGCTCGAGCAAATTGTGAATGTGTGGTTTTGATAATGTACAGTTTAGTTTTTCATTTTTTCTATATCATTAATTAAATATTTGTAAAGATCCTCATAGTCAAGTGGTCTTTTTACACAGGTATATGGGTGATCGGGTGGTGTAGTGGTTAAGCCACTCACTTTTCACCTACAGTCGATTGGTTTCCTCCCACTCTAAGACGTTCCCCTGTGCGCTTACATCAGGGCCATCAAAAGAGATTGATATGAGTTGCAATTAATAATTAAAACAAATAAAGTTTATATGTTTATACACAGTACTTTATATATTAAGCAGGTGGTCTTTAAACAGAGGTGATCGTTAAACAGAGGTGGTCCTTATACAGAGGTGGTCATTAAGGCAGGTTTTAATGTACTGTGTATATATATAGGTATCTATACATGTAGATGCCAAATACATAAGACCAAAGACACTTTCATTACAATATTTCAGTCCAATCTAAATGACATTTAAATACAGAAAGTTAATTGAGAAAGATTAGTGTGGATCAGTACTTAAGATGTTGAACATACAATGACTTTAAGGAGTGTTTACCATTGAACATTATCAAACATATCTGATCAAACAAAGATCTCAAGTCTCTGACAGACTATCAAATAACATCTAGATAAACAGGTGATTGGTGTGTATTATCCGTGAACCAATAACTTCAACAGCCAAATCCACGGATTAGCGTGAGGTGGTCTTCAAACTCATAACCATCTCAGCCTACAGAGGTACATGTTTATACCAGAAGATTTTTAACCCAATATTTCATACGAAGAGTTTTAACCATATACAAATACAGTGAAACCAGATATAAGGGACATATCTATATAAAGAAAACCTGTCTATAGAAGACAGGCTCGGAAACTTCATTTGGTCCAGTTTACTACATAATTGACTTCTGAACAAAGAACACCTCTAAGGGACACTCATCAATCCCATTTGGTTCAATTTACAATATCATTAACCTCTGTATAAAGGACTTCTGTCTATCAAGGAAACTTGTCTATAAAGGACAGACTCATCAATCCCAATTGGTTCAATTTACTATGGAGGATCTAACTTTTTCGTGGTTAGCTGTGATAATGTAGCTTTGAATGACAAACAGCAGACGTCATAGCTACAATTATGTACTTTAACATGTATTTCTGTCCAACAATTTATGTATCATTGAATCGAGGTAAAGATTATATGATACGAGGTATAGGAAACTATATCATTATGAGTATACTACACTAAGGAATATTCAGCACAAAGAGTTTTATGTTATCTTAAAAGATTCACATAGTTATGTTTGATCATTTCATTTGTAAATTTAATGCAAAGTTACATATCATGCTTGACAAAGTTTAAATATAATCACGATAAATCTGTTCATTTATATTTTCAATTTAAATTCAATGATAAATCTTACGTGTTCAGATTTTGCTTGTACCCTGGTATTTATTACAAATCTATTCATGTTGATAAATGTTTTCATCCCTAACGTTTCCCATGTGAAACAGCTATTCCTGGTATATAGATTATATGTGCCGTAATCTTTTCAACTTGATATTGAATTTTTAGTTATATGTAAACCAAATGGTATGGTGCAGCTTAGCATTGTAACACTTGTCAAAGCACATGACGTTTAACACATATACTGAACATGATAATCTCAATAGCTTGGTGACAGACGTGTACCGTTTCTGACGTGTATCGTTCGTGACTTCACCGACTAATACACCAGACTTGTACACCCCAATGTCCCAATAGCCTGATAACGCGTCTCCAAAGATTGTGATAACATAAAAAAAAATCAACAGATTTCCCATGCATACAATGAGGTTAAGAATTCTTCATATTGTCCTATTTCCTTTAAACCCTAAACAGTTCTACAGCTAGGGGCTGTGATCTTTGTTGCCAGTATAATTACTCATAGAAGTTGATTACAAAAACGGTAAACACACTTTTAAATATCAATCTGACAATACAGTTTATAGTTATTTAACCCATAGGATTAGTGAAATGAACATTTTCAACAAGTGAGGATTCACACAGTTTGTAAACAAATTTTGTTCATACCACGATGAATTTAAAAAGTAATGGCATCACATATGTATAACATCATTGAAATTAAGATTGACTCCAACAGACTTCATCTCCAAGCGTCTCTCCCCTCTCCCCTAAAGGCAGCGGCTTCTTCCCTAATATTGGTCTAATGTTAATGCATGATGTGGGTTTTATTTATAATCAGCTCAACTGCTACAAACATAACCATTTATGAATGTTGATTCAAGGTCACATTTAAGGTCATTTAAAGGTCATCCTATACATATTCTGTGAATCAAGGTTGTTAAAGATATCTTCGTCACAGTCAAGGTCATCTTCAAGGTCACCTTACAAATATAGTCAGCTAAGAGTTGCCACTTACCTTCTGTAGCGTTTTTCTAGTTCCTCTGACGTCGTGCCAGCACTAGTGGGCGTTGACCGTCGATTGAGTCCCGGGGTACAAAATAGGGTGCCCGGGTAAAGGGACGTCATGATTGGATGTTGTCACCGACACCTGTAATATTCCAAATATATCTTTAAAATAATAGTAACACCTCTGGCTTAATGGAAACTTTCTGGCATGGTGATCAATGTGAAGTCTACATGTTCATTAGATCACATTGAGGTTTTACATTGTAAGGTTGTGGCAAGGTCAGGTGAGGTCGTATCCATGGAGACATTATTTTGTATTTCCATATCATGAAGTTATCTGCTCCTTCTTGGAGATAATGGTTGTTATTGTTATGTCATTGGTTAGTAAGTGTTATGTCTAGTTTTTCATAGTTTAACTACTGACATCACAATATCAATACTCAAAATACTTGAAATGGCAGATAATTTGTAATAGGCAGAGACAAAATATGGATGACATTTTATGAAGTTATGTCGGGATAATGCCCTATTAAATATGGTAAGGTCATTGTGAGGTCACCATGTAATATCATGGTCAAATCACTCAGATTTCCTTGTGAGATCACTCCAATGTCATGATGAGATCACTGTTATAACTATGGTTATGGTGAGATCACTCTAAGGTCATGATGAGGTCATTCTAATGTCACAGTAAGGTCACTGTAAGGTTATGGTGAGGTAAATCTAAGGTCATGGTGGGATCACTCTTAGGGCATGGTGAGGTTACTGTGAACATACTCTAAATATTTGATCTATAATATTCATCAAATCAGTAATTTAATGTAAATAACTACATTCAAAGTCTAACCGGCTATAAAATAAACCTCTCTCGAGCGAATACATGTCTATCAAAGATAGATGCATTAACCCCATACTAAGTCAATATACTACACACCACAGTCATACTTCCTTGACAGGACACACCACAGTCATATTCCCTGGGGAGGACACATCACAGTCATACTCCCTGGGGAGGACACATCACAGTCATACTCCCTGGGGAGGACACACCACAGTCATACTCCCTGAGGAGGACACACCACAGTCATACTCCCTGGGGAGGACACACCACAGTCATATTCCCTGGGGAGGACACATCACAGTCATACTCCCTGGGGAGGACACATCACAGTCATACTCCCTGGGGAGGACACATCACAGTCATACTCCCTGGGGAGGACACACCACAGTCATATTCCCTGGGGAGGACACACCACAGTCATACTCCCTGGGGAGAACACACCACAGTCATACTCCCTGGGGAGGACACATCACAGTCATACTCCCTGGGGAGGACACACCACAGACATACTCCCTAGGGAGGGCACATCACAGTCATATTCCCTGGGGAGGACACACCACAGTCATATTCCCTGGTGAGGACATATCACACATCAGTCATACTCCCTGGGGAGGACACATCACAGTCATACTCCCTGGGGAGGACACACCACAGTCATACTCCCTGGGGAGGACACATCACAGTCATACTCCCTGGGGAGGAACATCACAGTCATTCTCCCTGGGGAGGACACACCACAGTCATACTTCCTGGGGAGGACACACCACAGTCATACTCCCTGGGGAGGACACATCACAGTCATACTCCCTGGGGAGGACACATCACAGTCATACTCCCTGAGGAGAACACATCACAGTCAGCTCCCTGGGGAGGACACACCACTGTCATACTCCCTGGGGAGGGCACATCACAGTCATACTCCCTGGGGAGGACACATCACAGTCATACTCCCTGGGAGGACACATCACAGTCATACTCCCTGGGGAGGACACACACAGTCATATCCTGGGGAGACACACCACAGTCATATTCCCTGGGAGGACACACACAGTCATACTCCCTGGGGAGGACATATCACAGTCATACTCCCTGGGGAGGACACATCACAGTCATACTCCCTGGGGAGACACACACAGTCATACTCCCTGGGGAGGACACATCACAGTCATACTCCCTGGGGAGGACACATCACAGTCATACTCCCTGGGGAGGACACACCACAGTCATACTCCCTGGGGAGGACACACACAGTCATACTCCCTGGGGAGGACACATCACAGTCATACTCCCTGGGGAGGACACATCACAGTCATACTCCCTGGGGAGGACACACCACAGTCATACTCCCTGGGGAGGACACACCACAGTCATACTCCCTGGGGAGGGACACACCACAGTCATACTCCCTGGGGAGGACACACCACAGTCATACTCCCTGGGGAGGACACATCACAGTCATACTCCCTGGGGAGGACACATCACAGTCATACTCCCTGGGGAGGACACACCACAGTCATACTCCCTGGGGAGGACACATCACAGTCATACTCCCTTGGGAGGACACACCACAGTCATACTCCCTAAGGAGGACACACCACAGTCATACTTCCTTGGGACACACCACAGTCATATTCCCTAAGGAGACACACCACAGTCATACTCCCTGAGGAGGACACAACCACAGTCATACTCCCTGGGGAGGACACACCACAGTCATACTCCCTGGGGAGGACACATCACAGTCATTCTCCCTGGGGAGGACACATCACAGTCATACTCCCTGGGGAGGACACACCACAGTCATACTCCCTGGGGAGGACACATCACAGTCATACTCCCTGGGGAGGACACATCACAGTCATACTCCCTGGGGAGGACACATCACAGTCATACTCCCTGGGGAGGACACATCACAGTCATACTCCCTGGGGAGGACACATCACAGTCATACTCCCTGGGGAGGACACATCACAGTCATACTCCCTGGGGAGGACACATCACAGTCATACTCCCTGGGGAGGACACATCACAGTCATACTCCCTGGGGAGGACACACCACAGTCATACTCCCTGGGAGGACACATCACAGTCATACTCCCTGGGGAGAACACATCACAGTCATACTCCCTGGGGAGAACACATCACAGTCATACTCCCTGGGGAGGACACATCACAGTCATACTCCCTGGGGGGACACACACAGTCATACTCCCTGGGGAGGACACATCACAGTCATACTCCCTGGGGAGGACACATCACAGTCATACTCCCTGGGGAGGACACATCACAGTCATACTCCCTGGGGAGGACACATCACAGTCATACTCCCTGGGGAGGACACATCACAGTCATACTCCCTGGGGAGGACACATCACAGTCATACTCCCTGGGGAGGACACACCACAGTCATACTCCCTGGGGAGGACACATCACAGTCATACTCCCTGGGGAGGACACACCACAGTCATACTCCCTGGGGAGGACACACACCACAGTCATACTCCCTGGGGAGGACACACCACAGTCATACTCCCTGGGAGGACACACCACAGTCATACTCCCTGGGGAGGACACACCACAGTCATACTCCCTGGGGAGGACACACCACAGTCATACTCCCTGGGGAGGACACACCACAGTCATACTCCCTGGGAGGACACACCACAGTCATACTCCCTGGGAAGGACACACCACAGTCATACTCCCTGGGGAGGACACACACAGTCATACTCCCTGGGGAGGACACATCAAAGTCATACTCCCTGGGGAAGTCACATCACAGTCATACTCCCTGGGGAGAACACATCACAGTCATACTCCCTGGGGAGGACACACCACAGTCATACTCCCTGGGGAGGACACACCACAGTCATACTCCCTGGGGAGGACACATCACAGTCATACTCCCTGGGGAGGACACATCACAGTCATACTCCCTGGGGAGGATACATCACAGTCATACTCCCTGGGGAGGACACATCACAGTCATACTCCCTGGGGAGGACACATCACAGTCATACTCCCTGGGGAGGACACATCACAGTCATACTTCCTGGGGAGGACACATCACAGTCATACTCCCTGGGGAGGACACATCACAGTCATACTCCCTGGGGAGGACACATCACAGTCATACTCCCTGGGGAGGACACATCACAGTCATACTCCCTGGGGAGGACACATCACAGTCATACTCCCTGGGGAGGACACATCACAGTCATACTCCCTGGGGAGGACACACCACAGTAATACTCCCTCGGAAGGACACATCACAGTCATACTTCCTGGGGAGGACACACCACAGTCATACTCCCTGGGGAGGACACATCACAGTCATACTCCCTGGGGAGGACACATCACAGTCATACTCCCTTGGGAGGACACATCACAGTCATACTCCCTGGGGAGGACACATCACAGTCATACTCCCTGGGGAGGACACATCACAGTCATACTCCCTGGAGAGGACACATCACAGTCATACTCCCTGGGAAGGACACACCACAGTAATACTCCCTCGGAAGGACACATCACAGTCATACTCCCTGGGGAGGACACATCACAGTCTTACTCCCTGGGGAGGAACACATTACAGTCATACTCCCTGGGGAGTGACACATCACAGTCATACTCCCTGGAGAGGACACACCACAGCATACTCTCTGGGGAGGACACATCACAGTCATACTCCCTGGGGAGGACACACCACAGTCATACTCCCTGGGGAGGACACATCACAGTCATGCTCCCTGGGGAGGGACACACCACAGTCATACTCCCTGGGAAGGGACACATTACAGTGATACTCCCTGAGGAGGACACATCAAAGTGATACTCCCTGGGGAGGGCACACCACAGTCATACTCCCTGAGGAGGACAAACCACAGTCATACTCCCTGAGGAGGACAAACCACAGTCATACTTCCTGGGGAGGACACACCACAGTCATACTCCCTGGAGAGGGACACATCACAGTCATACTCCCTGGGGAGGACACATCACAGTCATTCTCCCTGGAGAGGACACATCACAGTCATACTCCCTGGAGAGGACACATCACAGTCATTCTCCCTGGGGAGGACACACCACAGTCATTCTCCCTGGGGAGGACACACCACAGTCATTCTCCCTGGAGAGGACACATCACAGTCATACTCCCTGGAGAGGACACATCACAGTCATTCTCCCTGGGGAGGACACATCACAGTCATACTCCCTGGAGAGGACACATCACAGTCATACTCCCTGGGGAGGACACATCACAGTCATACTCCCTGGGGAGGACACATCACAGTCATTCTCCCTGGGGAGGACACATCACAGTCATACTCTCCCTGGAGAGGACACATCACAGTCATACTCCCTGGGGAGGACACATCACAGTCATACTCCCTGGGGAGGACACATCACAGTCATACTCCCTGGGGAGGACACATCACAGTCATACTCCCTGGGGAGGACACATCACAGTCATACTCCCTGGGGAGGACACACCACAGTCATACTCCCTGGAGAGGACATATCACAGTCATACTCCCTGGGAGAGGACACATCACAGTCATACTTCCTGGGGAGGACACATCACAGTCATACTCCCTGGGGAGGACACATCACAGTCATACTCCCTGGGGAGGACACATCACAGTCATACTCCCTGGAGAGGACACATCACAGTCATACTCCCTGGAGAGGACACATCACAGTCATTCTCCCTGGGGAGGACACACCACAGTCATACTCCCTGGGGAGGACACATCACAGTCATACTCCCTGGGGAGGACACATCACAGTCATACTCCCTGGGGAGGACACATCACAGTCATACTCCCTGGAGAGGACACATCACAGTCATACTCCCTGGAGAGGACACATCACAGTCATACTCCCTGGAGAGGACACATCACAGTCATACTCCCTGGGGAGGACACACCACAGTCATTCTCCCTGGGGAGGACACATCACAGTCATTCTCCCTGGGGAGGACTTATTTGATTTGTTTATATGCATAAAATAACAAGCCGTAAGATAATGTTATTGTGTTATGTCTATTTACATTGAAAATATATCACCGATTTTCGATTTGATTTTTAGAAATTCTTGGGACTGTAGAATTTTATCCAAATAACCATATCATTTGAATAACTGTTATTGGAATAGCTGGGGTCATCTGTATAGTTGGAACATACCTGATAAATTCATATCATCGTTACGTTCATTATGTGTATTGGATTAATTGTGTATGATCCATGAAGTTCGAAGTTTAAAAAACAGTCATGTGTATGTGACAGGTAAGTGTTGACAGGTGTGACTGTAGGTAAATACAGGTGTAGATATATATATATCTGTTAATCTGTCTGTACTTGTTAAAGCATTGTTAGCATATGACCAATTTATTATATCAATTCTTCTTTTTTTTTTCAAATGAAATAAAAAAAAAGTATTTTTCATTCTGATATTCCATGCCTGGATATTCATGACATTTTCAAAGACATCTCCCTACTTTACCCAAACCCAAGAAAATTTCTCTGATTCCTTATCTATATCTATCTGTACATAATTAAACCTCTTTTTAAATTCAATATGGTTGAGTTATAATCAGACCATTAAACTTGAAAAAAAATGAATGTGTTGCTGTTCTGTCATCAATACATTTTGTACCTATAAGTGGAATTAATACTGTTTGGTTATCTGTTTGAGCTTTTTTGAGTATAAAGACAAGATTTGTCCTTTAAATAGCAACGGTGTCAAACTGTTGAATTATACCAGCCCAGTCAGACAACTTTGTATTGATACAAAGCTGGTAATTAGACAGTACTTCAGAAGTGACAAAGCTATTATTCAAACACCAGTGATACATGTTACAATATGGAGTATGGTCTAGAAAAAAGTCTTTGTATTTGTTATATAAAACTCTGTCACCCAGCACAGATCACCAATAGAATCTGACATAGGTTTATCTATAGATACTCTGATCATTTCATGTGACTTACCGTATTCGACTCGATAAACACACAGGGCGCTAAAATTATCCAAGGACATAAGGGGGCCCATAATCGGACCAAATGTGGACTGCACTTTCATAGAATTAGTGCATAAAGTAATTCATACATCAATTCATCAAATAAAGAAATTTTTATTCTTAGGTCAGTGAAATTCAGGCTTCAAAAAGGGGAGAGGATCTGTCATTTATAGGGACAGGATCACATACTAGGTTTAATTTGGTATTCCCTATAGAAACCAATTCAAATACAGTTTAACCTGTCTAAAACAGATGTCATTGGGACCACTGACCAGCATGGTTGGCCGGTATAGACAGGTGTCTTTATGACACAAATTTTTAATACCGTAATTTAAAAGAAAAATGCTATTTATCTAAACCAGAATATGAGACTAGACAGGGAATCAGATTGGACAAGAATCAGTTTTGACAGGTATAACTTTACTAACTTTATACAGTTTTATACTCAATTATTGATTTGGAATTTAACTTTTTTTCTTCTTTAAAAGACAAAAAGTCAGTATAAGATAAGTAAACAAAAAAAAATCTTTTTTCTTCTTCTTCATTTTTTGCCTTAAAAACACTTTCTCAGTCTATATAGAGACAGTTAAAGAATACCTGCAGAATGTGACAACATGTCACACTCATCACCTCTGTAATCTGACATTCTGTCCCACTGTTATACACCAACATCTTATGTCACACTCATCACCTCTGTAATCTGACATTCTGTCCCACTGTTATATACCAACATCTTATGACACATTACAACTGTGTAAACAGATAAATTGTCTCACCAAACACCTGTCTAATCTGATATGTTTTATTTCTTGTTAAACATGTCCTTTGATACCCTATACATTGTATAATCTGACATTCTATTCCACAAAACATATCATATTCGGCCCAATAAGTGTCCATGTCCTATAAGCGCCCCTCCTCCTTTTTGAGGCCTCAATTTTAATTGTCTGGTCATAAATAAAGAGAAACACTTATTGGGTCAAATCACTTATTGGTCAAATATGGTATGTTTATTTCATCATACAGACAACACCTGTATAAAAAGATAAATGGTCATACAAAACACCTGTACAATCTGACATCTTGTCATACAAAAACACCTGTACAGTCTGACATCTTGTCATATAAAACCACCTGTATAATTTGATATCTTATACAAAACACCTGTTCAATCAGACATTCTACTTGTCACAAAACACCTGTACAATCTGACCCTTGACATCAAAACACCTGTACAATCTGATACTTGACAACAAAACACCTGTACAATCTGATACCTTGATATACAAAACATCTGTACAATCTGATACCTTGACATACAAAACACCTGTACAATCTGATACCTTGATATACAAAAACCTGTACAATCTGATACCTTGATATACAAAAACCTGTACAATCTGATACCTTGATATACAAAAACCTGTACAATCTGATACTGTGTCATACAAAACACCTGTACAATCTGACACCTTGACATGCAAAACACTTAAGCAATCTGATACTTTGTCATGCAAAACACATGTACAATCAAATACTGTGTCATACAAAACACCTGTACAATCTGACACCTTGACATGCAAAACACTTAAGCAATCTGATACTTTGTCATGCAAAACACATGAACAATCAAATACCTTAACATCAAAAATACCTGTACGATCTGACACATTTTGACATAAAAAACACCTGTACAATCTGATACCTTGATATACAAAAAAACCTGTACAATCTGATACCTTGTCATACAAAACACAGGTACAATCTAATACCTTGACATAAAAAAACCTGTACAATCTGACACCTTGACATGCAAAACACTTAAGCAATCTGATACTTTGTCATGCAAAACACCTGTACAATCAATTACCTTGTTATACAAAACATCTAATACCTAGACATAAAAAACACCTGTACAATCTGAAACATTTTGACATACAAAGCACCTGCACAATCTGACACCTTGACATAAAATACACTTACAATCCCATACATTGTCATACAAAACACCTGTACAATCTGACATCTATATCACAAAACACCTGTACAATCTGCACACCCCGGAATCCAAAACATCTCTGCAATCTGACATTTTACGTATACAAAACAAAAACCATTTGTATACATATCTGATAACACTCGCGGTAAACAAGACCAAATAGGTATAAATATTTAATGGCCATTCGATACTAAGCAAGCAATGAAACTGATAATGTATTGATATCTTGTTAATATATAAAACATACAGCTGTATCGATAACCAAATTAATCTATAACAGAACGCACATAAATCGGTCATAAATCACTTTACAACAAGTCAGGTAATTCGCCAAATGTCCAGTCCAGAATATATTCAGTAAATGACCTACCTGTCTGTCTAATCATTAAACTTTTAGGTCTTACCTGTAGCTGTAATATAATTCCTCTTGTTGCGAAAGTCTATATCATAATATCCAGTTGGAATAACATTACAGTGGGGGCCGCCATTTTCAAACGGCCCTACTCTCCATGGTTGCGAGTCGTACAATAGGCATACACTCGGAACAAACCTAGCCGGGACAATTTAAACTTGTATAAAGTAGTTTTGGTCTGGCCTTTAAACATCTACTACACGTAGATAGTTATATGTTTATTCAATATGCGAACAATACACTCCGCGAACAAAATCAATTGCCTACACTATAAGCTCTCCTTTTCTTATTGTGAAGATTTTAAAACATTGTGCTATCGTTAAGGAAATGTGCCGGTTTGATTAAATACTATCGATCAGTTTAGTACTCAATAAAATTCTTTCGCCTACATAGAAGTCTCTTGGCTAGGTTTAATCCATAGCCGACAATTACACGCCAAGATGTGCACATTTATCTCCGGTATAGGCCTAAATCTATCGCTAAGGAAATAACGATCCAAAACGATCATTTCTGGCAAAGAAAACCTAGGGATATTATAACGGCAAAACAATTTCTGTTGAATGTGCATAAAAATAGTTTGGAATTACTATGAATTAAAAAAAGAAATTCGTGCCAGGTCCCTGTGAATTACTATGAATTAAAAAAAGAAATTCGTGCCAGGTCCCTGTGGAAAATACCAATATAAGTTACGATACCTAGCAATAGACAATAAAAAACGATAATAGGAACTTAAGAATATAAAGGGCAGTTTCTGTTTGAGAAAAAAAAATCTTAAAATAATATTTATGATGTGACACTCAATATAGCTACAATAAAGCTAATATTGTACCATTTCTCAGTTTATTATTTTCCATGGATAAAAATATATCTAAAACGACCGCCATACTATGGTAAGATTAGAGAAATAAAAGCATGAAGGTTTTTTTTAAGGGTTTTGATATTCGGGACCAAGACACATACTTTTTTTTTTAACTGTCGCCAAATTCTATTTAAAAACTTGTCTAGAGGTATAATAATTTTAAAACTAATTGTATATTACATAAACATTAAAACCCACCGATACATTGTTTAATTTCACGATCTTTTAAATATTCTGTCGGTTAATTAACAAAAATATTACGTTTAAACCACAAATAAACAAATAACTTAAAATTACCTGTATAAATCTCTCCAGCTTTTATAACAGCTAATAAAAAGTGTTCAATTTAAATTAAAAGCACTTAACACTAAGCTATATACCCAATATTACCCACCTGTAGTTTCCAAGTACTTATTCCTCAGTGAAATACTGCTGATAAGAAATGGCATTAAGCTGGACGTTTCAACATACACACTGAGCGAAACATTTATGTACCCCGAGTAAACGATAAACACCTTTTGGAACCTTTAAAGCCCTTACTCCAATGGAACGTACTTCTTGACGAGGGCTGAATACCATCGTACAATCTGTCACAGAAAATAATTAACACTATCGATATATATTGATTAATTTTAGGCCATATCACGATTACGTACACAATATATATGTATACAGCCCCTCACACGGATTACACCCAAATCTCCTTTTATCAGGCATGTCTTTATATTAAAGTCTTGTGTAGAATTATCTTAAGCATACGAAATTGAAGTGGGTTTTTTTAAAAATATTTTCATAAATTAGATCTATAACTTGGTGCTAAAAGTTTGATAAAGAATTTATTTCTGATGATATGAGTTTTAAAAGCTCAATATGACAACACGGACTCACTATAGGAAATTGGATGAAAATAAATATCAAGTATACAGTTTATCTACGTCTTACATATTTAATTGGTTTCTCAATGTCCTGATTTTACTGTGATTCGAGCGCAGAATAGCCCTATAACAGAGTAACGCCTAATAAATTGCCAAAACCCTAAATACATTTCAAAGTATCTCGTTTTATTGCTGGTAGGACCAATATATAGTCTTGTTTCTCATAAATAGCGACAATTAACTTTAAAAACACTCCGTATCTTTAACGTGCATGTACAGCACCAGTAAATGTCTTCACGTGAAAGCGTTTCAGAAATCAAGGAAAATCTAAAATTAAGGAATATTCGTTATCTTTTGCGAAAAATGCTTTCCCTTGGAGACTTTTGGACTTATTAAAAGCCCAAAAAAATATTGCTGAAACTTGGTCCAGATAATGTATTCTTATATAGTTAAACAATAAATTGTTCATATAACTGTACCTTATAAGTTTATTTTCCAATCTTATAGCTTCAGATGGTGTTATTAACTATTATCTAACAGATTTTGAAAATTTGATACGATACGACTCTTGTCTTCTAATGATCTAAGGCTTCTACAGGAATTAGGCCTCTTTGTTAAAAAGTCATTTCAACTGAGGAAAGCTGGCTTGATAAATGTTTAAGTTGTTATTTTAATCTACTGTGTGGTATGTATGTTTTGCTATCGACACTTTGGATGGATGTAAGAAAGCAATAAACTTAATGGAATTGAATTGTATTTGTATGTGTATGTATATCAGAGTTTATAAAAATATTTTTTGTTGAAACTAACTATATCCTTCATAATAACATATCACATTGAATGCAAAATATAACAACAATTAGGATTTTCTTTTAATCTTTTAAATAGTCCAGATTGTTTTTTTTTCCAGTATGTGTCAGCACTCCACTGGAAGCGTGTCCCCAGCACGGATGTCTGTATTGTGTACTTGTAATTATCTCAGAGTAATAAAGTAAATATCAAAAACTCTGCGTGTTTCCTAAAGGATTACTTTAATTAGTAGTGTATATTCAGCCATTGACATAGCATGGGGAACGTGACAGGCAATTGTATAGTCATGCAAGTCTTCACTTGTCTTCGTCATAATACTCACGTGCTAGACAAGACCGGAAGGGTTATCTCCCTTATGACCGATCGCGACAGTGTCTTATTTTTTGTACGCACTAACTAACGACCACGCGGATCAGAGAACTAGTTACAGTTTATCTTATTTAAACCCATGTTTAGAGGTATTAAAGATGCTCCACAGCCAATGAATAGTATTTTTTCTCTATCAAAAACAGGACTACACGAATTAGTATTTTTCTTCAGTTACAAAAGTTACTTATTCTACACCATTACCACCATTGAAATGTTTGAGCTTCTTTTAATAATTCAAGACAAAAATATTAGAAATAGTTTTTGTTTTAATTAGACAAATATAAACAGTATAAAACAGGATTTTACATCAGTTATTCTTTGTCGGCGATTGAGCATTTTTAGGGGATCTATATAAAAATTGGTAATATCGTGTTCTAGAATAGATTCTACCGATTTTTTATTTAGACCTTTCCGAAACGGTTTTCAAAATTTCACAAAATTTCAAATTTTTTAAAATGGGAATGTAGAACGAGATCGATAATTTTTTTAGAGAAATCTTGCATATGTTTGGTGTTCTTACCTCATGTTAGGCGATCAATATGTATTTTCTTATGTTATTAATGATTTTAAGAAAAATTTAAAGCTTACGGGCGCTATTCTATTTATCTGCCACCAAGATTGCATTTATATCTCCAATAAATGCAATCTAACAATCCTTTGATTGTTAAATATGCACTTTTCAAGATAGCTGTCAGCATTAGCCCAGGTTTTGGAAAGCAGTTTCCACAAGAGATAACAACGACAAATCAAAGACCAGATATTGTTTTGTGGTCTTTGTCTACCAAATAGGTTATTCTGGTGGAGTTGACCGCACCGTGGTAAGAACGGATGGATGATACGTATGAGAAGAAGAAGGACAAATACCAGAATCTAGTAGTCGACAGAGAGGATACGACGAATAATCGTCGTATTTCTATCAACTAAAAGCGAATATATTTGTTGAAGAAACAGGTCACACGACTTTTGGTTGTTGGATATGGAATTTATTTCACACTCGTAAGTTATTTTTTAAAAGTTACAATAAAAAAAAAAAGATAAAAAAAAAGAAGAAAAAAAACGAATTTCACTATTTTATAATTGTTAAATTTTTCATACATATGTACATGTAAATCTTTGCTCTCACTCAGGCTATTTGTTACTGTAATATTTTTTTTTCTTTTTCTCTGTTCTTTTATGACCTCTTGTAGAGCATGTATGTGACTAATTAAGTGAATAAAGTATCTTTAATCTTACAATGCTTTCGTGTAAGTTTTAACGTTATACTCGACTCACCTAAATAGCGCTCGAGCAACACTTACTTTATTTTTCGTTTCTCATTTCTAAAATCAGCCGATTTTTTGGCATGATGATTGTGGTGGGGGTGTGATGACACTTTTCTTCCGCCAATAATGAAAGTTCTATAAAACCCATTCCGTGGTTTGAAATTGAATAGACGACTTCGGAAGGAAAAAAACAAAATCGCATAAAAAGTAAGAAATATTCTAAAAATATTAAATTATGTTAAAATTATAGCAAAACTTCTCTTCTTAAAGAAAAATAGCACTCGCAACATTTTTTTGGCATAAGCAACGAAAATTTGTGAATTTCTCGATTTTAGTTCACTTCTCGCCCCGTTAAAACCCGTGTAATCCATGATTTCCGTTAACGTTGTATTACTCACGAAATAGCGCAAAGTTGACTATGTTTATGTCGAATATGAACAGGTTGTGGATTAAGAATTTTTGTTGTTGTTTTGTGTTGAGAAATAGAAGTCTAAATAGACCGCAATAGTTAGAAAACTTTTCAGAAATGCAATATTTCTTTATTAGGGTGTTCGAGGACTGGTCCCTTTTTACGCAATTTCCGCCATTTTGACAGTGGTCTTTGACTCGCTGTCGTAAACAAACCAACATGTGAACTTAATTTTGATTTTTTTTTATCAAATATCGCCATAAGTCTGGCCTAAGTTAAAATAACACAAACTTCAAGCATGGATTACCTTTTTTTTTTTTTTTTTACAACCAAAATTCTTGTTTTTGTTCGAGCACTGGTCAGGTGACGGTCTATGTGCTTTGACAATAAACTCGTCCATTTTGTATCTGGAAATGCTCTCAAAAAGAAAACAATGCCTGCATAGTTTTCCTGCAGAGTGTTTTTGTGGACGAAAATAAAATAAAATCAAGATAATTATGAGCCCGTAAAAACCTCTGTATCACCTTCTCTAGTGGTAAACTCAAAGAATTAGCCTGCACGTTTTTTTTTTAGTTCTGATGGTTGTATCGAAGGATACAACAGGTATTTGTAAGATTCCGACAGGCGTTTGGAACATCAAATTACAAATACATACATGTAGATGATTGGCAGGGATTACCGCCAAATAGTCAATGCACATACATGTACAAATAAAATTAGTTCCGTTTATCTAATGAAGCAAACATCTGTGGTTTTGTCGATATAACAATAAATCTTTTAAATATTAAATGAGATGAAGTTGAACTCCACGGTGCAAATCAGTTTGAATTTATGTTAATTATGATAACACACGTCATATCGTGGCAGGATATAAGTCTTGATTTTTAATGCATTACCTGTCAGATAAGATAATTTATTTCCCCTTACACTATCCTCATAAGTCATGTATCGGACAAAGAAAGACAAGCAGGCGCGAGTGGTCTGTGGATGGCCAGACGTTGCCAGGAACACTTTCCACAAATCAGAAAAAAATCACGGCATTTTGGTTATGTACATTACTTCAGCGTGTGTCCTAATTTATAACGTTAGGTTTTTTGTTTAAACAAAAAGGAAGAGAACAGGCCATGGGGTCACCCAGACGCCTAGAAACTCTCAAAAAGTTAAAAAAAAAAAAAAAAAAAAAAAGTATTTCAATGCTTAGAGATCCGCGTCTTTAAAAAAAAAATAAGGATCCTTTTTAATGTACATTTTAATTTTTGTTTCACACATTTTCTGTCGCATTTGGTTCTCCCTTTGGTTTGGTTTTCCAAAAATCATAAAATGCATAAATCATTAAATGCTCCACATGCTCCACCGCCGACAAAGGCATTTTTAATTACGATACTCAACCATTAACAAGAACTGGTGTTTAATTGTGTATATATATATGTCTAATTAACACAAAAATTGATATAAAATAATTTGTTTTGCTTTTGGTGCATGCGCAACACGTACTTCATTCCATATATGACATAGTGTTATGGATTTTTTTCGGGTTGCAATTAATCATTTTCAATATTTTTATGTTGAAGTAAAATTAGAAGCTGAAACTTTTCAATGGTGGTAATTGTGTAAAGTAAGCAACTTTTGTAACTGAATAAAAATACTAAATCGTTTTTGATAGAGAAAAAAAACATTTGTCAGCGGTGGAGCATCTTTAACAAACCGAAGAATGAACGGCAGCGAATTCCTATCTTATCCGTTTTCGTGTAACAAAGTACAATAAATAATAATGAAGTCGGGCGATGAGGGTAGCAGGTACAATTCTACCGTCCTCACAACTTTATTTAATTATTTTGAAATGAAATACCATATCCACTTTCGGATAATCGGTATTTAATTATACGGTATTACAATAGAACCATGAACCCGATTAAGAATTTGAAAATTCCCACCGTAAAGTTTTATTTCTTACATGAGAGGTTCTCCGAACGTCATGATAAATCAGGGCCGTTTTGTTTATTTGGAACAACCGGTTCGACCGTTTGTTAAAGTCATTATTTCATGTATAAATCCTGACAGACCTGCGTTTTTTATGCAGTCCTGTGAGGGCTTTGTCAAGGCTCGTCTGTAAACAATATAAAATCACCAGGTCCGTCTTTAATTAATAAACGAACAACTAGGTTCAACCAGTCAAACCGCATAATCGAAAACGGCCTAGATCTGATGAAAAGAGCAAGAGTTGTTCCGGAGAAGATCATGTGACTTTATTCACATAAACAAAATGGCCGCGTCCATGTAAGATGTTGATAAAGCGAGAGAACATGAACGCACATCACTATTTCTTTAATTTTCTGTTGCATTTCTGTTTATTTCATATATGCATATGTCTAGATCCATTCGGGATGCTATATCCCAAGGACTCAGAAAGCCGGACAGTCAAACTCTTGGACGGGATGTGGAATTTTCGTGTAGATAATTCGCCTAACAGAAATAAAGGATTCGAAGAAAAGTGGTATACAGTTCCCCTTTGTCAAGTATGAATACACTTTGATAGTATGCATTGCTTAATCTATTGAACTGTTAGTTTCCGGTTTATGAATGCAATTATAGAATATAACAGACAGTGCTTAATTATGAAAATGGTCATAGTTACCAGTTTTATTAGTAGTACGACGAAGTGACATTTTCAATTGATATAGCAATGTGTAGAAATTGCATGTGATCTGAAGTACAGGTGGTATAAAGTTCATCCGGACATGACCCCTTATGGGATGTTGTCAGATCCTCTATTGAACAGAGTGGTTATTAGCTGCGATGACGTACTTAAGATCTGAACGACGGACGGACAATTTCTGACAGATGGTCGTCATCAGATACCCTGCCGAGAACGGAGTTTAACCTGTTTAAGCTAATACATAAAACAATCTTTCATTTGGTTTTGATTTTTGCCTATAATTGATTTATAATCGTTTAGCATCTTTCAGGTAAAGTAAAGATAAAAGTATTATTTTCGATTAAAAAAAACCTACTTGCATGTACTAGTCACTTATAAATGGGTTTTTTTCATCAGACAGGGGAGGTAATTCCTATGCCTGTTCCTTCAAGCTACAATGATATCACCCAGGAAAAGGAGATCCGTGATTTTGTGGGCTGGGCTTGGTATGACCGAGAGTTTTTCTTACCTCAGGAGTGGAAGTCTAAGCGAGTTGTACTACGTGTGGACAGCGCTCACTACAATGCTATTGTGGTAATTAATGATACTTTTGAGTAAAATAGTGATCATAAGTTTTTTTTTATCAAGATCCTAACACTGGAATATCATTACTATAAAATCAGCACAAATAGGATACTGCAAACATTCTTACAGGATTTCAGCAGTAGTTTATTTTTAGCACTTTTTCACACTGTCTTTTTAGCGCCAATGTGCTAAACTTGTAAAATAATGTTTTCATATTTCTGGTATTGAACAACCAAATTGCACGTATCATAATTTACTGGTTTTTTTTTTTTTTGGTTTTCTTTTTTTTTGCAGTTGCACTATTTATATTTAACTGCACTGAAATAAGTATGTTTTCAATTAACTATTACCTTCCATGTTTTGTCAATTAAGGTAAGGGGGGGGGGGTATACTGGAACCATGTTGTTCGTCTGTCCATCAGTCTGTCTAGCTCGATCTCTGTCTGTCTGTCCGTAGACACAACTTTGTCCACTGGGCCAGCAAACTCCTCCAAAACTACTCGACAGATTTTTATAAAATTTGGTACACAGAACCCTACATGATGGGGATTTGATTAAACTACATAGGGTTGTTTTTATACAATATAAACCAAGTCTTTTCATGTTTTTGTAGTGGGTAAATTCTAAGCAGTTGGTTGAACACGAGGGAGGTCACCTGCCATTTGAAGGGGAGATAACTCAATGGGGCATGCCCATTAAGTTTGGGGGTAGCAATAGGGTGACAATAGCCATAAACAACACTTTAACACCTACCACCCTCCCACCTGGAACCATCCAATACCAACATGATACCAACAGGTAGGGACCAAGATAGTCGATTTAAGTTGTTTTCATTTTTTTGAGAATAAATGTTGATTGATATATACTGATTTTTTTATCAAGTTTTAAATTATGATAATCAAGAATTAACAAACCTTAATTTTAGTCTTTTGTGGGGTTTTTTCTTCTCCAGATTAGTCTATCTTGATTTATACTGCTATTGGTAGGATCAGGAAAAAACTTATCGCTTTGTTTTCTTCCTTAGATATCCTGAAGGCTATTTTGTCCAGAATTTGCAGATGGATTTCTTTAACTACGCTGGGCTTCACCGCCATGTCCAACTTTATACCACACCCAAGGCTTACATAGAGGATGTAATCATAGATACCAGTCTGCAGGATACAAAGGGTAAATAAAAAATTAACAGATTTATGGAGACATTTCTATCCTGTCTGGTGGTTAACGTTGTTGAAAACTAACTGTGGTGATATGATCTTTTAAAAGTAATTTTTTTTGATGAGTAAATTACCTGTGTTTTTGTATAATGTGATATTTATTTCTCTATTTGTTGCTGATAAAAGCATTATCTACTAGGCTATCACTAAAACCTCTCAAAATACACATTATAAATTAATTTGTACACTGGAGATGCTGTCTTGAAAAGATTGGCTGTTGATATAGGATTTCATCTTCGATTCTCCAGTGGTCACTATCACTGTCATTATATCCACCTCTGGACCATGTCATAGTAAAGCCGAAGGCATTTTAAATAGGAAAAAAAACTTAGCAATTACAGTCTTACAGAGAGACTTCTTTTGAAAACTAATCAATAGCAAAGCCCAACTCAAAATCATACAGTACACATACCGATAATTGATTCTTTTGATGAATTCACACATCAAAGGACCAAACTATCTGTTTCATTAGTTGTCACACACAGAGCCTTTAGTTTTGCTATGATATAAATGTAGTCCAGTGGTGGATACAACAGCAGTGATAGTAACACCTGGAATATTTCGAGATTTGTAAAACTCATGAAATTAAGTTTTGATCTAAAAATACTGATGGTGAGTTCTCTCAATTTTTAGGCCTGGTCAAGTACACAGTGGTCACTAGCGGTCAGCCTGGAAATGTCCAATTAGCTGTGGAAATCATAGACCAAGATGGACAGGTGGTTGGTCGCAGTAATCATTTCCAGGACACAATAACAGTGGACAATGCTCAATTCTGGTGGCCGTATACGATGAACAGTTCCTCTCCTGGATACCTCTATACATTCAAGGTCAGATTCATGCTGAAGTTTGAAATTTATACCTCTGCAAATTCAAGGTCAGCTTAAGAAAAAAACTTGATGTTCATTCCTCTAGATAGTTAGATTCATTGTAAAGCTTGAACACATACATTCAAGTTGACTTTCCTGCATTCACATATAAAAGATTCATTATGAAGTTTGAAGAATTATTGATAATCATGTGGGTGAAGTACAATTTACTGTCAATTTGTCCCAACTTTCAGTGATTTTCACATCATATTTTTACATAGTTTTTGATAAATTGTACTTTTATCCGCATCATTTACACATCTCGAAACCCCCCTATTGCGTTGCAGTTGAACTTTACTACCGATTACACATGACCTTTGACCTTTGTATTGCAGATGAACCTGACCTTCCTTAGCAACCAAGTGTCTGATGTGTACCGACAAAAATTTGGTATTCGTGAGGTCAAGGTCACAGATAAACAGCTGCTGATCAACGACCGACCATTTTACTGTCATGGCGTGGCAAAACATGAGGACTCTGACGTAAGTAAACCACATACTCCAGTGAAACAGATAAAAGTTCCCTTATGATTGTTGTCTATCTCACCTTTTATACCAGGCAGATGCATGTATACTACATACAGTGAAACCTGAATAAATCGAACACTTGAATTGCATCCCATTTCCAAACTGTCCACAATCAAATTTCTTCCCTGACATTTTTATTCAAATTGTGAGTTTTCCAGACTATTGGTGTCCGGTCTGGATTATCATGGATACACTGTGTATGAATGTTTTGGCACCTTTAGGTTTAAGTTTAGCAAAATACAAAATGATTGATAAAATTAATAAAATGCTTTTATGTGGCATTGTACTAAGAAAAGACGGTGCTGAGCATGACATTTTGCTTTGTCTGCATTTGACATTTAAAGTAAACTAAAACTCGAACTGTTTAAGATATTTAATTGAGTAAAGTTAAATATCAGAAGAACAATGAAAAATTTACATATACATCTGCATGGCCAATTCAATTTTAGTACCAGGTACCGGTAATTGGCCGAATATTTCATCTAGTAAAATACATGTGTTTTCCTGTTACAGCTAAGAGGTAAGGGCTTGGACTACGCTCTTATTGCTAAAGACTTCAACTTACTCAAGTGGCTTGGCGCCAATTGTTTCCGAACCTCTCACTATCCATATGCTGAGGAAATCATGGACATGGCAGATGAGCAGGGAATAGTGGTCATCGATGAGAGTCCAGGCGTGGGAATCAGAGAGTAAGATGTTAGCTAAGGACGACATTGGAGCTAGTTAATTCCACCTTCTTCCAAATGTGCTTCTTCTTTCAAGATTTCAAATTCAGTTGACTAAGTGTTCAAGGTAGTACAGTGAAGTCTTAATTACAATAAGATAAGAAGGTAAATATCCATCCTTGATACTCCAGGGGTTACTATCACTGATGTTATATCCACCCCTGGACTATGTCATAGTAAACTGAAGGCAACAGAACACACAGGTTATGTAGTTCTGTGATGTACATCAAAATAATCAAATAACGGTACACTGTGGTTGACTGTGTGGCTTTGAAGTCAACGTTGCTCTCTCTGCAATCATCAAAGAAGGTCTCTGCAGGCCTGTGATTGGTCAGTTTTTTTCTCTTGAACGTCATCCAGTTTTACTATGAGATAGTCCAGGGGTGGATATAATGTTAGTTACAATAACCCCTGGAGTGTCGAGGATGGTAAATGTCATAAAAAAAGGACCAGAATACACAGGGATACCGTATTCTGTCTTTGCATATTGCAGAGTTAGCTCCCTTGAGTATCGATTGTTACATCATTATTTTGTGAGCGCAATTCACATCGTTTTCTCCGAAACGTATGACATTACGCTCGCAAACATATGACACCACAATCAATACCTACCCGCAAGTGCAGATAACTCTGTAATATGCAAATTGGGAATAGACAAGGGCCAGTTTAGACACATATACTGTAGTAATAAATTTAAAGTTATTACCTCCATTTCTTTTGTTGGCTATTTTTTATCAATTATTTTTACCAAAGATTTCTTCACCACTGCTATAATGTTTCTCCCACTGATTTTGTTAAAGCCTTAATTCTTTAAGAGTTAGATTGGATTTCATTTTATTTGCTTAATAATATTTTTATAAGATATATTTAAATCCATTAAAATGGAAGACAGTTAAGTGACTTACCATGTGTTTACATTTCCTCTTTTAAGAGGCAACAACTTTGGAAATTTGTCCTTGGCACACCATCTCAAGGTTATGGATGAGATGTACAGACGTGACAAAAACAGACCAGCGGTCATCTTATGGTCAGTGGCTAATGAACCAGACACAAGAAAGGATAAGTCTATATATTACTTCAAGTAAGTAGATTCTTGATATCACTTATCCATTGCCTCCATGAAAAAATCAATTCATTATCGTCAAGTATGAAATAGGTTTTTCAGCAGCCATCTTCCATGATCTCAGAAACGACAATTGAGATGTCATAATAGTAGTTACATTAACATACCTGGTAAGAGGATGGCAGTTCATGTGCCAAACAATGCCAACTGCATTTGGTAAGATTAAATAGTGAGGTTGCAGTGAAAATATAAATATAGTAAAATGGCGTAATTTTATCTTTACATTAATTATTTCCCCTTTGCAGAACTCTCCTGTCCCATGTGAAGTCTATTGACAGCACAAGACCGGTTACTTTTGTGGCAAACTCTGACTTCAACACAGAGAAGGTGGTATGTAGATTTGTATTCCTTTGTCAATTTTAAACATTATTCATAGAATTAATAAATATAGGCTATTTTTTTGGAAATTGATATTAATTTACCTATTTGGTTAAAAATAGCTCTGAATAGAAATATATAGTACAAACATACAGTAGTATTTACCCATTTGACATTATGATCCCTATAACCTTTGACCTTTTAGGCCCAATACACAGACATCATTTGCCTGAACCACTACAATGCCTGGTACCACGACTGTTCTCACACAGAACTCATACAGAGGCAGCTGACCTATGACCTCCAGCAGTGGTATGCCAAATATCACAAACCAATCATGATTACAGAGTATGGAGCCGATACTATAGAAGGTTTTCACCAGGTATGTATACATCCTCGATACTCTAGGGGTTACTATCACTGATGTTATATACACCCCTGGACTATCTAATAGTAAAACTGAAGGTATCAGAACAGAACAGGTAATTTTGTCCTTTGATGTACTACATCAAAGAAGTTATCTACGCGTGCGAGTATGTATTGATTCAATCTTTCCCAGGGTTCATTGCTGTCCCCACATTCACATCTGTCAATGGCACATGGACTGGCATGGCCGTCTGTTGACCTCGGTTCACAGAACATTACGTCATGACGATTGTTCAATACATTGTGCCCCCTTTATATATGACGTCACAGTGATTGTTTTTTGAAACGGCAGACGTCTTATGCAAATCGTGACTATTTACTTACAAGAAAATCTAGTGTATCCACAAAATAATCCATTATTGTTTGGTTTGATATTGAATGATCAAATGAGATAATGTCAGAACTGGCAGTCATTTACAGGAAAATGATACAAAAGGAAACTTACAACATATTAAAGAATTTAGTATGTGTACGAAATACGTTTTTCAAGAATCTTGAAATTTCGCTGGGCCGTTTACAGAGGTGAAAGTGTGGGGACTGCAATGCACCCTGGGAGAGATTGGTATTGATTGTGACATCATATGTTTGCAAGCGTAACATCATACTTTTTGGAAAAAACGACATGAATTGCGCTAACAGAATAATGATGTAATGATCGATACTTACCCGAAGTGAGTTAACTCTGTAATATGCAAATACAGAATAACGAAGTGTGCTTATAAATAAGTAAATCTGTTGGTCCACTGGGGTTCATTATAACCATGCTTTACTCTATAAATAGGTGTTTGATATGACAATGATATGCAAAGATGGAATACACATACTGTATTACAAACATCTTACAGGAGTATTGATGGGAAATGAAAAATACTATGTTATAACAATGGATTTATTATATACATGTATTATACTTTACACATCACATGTTACAGCTATGTGACAAGGCATGAAAAGGATGTTTATGAAAAAATAATGGAAACATTTTTAATTACCTTTTATGAATTATTTCTAAAGGGGTTGGAATTATTGGCTGTATTTCCAAATATATATTTAGTTCTTAAATAGTCTTTATGCATTGCATCTTACATAAACTTAAATGAATAGCAAAATTTTAATGAATTGCATATTATTATGCCAGGTCATGAATTTGGGTACATCTAGTGTTTCACACATTCGTTCTAGATTTAAAGAAAAGCTATTAATGTTTACAGACATGTGTATTATGAATTTATGAATAGTGCTATATCTGCCAAATAATTAATATCAGAAAAAAAGGATAATTTTTGTGGGTTAATACTAGTATTGCAATGGAAGTGTAACTTTATACAATATTATGATCAGGAAGGGTATAGGTAATAGAGCCAACAGCTTTTAATTCTTGAAATGGGAATGTAAAACGCGATTGATAATTTTGTAGAGTCACAGAAGTTATTAGCTTAAAGATGCTCCACCGCCGACAAATGGTATTTTTTCACTATCAAAAACAGGAGCTGAGAATTTAGTATTTTTATTCACAAAAGTTACTTAATTAACACCATTACCACCATTGGAAAGTTTGAGCTTCTAATTTTACTTCAAGTTAAAATTACGAAAAATAATTAATTGCATCCCGAAAAAATTCTGTGGCACCATATCCTATATGGAATGAAGTACTGATTGTGCATGCACCAAAGGCAAAATAAATTATTTTATGTAATTTTTTGTGTTAATTAGACATACATATACACGATTAAACAGTACACCAATTATTGTTCAAGTGATGAATATCATTTATGCTCTGTCGGTGATGGAGCATCTTTAACATTGATACTACACTTATCATCTTCTTCTCGGAATATTTAATTAAATTAATCAGGTATTTATTAGGGCCGCTCCAGATGCGGGTGCCCTATAGTAATCAGGTTGTCCGTCCGTCTGTCCGTCCGTCCGTCTGTCCGTTTTTTTTCTTTTGCACATTAATGATGGAAGGGAGTGGAGTATTTTCCCCATATTTTACATGATGATTCCCCATCCATCCTAGATCTGCTTGGTAATTTTTCAGGCTGAAATTAAATTAAAAAATCGGCCATCTTGGATTTTAACATTTAAAAAATCACAATGTTGTTGCTCTTAACTGATAAACATTTTGTTATAACATTATGATGCAAAGTTGTTCAGAATTAAACAAGGAGTTGACTGTCCAAAGGTAAGGTCATGGGCCAAGGTTACTAAGTCAAAGGTCAAGGTCAAATTTATTTGAGTTAATTGTATGCTCTTAATGTAATGTTAGCTTGGAATCAGGATTCAAGTTAAATACTTGGAAGACTTTTTCCAAAGAATTATAATAATGTACCATCATCGGTTTCCCAATTAATGTTGACATTAATTATTTATTAGCAACATATAGCTAACACGGAAGAATTCGTTGTCAAAATACTACTTTTCCACTTAAGCACGTCAGACACATAGCGGGGCCCTTTCTGACGTGTCAGTGTTCTAGTTTTCATAATGTAGGTCATATTATGTTTCCTGCTGTCGTCCTAATTACCACTAGTTAGTTAACTATCACTGCGCTAAACAGTAAACCAGAAAAACAGCAAAATGAATCTTCATGTTTGGTGTTGTAACCTCATTTTAGGCTATCAATATATATTTTCTGTGTTATCATTGTTTTTAATTTGTTTTTGTTTTGGAAAGGTAGTGGACCTTGAAGTTGGTAGGTATGAGGTTTCTTCCTGTATTATGATCAGTAATTTTTCTTCCAGGATCCATCAATCGTATTCACAGAAGAGTTTCAAGTTGAATTTATGACAGAATATCACAAAACATTTGATAACCTACGACAAGATTTCCTTGTTGGAGAAATGGTGTGGAACTTTGCAGACTTTATGACTGCTCAAGGTATGGATTTAATTAAAATCATCAGTGTGGTTGAGCTTTGCTCAGTGTTTGATAGCATTTGATACAACAGGTATAAAATTCAGTACTTTCATTACTTTGATTTATTTCAGGTATCACCAGGGCATTTGGTAATAGAAAAGGAATATTTACTCGACAGCGGAGACCAAAAATGTCGGCTCACTTACTACGGACAAGATACCAGGGAATGATAAACAGTCGTCGGCCATGATTAAGTCATACGCTTATAACATCAAGTTGTCGATTTTTTTTATAATTTATTAAATGGTCTGGTAAATGTTTCACATTACTCACTACTATACAATCAACAGCTAGCTGTTAGTCTGAGCACAGTTTTGTTGTTTCACCCACTTAATACAGGGGTTTCAACTGTCATGGTATCTATAGGTTGAGAAAGAAATTAAATTGGCTGCCTTTTCCCTTGGATATGACAGGGAAATTCTTGAAATCCTTTCCCAATCTCACTGTATGTATGTTTTGAATATTCAATAGTCGGACAAAAGAAGGCTAATATATCGTGTATAGTTGCTTATGAAATAGAAAAATGAAATTTTCCGTCAAAATCGCTCCGATGGCGAAGAAATTAATTTATATTACAGGAATCCTAAAATGTCCTCCCGATTGGCTATGTCCTTGTTGACATTTCCATGCAGCCTCGCTTTCAAAGAGTAAGGCAAATTTATTTTTAGAACTGTGCTAAATTTACATGGGGCTTTTCCATAATTTCAATTGGCAAAACTTGAAAAACGTAAGAAGAACTTGACAGTCGTTCTGATAAGTAAGGTCTTTTTTTGAAGGCCAATTAATGCATTTAGACTGGTTTTCTTTCCCAAGTATTCGTTTTAACATGCTTTTTGAGTTTTAAGAATAAAAGAATTCATCATGGATATGTCATTTATATAGAGATGTCTAAACTCTCTGGAAAACTTTTGCCAGTCAACAAAAGTGCTGAGCCAATCTAATAAAAATTATACTTGTAATTCCGCTCCACTACGATACTCTACGTTACGCTCCAATACAAGATCTAACGATGCCCCGTTCGAGGTCACCTCAGCATGACCTCTGGCCTAGAAATTGGAACATCTTGGGATGTACTATTATCCGTTTACACTTCCGAATGAATCAACCACACCGAAGATTCCGTAGGCGACACGCTGATTGGCTAAGCATAGGGGTCATGCTGAGGTGACCCCGAACGGGGCATCGTTAGATCTTGTATTGGAGCGTAACGTAGAGTATCGTAGTGGAGCAGAATTACAAGTCTAATTTTAATTAGATTGGTGCTGAGCAACCAAACATCTTTTGGAAAGTCTAAATACCGTATTCGACCCAATAAACGTCCAGGGCATTTAAAAGATTGAAAAAATGAAAAAGTGCTTATAAGACGAAATTATTGCAAAACAAAGTGCAAGCCTATACATTTTTTTATTTTAGTTTTTTTGGTCTTTATTTATGCCCAGGCAATTGAAATTGAGGCTTCAAAAGGGGGAGGGGTGCTTATAGGGACCCCAGCGCTAATTGGGTCGAATATGGTATATCTGTCAATATGACAGACCCATGCATACTTATTCTGTTGATTGTGCTATAGATATTTTCAAATATTGATGATGTACACAATGGTGATGCCACATGTATTGATGATGTGGTGTCATGTTATTGTATAGTGTAATGGAAGCTGTTTTGTACACACATGTAAGACAGAGTCTTATATTCTCCAATACCTGACAGGGATATCCTGCGGTTGCTAGGGAAAAGACTGTCATTTACCGTGGTACAATTTAGGGAATAGACACTAGACACGGGCTTAACAATGACGTCATCGATACATGCGGAGATTATTGTCGAGAACAAAGATTCTATTAATTTTTTTTTCGGTAATAACCACATGATTACCTTGATAAGTGATCAAAAAAATTTTCCCCTGAGTGCCATTATATATACACGTATATCATTATATTGTATTTTAGATGTTTAACATCTTTTTATATTTTCTTTTTCAAAATGTGCTACAATTTGTGTCAATTTGATTGAAATGACATATTTGTGGCTTTGTTAACACTTTGCTTTACATCTGAACATTTTAAATTTTTATTTGGGTTATGATAATATTACTTCGGAGTCTGTGTTCAGTCAAGGAACTATTATATGCCCACCATGACGTGGTACTGAATATCCTTGGCTAGGGAAGTTGGAAGAGGGATGTTTTATACAATTTTTTTCAGTACCTTTTAATGTATAGATAGTTACAAGTGTAACAACTGTTGCATCTGTATACCACATTGTTGGAATGTAATATTGACATTATTGAATGACATTTAAGTATTTTTCATATTGGAATTCATGTTTACTTCATGGTGCCTTTCTATATTTGTAATGACATCAAGTGGTGCCTTTCTGTTACTTGTTATGAGTTTGATTACCTGTTCTATTTTCAGGTATTCAATGTGATCAATATTGATTAAATATATTAAGTACAATTACAAGTTGAGATTATCTTTTGTAACATAGCCATATTTTGTGTGCTACATCACACTTCTTGTATGGCGCTTACTTGTTTTTAAATAAATGTATTTTTTTAACATGTAACTTCTGCATTGTTTGTAACTGATGTAGGTTTTGTTCTTATATTTTTTTAACAAGTAATTATATAATGTGTTTGTTGTTTTATATGTACAGTTTATTTTATTAGTTTAATGTCCTATTAACAGCCAGGGTCATTTAAGGATGTGCCAGGTTTGTTGGTGGAGGGAAGCCGGAGTACCCGGAAAAAACCACCAACCAGAGGTCAGTACTGGCAACTGCCCCACATGGGATTCGAACTCGTGACCCAGAGGTGGAGGGCTTGTGGTAATATGTCAAGACATCTTAACCACTCGGCCCCTTATATGTACACAATAAATAATAAAATGTGAGAGTTTAAGAGAAAAGATAATCAACTGTATGATATAAGTAATGCAGTCAATGTACAATAAAATCTACTTTAACAACCATCTTTGTGTAAAGCTAGTCCACCTGCTTATTAGACCATTATCTCAGTCCAATTTAACATTTAATCATGATTCCTGTATATAAAAACCACTTAGCTTAAGTTGGCTATAAAGACCATTTTTGGGTCAGTAAGGTGGTCATTGTAGACAAGTTTGACATCTTTGTGTATAAGATGCTAAAATTGGAGAGCTAGAAATTATATCCACCCTAGCCTCGATTTCTCTTACCAAACTTAAGTAAAAAATTGACTTAAGTCAAAAAATTTAACATAAGTTATATAAGGAGAAAAACTTAATTTTAGACTTAAGTCTTCACTTTTGTTTTGAGAAATCGGAGCCTATATCTATAGTCCCTCTGCCTGTCAACAAAGACAAAGAAGGAGTTTCCAATTTCTATACATGTTTCTGTGTATATGCATGGTATCGCTGTGACCTACACACAGTTATCTCTGTAGCTACTTGAATGTCTTTGTAGTCTGAACAAAAACCTGCACCAGTGGAATAAAACATTTTTAGCTCACCTCTTTGAATGGTAAGTGAGCTTAATGCCATGGTGCGGCATCCATCGTCCGGCGTTTCCGGCCAGCGTCAACTTTTCCATTTAAACAGCTTCTTTTTCAAAAGTTGCAAATCTAGAGTCCAGAAATTTGGCTTATATCATGTTGGGTTAAAGGGCTACAAAGTTTTTTCCAAATGACCTTCATTCAGGTCACAGAGGTCAAATAGGCTAAAACGATTTCTTCTTAATAACCATGAGGCCTAGAGACCAGATATTGGGCATGTGACATGCTGGGATGAAGGGTTACAAAGTTTGTTCAAATGAATGACCTTGGCTTTCATTCAAGGTCACAGGGGTCAAATAGGCGTAAAATATTTAAACGATTTCTTCTTAATAACTAAGAGGCCTGGAGACCTGATATGGGGCCTGAAACATGATGGGATGAAGGCCCACTATGTTTGTTTAAATGAATAACCTTGACCTTCATTCAAGGTCACAGAGGTCAAATGGGCTAAAATATTTAAGAGGGTTGGAGACGACCTTGCCCGATGCCAAACAGTGTCAGCGAGGTCCATCTTTTGCTATAGCACTGTGGTCTGGCCATACATCAGACATCTATCTGTCATAATGTTTAAGGCTGGTGTCAGGGCAATAGTATCTCAGGCTACCCATGTATGTACAGTGTGTGTGATTTGAGTGACTGCAGTATGTCCGTGTTGTGTCACCTTGTGATAGTGTGTTTTGGGAGACTGCAGTATGTCTGTGTTGTGTCTCCTTGGGATAGTGTGTTTTGGGAGACTGCAGGATGTTCGTGTTGTGTCTCCTTGTGATAGTGTTGTTTGGGAGACTGCAGTATGTTTGTGTTGTGTCTCTTTGTAATAGTGTGTTTTGGGAGGCTGTGGTATGTTCGTGTTGTGTCTTCTTGTGATAGTGTGTTTTGGGAGACTGCAGGATGTTCGTGTTGTGTCTCCTTCTGATAATGTGTTTTGGGAGACTGTAGGATTTTCCTGTTGTGTCTCCTTGTGATATCGTGTTTTGGGTGACTGCAGTATGTCCATGTTGTGTCTCCTTGTGACAGTGTGTTTTTGGAGACTGCAGTATGCCCGTGTTGTGTCTCCTTGTGATAGTGTGTTTTGGGAGAGTGTAGTATGTCCGTGTTGTGTCTCCTTGTGATAGTGTGTTTTGGGAGACTGCAGTATGTTCGTGCTGTGTCTCCTTGTGATAGTGTGTTTCGGGAGACTGCAGTATGTGTGTATTGTGTCTCCTTGTGATAGTGTGTTTTGGGAGAGTGCATGGTGTCCGTGTTGTGTCTCCTTGTGATAGTGTGTTTTGAGAGTTCGTGTTGTGTCTCCTTGTGATAGTGTGTTTTGGGAGACTGCAGTATGTCCGTGTTGTGTCTCCTTGTGATAGTGTATTTTGAGAGTTCGTGTTGTGTCTCCTTGTGATAGTGTGTTTTGTGAGACTGCAGTATGTTCGTGTTGTGTCTCTTGGTAATAGTGGAACTTTTGTCATTTTATGCTGAGTGTTAAGCAAGAGCAGGAACTTACTCATTTATAGACTATGATGTGGCTCAATCAGGGGACAGAACCCAGAGCCTTCATCATAGGGGAGACGCTCAATTCATTGCCAAAAGTTGAGTGGTGTCAAGGGACGCATTAGAAATGCGACTCAGTTAGGAAAGAGAGAAGATATTTTCAGTAGTGCACATGACCTCAGGTGCTCAGTGTGAGTGTTATCGGTATTATATGAGAGGTTGTTCATCAAAGTGAATTATAAAGTCATGTCGACAATTTCAAAAGAATCATGATGCTTTTACTTATTCAAGTATATTTATGACCCGCAGCTATTCATGCATGTAATAGCTATTTTTTCATATTTTACTTTAGTGTACATATCTTCTACAAAGTCACCACTGATGAACTAGAGTGTGACCAGTTCAAGTTCAGAAAACGTCGTGTGTATTCACTTAAGCCATTACCTAAAAAGCCCATACCGATATATTAAATGATAAAAACTGAGAGTCCAATGCTTCTGGTTCAAAATTAGCATTTGCAAAGACCGCATAACATTTTCTGTGGCTATTTACAATGATGACGTTAATGTCATACATCAGTAAACAAGATTTGGTATGTTTTCAAAAAACTCATCCCGTGGATACATTGGTAGCTATGACACAAGAATGTTCATGGAAGCCAGGTCGTAAACAATCAAAAGCCTGCGTGTATATCTACATGCATGTATGACCTCGTTGTGGTTTTTGTTGGATATGATAATGGCGTTACGAATGTTTTATAAATCATTGACCCAGGTGATGAAGAAAGGGAAAAATTACGTCCAGACGTCTGTCGATTTTAAAAGAAGGAACATACTACAACATATAAAAAACTTTGATTCTCTCCATGGTTTTAAAAAATTAAGCTGCAGAGGATTCTGTGTAGATAGAAAGTGTGAATTATCCCAACTCTATATCAGGCAGACGACACCTGACGACCATGATGACTTAGTTTCTCTGAGGAAACATGTGTATGATGGGAAGGACTACATCCCCAGTAGCTACCATGACTTACTGAAATGTAACACAGGCGTGGCGGGGTACATCGACAACAAGATGGTAGGTCATTAACACTTTAAGGGTTAGCATACTGTAAACCATCTTGTTTTCGCGTGCGATTGAATTTTCGGGAATTTCGTGGACAATAAGAATCTCGAAAATAAATCTCCGCGAAAACGAACTCTATATGTCTAGATCGCGAAGTCACCACGGAAATAAGTTGGTTTACACACAGGTTTACGACGCGCAGAAAAAAAAATACTAAAAATATATATTTTTTGCGCGTCGTAAACCTGTGGTTTACAGTTATCAAAACGCAACATCGATAGTAAACTTAGTATGCACATGTACGATTATGATACCTTTTCCTTTAGTTTCCTTTTTCTTTTCACGTTTAAAAATTAAGATTTTCTCCAAAACTTGTCAATTGATTTTGAATAACGCAATCATTTCACTCTTATTGAAGAAAATTGTGAAATATTGACGTTAAAATAATAATAATAAAAAATAATAAAAAAAAAAAAAAATTGTCGAAATTAGATATATCGAAATCAAAATGATTAACTCAGAAACATTTAATTCTCAATTCAAGACTAAATGGACAAAGAAGAAAAGAAGAACTTCGCCTGCTATCAGAACACACAGCAGAAATGAGTTACAAATCCATGACATGGGATTCTCGACGACGAGATGCGAACACGATTTTTTACGATGATGCGATACCTTTGGTAGAACCTGTTCACTATTTAAATGTACATGTTTGTTGTAGGTAGGTTTTATTTTTGCCTCCATAATTGACGACGGAACTACTGTATTGCTACAGTCGGGGCGAGTTCGAATAGGGTACGAAGGTTTGGGAATTGTATCCCAGCTGAAGCGGTACTACTTCAGGAACTTGCCGGCAGGCGTAAACAAAAGTGTGATTAACACATCGTCTCCTGAAGCTCTACGTCACGCGCAAAGGAGAGGGTCACCTGTGGTGTTTCAGAGGGTATGTGCACAGAATGAACAATTTTATTAGTATTATCTTTGCAAGCAACACTGCAAAAAGGATACCTAGATCTCATGTGCACTCGTATGGTATATAACATCGTAGATAAGCATAATTTTGAATAATAAATATCTGTCTCAAAAAGTATACACTTGTAATACTACAGCGTATGCATTTTTCGTTTATTTTCAGAACGCGATCACCTTTAGAACCTCCAAGACTGATATTAATGCATGGTTTCAAACAATAAGACCAAATTTCCCAACACTCGAAAGTGTGGACATCCACTACTTCAAGAGAATCTGTCGGTCACGAGAAACTAAAACCATTTTATTCCCCGAAGATAGAATCGTTTTGAAACGCGTTCCTTATCGTCTGCTGACATCAAACACCAGCCATGTTTTCAGCTGCAATCCAAAAATGTTTGCTTCAAAATGTGAAACCGAAAAACGTCCTGAAATCCCTTCTATGATGTCTGCCTCGACAAACCTTTCATGTGAGGTAGGTATGGTGATGTATTTGGACTTGTATGGCGATATCAGTGATGTCGAAAATGTAACTGATCATGTTGGTAAGCAACTTTCGTACTGTTTGGACGTTTATGAAGGCGACATTTTGTTTTTATACATTACATGTGCAGCTCAGTTTAGTGTTGAGGATGTTGTACGTGTTCTGTCCGTGTTTCCTTTGGAACTGGTCGGAAACGAGGTAACATATTGTGTTGAAGAAACGATAGAATGATCTTTTTTATGTCAAAATATATAGCCGCTAGAATATTAAAATCCTACAGTACTACGGGCGATAAATATCTAGCACATAGAAATATGCTTATTATTAAAGATTGATGTTATTCCGTCTTTTCATATTACAGAGTTAGCTCCCATGGGGTAGGTATTCATTGTGATGTCATTATTTTGTGGGCACATTTCACGTCGTTTTCTCTGAAAACATGACGTTACACTAGAGAACACATGACGTCGCAATCAATACCTACCCACAAGGACAGATAACTCTGTAATATGTAACTAGAGAAAATAAATATACTGTAAACAACCTTATTTTTGCGAGACACTAAATTTTGCGTATTTTGCGAGCGATTTGAAATCGCGAAAATTAACCGCCGCGATAAATGTGTGTCAAATGTAAAACGTTAACTTCATTTTTCATAGAACTGCAAACTATTTTCACCGCGAAATTTAAGATTGCTTACAGTATATGTACTTTATTTTGCAAATAAATGTCACTTGGCACATTTCCTGTGTCATAAAAACAGGTCTTCCTGACTTTCACAAATATTACGAACTATTCAGTCTGGTATAAATATATTTTTATTAGCATATATAACGATGACAAAATCAACTTTCAGCAAGTTTTACGGAACACGTAAGACTTGTGTAATACAACATTAGTATATTTAATAACTACATAATGATTATTTAATTGTTATGTTTAATGCTGTTTATTTATGTTTTTAGCTTTCGTGTTACATGAAATATTCGTTGCTTAGAAACTTTCGTTGTTCATGGAGTTGTTGTTTACCCACAAATATTAAAACAATTAAATTTGTTTATACATTTTTGGAATCACTGCTCATAGGTCAGCCATGGAGGTTTCTGCTCACAAAGTAATTTCTAAACTATAATTGACAAATGAAAGTAGCACAAATTTATCATGTTCCACAGTATTTTCTTATATGAACTGCCATGTTTGTATCTAAACATTGATATAGACAAATGAAGGAGAACGACAGAATATAAACCATTAAAACAAATTGATAATTGAGTCCATTGTGGCCGTACATCCTCTGATTTACCTTCCTCTGACTCAAATCCATATGGCTTTAATACCGGAAAACCCTACTTTCACCAGCCTCATTGCCAATTCATATTCGGAAAGAAGGTTCGAAATTAAATTTTAAGTAAACATCTAATATATGTTTTGGGTGATCGGGTGGTATAGTGGTTAAGCCGTTCGCCTTTCACCAAGCCGGTCGGGGTTCAATCCTCTGAAAGGACGTGAAAAGGTTAGGGGTCACCTGCTCGATCACGTGGATTTTCTCCGGGCACTCCGGTTTCTTCCCACATTAAGACCCTTCGTGCGCTTACATTCGGGTCATCGAGAGTGATTTGCATAAGTTGTATAACTTGTTTCGCAATCGATGTAAATAAAGTTTATTTTTATATGTTTTTGAAAACGTTTTGTTCAAGTTTAAACTAATAACTTGCACTTCACTATCAAATGAAGAACTTTGAAATGACTGAGAGGAACACATGTTTAGAATAAACACCATAGACCAGTAAATTCGTAATATTAGTCTTAAATATATGTTTATGCAGCTAGAAGTACATGTAGCTTATGTTAGCGCATAATAAATCATTTAAATACCAACTTCCTTTAAAGCTTTTAAAGCTAGAGAAATGTGTTGGGATTCAGTGACACAAAACATTTTTAAACCGGGAATTCATATTTGATATGCAACGTCCTCTTAGTTTCATATTTTTGAGTATTTTATAAGCACACTGTGATTATTTTCGTGCACTATCGTTTGAAAAACACCTTCTCTAGTCCCATCATTGGCGCTTCAATTACCATGGAAACAATATAAGCTATGCAATATGACGTCACCAGGTTGCCAAAATACATGTAAATCTGAAAGCAGAAAAATAAAATAAAAATGCATTGTAAGTAAAGCCATTATATATTATTCTATTGATACAAACAATAAAACATTAAAGTGAATAGTCGGGCAAAGAAAACCAGTCTCAATGCTTTCATTAGCCTTCCAAAAGTTCTCACATATTAATACGAAGGTCAAGTTCGGCTTAGTTTCCATGTTCTGACCATTGAAATAAAGAAAAGTTGAAAGCATTGAAAGCGAGGCTGCGTGGAAATGTAACCACGGACATAGTCAGCCGGGAGGACGTTTTAGGATTCCTATACTTTAAATTAATTTCTTCGTACGCAGACAGATTTTGACGAGAGATTTTATTTTTCTATTTCAATAAATAATACTGGATACATTCACACCATTTTTACCTACTTTAGCCATCCTTGCCCGACTGTTCACTTTAAAGATATACATCTTATATATGATTTTAATGCAGTCGATCGGTGACCTCTAGGTGTAGAGATAATACCTTTGGATACATTTATAGCATAGTTACTTCCCTTCATTTCACTCCGTCAGTACTGACGAAGCGAAACGGTATTGGCGGAGTGAAACGGTACTGACGGAGTGAGACGGTACTGGCGGAGTGAAACGGTACTGGCGGGGTGAGACAAAGGGAAATAACTCTGATAGATCGGAATGAGATCCTACAACAGTAGCAATGGACTATGCTAAGGTAGTTCAAACGTGAAATAACTGTGTTCAGACGAATTACCTTATTAATATTCCTCATCTTAGGAAAACCAGGAGCGTATTTAATTATAAATTAAGCGGGCTTACCACAGATATATCACCGTAGATGAACTCCGAGGGGAGGTTGAAGCTGTACATTGATATAACCACAGGATGAACGAGGTAGGCACAGTAAGTCAATCTTCCTAGAGGGGCCCAGACCTTCCAGGATAATAGGATGTTCACTGGACCTGTAGGTACAAAACCAGGAAACATAAAGAAACAACAGCAAAGCTACTACACTTTGAGGATTCATGAACATATTTAGTTCGCTAATAGTTTGTATCATTCAGGTTTGGGAGGTATGGATACATAATGTCTTAATCTCGTAATATTGAATTGTCAACATTTCAACACAATTTTTCAAAAATTGAATAAAATTGGTATTCTGCACATAAATCTTGTTTTTGTACGATATACCGAAATATATTTTCAAATACATTTATAAGACTGATGATACAAATATCAAAATATACATGTATTTCCAACTTCCAACTTTTCCAACATAGTTTTAATGTCAATAATATAACGGATCATGTAAAAATGCCAGGCATTGAAAAGATGACGTTGCAATATAAGCGACCAGAATTCACAGTTGTCTATTGGAGTAGGGATGATTATTAAGTAATTTGGTTATGACTACGTCACAATCAATCAACACTCTTAGAAGGCACTGGCAATTTTCAAGTTATAGTGAAATTTATTTCTCTTTTACTGAGCTTTATCATGGTGCATGTATATCTTACCACCATATCCGGTTGCGCATGCGTATATGACCCATGCTATAGCAATCGACCATGACAGCCTTGAACAGCTGACGTAAAGTGCACTAACTCCCAGATTTGCTTCAGCCGAGTCGTGGTAATAATGGTAAAGACCATATACTGGAAGCGTTCCCATGAAAACTGCTAACAACCAGCCAATTAGAACACTTATCTGTGAAAGAAAGTAATTCCAGGAATATGTAAGAATAACTCTGAATATGAAAACAAATGGTGGCTCTCCATTATTTTGAAAACAGAAACTTCATTATGCCCGCCGAGTCAAATTTAAAGACTAGCCATTCCATAAAGTTCACTTTTAAGAATTACCTTAATATTTAACATTGCTTATCACACGAGCCAAGAGATTTTTTACTTCATATTTTTTCCATTTCTCTTTATACTCAAGGTACCTGATGTAATAGTGATAGTAACAAATGTAAAACCTTTCGATATTCAAACTTGATACGGCCAATCACGTTACAGACCCTCTTTGAAGCAAAGTCAAAATAAGGATATGTATTTTCAATCAGATTGGAGAAATACTTACCTTATTTAGTCTTGCCTTACAACCATTTGTGTGTAAGAGGTAGCCTAGCAACATCCCAACCATATAAGGAGCTATTCTGGTGTATGGTCTGTTGTACAATGTATTACCAGCATAGGCGTCGTCTTTATGCTTTGTGGCTGCCTGACTGAAGAATAATACCAATGAATTAAAACACTTATTTTATGCCATCATACTGTATAGTTGCTTTTATTTGTGGGGATTTATTTTATGTAGTTTCGCGGTCAAATGTAATTTCCGCGAACTCAGATACCCGCGAAAAGAACAAGTAGGATTAAATGTATAAAATAAGAGAATGTCGGGAATGTTTCTAACCGGGAAAAAAGTACAGAATTACTTTCTCTTGTGCGTATACAGTTGTTGACCTGGGTTGAGGGCAGCAGTTGCCCGAAGGCGACCAATAAAACATTAACAATTCGACAAAATAAACAGTTTTGTGTATTTCAAAAAGCAATTTCTTACCTCGGTATGTGAATGCCGTATTCAATAGCCGTCATCAAACGAATAAAGACGCATGCTGCAATCATTGCAACGCATACGCTAACACCTACTTTCCGATAACTGAAATAAATTTGATCTTAATATCGATAATCCATTAAAACATTATCGCGTTAATACATAAATCAATCGTGATTCAATGCAAGGATGTTGCATAAAATCAAACCAGATTACATATGTAAACAAAAAACAATAAAAAAGGAACGGTAACATGTTTTCAAATAATTAATTTTAATATTTGTATGTAAAAAATATTGTATTAGTAGAACCCATTTTTCTATTATTGCATCGTTTATTCACAGTCAAACATTGAGAATATGACCTTCAGGTCACTTAAAGCATGTTTAACCTATTAAAGTTTATCATAATTATCACATCATGTTTTATTTGTCCTTTTTACAAATTTTCTATATTTTTCTTTATATTTAAAGATGCACTTACCGTAAAAGTAGAATGATAAATATAGGACTAATAATGAAAAACTGCATGTCATTAGATAGATACCAAGTCCACGCCATACACTGAAAACAGTAGATTAGAAGACTTAAACTAGGTGATACATGTAGATACTATTTGATTTTGATTTCCATAATATTGTATGAGAAAGGGTTCAACAATATCGATATTTATCTTATAAGAAGAACTCACTTAAACATGATCAGAAAATTTAAACGATTATGGCCATATGCTTGCGCTGTCGCATGAGAGACACGACGATGCTGCTTTATATTATGACATTATGATTTTAAAGATGATTCCATGGTAACTATAATCAAAAGAATATATTATAAAATGTGTGTGTGATTAGTTCTTGAACCTTTGCATACACTTAGGTATAAACAAATACACGGCATATTAATAGGACTTGTATAGTACTTTTTATTCACAGGAAATTGCGCTATTTTAGCGTTCAAGGTAATTTCCGCAAACTTTGATACCAATTAAATAACGAGAATGACAAATAAGGTAACATGTATGAATAGCTAATTAATTTTATGAGAAAATACAGAAAAAATCGTGATTTTTTTTTTTGCGAAAACAAAACGTTTTACAGTTTTTTGTGCCTAGAATCTATTTTTGCTAGGTACCACTCTCAGGGCAGAAGTTGTTTATGTTAAGTATGACCGCATTAGACACAAACGTACTATTTTTCCTAGGCTACCACTGTCAGGATATAAGTTGTTTATGTAAAGTATGACCGCATTAGACACAAACGTACTATTTTTCCTAGG
This sequence comes from Argopecten irradians, assembly GCF_041381155.1. Classification (NCBI taxonomy): domain Eukaryota; kingdom Metazoa; phylum Mollusca; class Bivalvia; order Pectinida; family Pectinidae; genus Argopecten; species Argopecten irradians. The sequence goes on along the minus strand of NC_091142.1, from coordinate 11,701,910 downwards.
CTACCACTTCCAGGGTAGAAGTTGTTTATGTAGAGTAGACTAGACCACCAAGAAGATGAACAGGGGTCCCCAGCATAATCCATCATGGCGTTGTAGACAATACCGTAAGGTCCACTGACGAAATGCCTGGTCAGTGTAGCGTATATCATCAAACAAAAGGCAAATGCTGGAGTAAGCCTAGAAATACAAAGTAGAATATGTAAATAAAGGATCTTCATTGAGTGTTCATTTCATATAAGATTTTATGCAACGAGTCTAAGAAGCTTTCACTTTTGCTAGCCTTTGCAAGCACAAATTGAAACTTCAACTCAAGACGAGATTCATAAAATCTCATGAAAGCACAAATGTATATTTTAATTAATGTTATCACATAATTACAACAACCTACAATTCGACACATTTCAACGCCAAAATGTGTTGCAAAAATCGAGCGAATTATATTACAATAGTGACATATGCATAAAAATATTACATCACATTTTTCTCACTACCCGCGCAAATTGCGAAATGCAATCACACGCGAATGTAAACTGTTCTACAGTAAAGTATGCAGTTCAAGTATATATATCACCGCCATTTTTAGTTTTATGAATAAAAATTATTTTATCATTGTTTTTATACTAAATCTGGCTTTCTGATTGGCCAATACGTTTTTAGATACCAATTTAAAAAAAAACTGGAAAAAAAGAATGGAGCGAATGACGTGACAATATAGAGACATTGACGTTGCGTATTGATTCGGAAAATGAGTCCTTTGCAAAATCATTATAATATTTTATTCTATCCAATAGATAAAAAAATTAAATATATGCAATATTTTTTTAACTTCATCGGGTTATGATTTTTTGTTTGCAAACTTTGTGAAAATGGAAAAAAATTAAAAATAATTAAAAAAAATGACATCAATGCTTAAAGATGCTCCACCGCCGACAGAGCATAAATGATATTCATTATTTGAACAATAATTAGTGTTTAATCGTGTATGAATAAGTCTAATTATCACAAAAAATAATATAAAATAATTTATTTTGACTTTGGATGTGCGCAAACAGTATTTCATTCCATATAGGATATATGTCGGAAATGGTGTTAAGTAAGTTACAACTTTTGTAATTGAAGAAAAATACCAAATCGTCTGCTGCTGTTTTTGATAGTGAAAAATACCATTTGGCAGCGGTGGAGCATCTTTAGTTAAATAAGAATGCATGCATAGATAAGATAACCGCTAAATAGTGAACAGTCCAAATTAGATCGGGCAATTTTTTTAAAATTTGAATTTAGTAAGACAATCCCGACGTGTTTATATAGTTACCTCCAAACTCTATGAAAGTAAAACATTCCCCATCGTGTCCGGCCGTTGTTTGCTGCAATATCTTTTAAACACAAATAAGTCACCAAAGCTCCGCTGGAAAAGGAAGATAATTCAAAACACTTTTTTATGTATATAAGTTATATCTAACACAAACACTAGATCTTTTTTTTCAAATGAAGAAATAACCAAATAACAAGTCTGGGTACAAAGCCATAAATTAATATCACGAAATAAAAAATGTTTATTAATAAAAATCTTCGCGAATGGAATATCAATTATTATGAAAATGCACATGAAAACTGCTTATGGATACAATCGCTCACGTTCAATTTACAACAATACGTAATTCTATTAATAGTTTTATTCATTACTTATTATTAATTATTTTATTTAACGTATAAAATCAAAATGATTCGGATTTAATTTAATATATAACAAAACAAAAGCTATGTAGTATTGCTATTATTGTAGGGGTTATTTTTTTTCAGTATATGCATACAATCTGCGAATATATCTGTAAATTAATTAAAAGCAAAAATTGAAAAAAAAACACGAAAAAGGGTTAAAAAGAAAAAACATTTAAAAAAAAAGTAAATAAAACAAAGTAAAAACAAAAAATGATAAGTACTTTTTTAAGAAGTTATTTACCTCATAAAGAAAAAAGTGTCAACAGAAAAAGTGGCGTTTAATATGGCCTGGAACGTAAATCGTTGACCAAGTTGTATGGCCTGGCCAGGGTTTTCTGAAAATCAAATTATATCGATAAAGTTGAGGTACATGTATATGACTTCATTAAGCATTTGTCATGCTAAAATAAAAATGTAATACAAAGACTTTTCTACTTTTCAGAAATATATGAAGTACTTTCATTTACTAGTTATAATACAAGATAATTGATGCTAACCATTAAAACATCGACTGCAAAAGAAATGATGATGTATCCTTTAATTTCGACGTCCGACCTTTTCAGCAATATATACCATATAGCCAGGTCAAAAAACTTCACGATTTAAACTCATAAGGAGTATACTGGACTTTATCGCTTTCGCGATTTTGCTAAAATTATATATAAAATTCATTCAGTTTCTTGATTTTTTACGGCTAATATTTACGCGACAATAGCAATATCCTACAAAAAAAAAAAACCCCGAAAATATAGACCTCGCGAAAATAACAGGTTATACAGTATTTAAGTGGCTAAGTGGGTGACGTTCTACTTACGAAGTGATGTGTTTGCAAATGGTATTTCGTAGTTATGTCCCAAGATGACCCACCACATGCTCAACACGCGCATACCATTCAGAGAAGAGAGCGGACTCGAGGCTGTAGATGTAGACATCAGCTTCTCTGTGTTTCTCACGAAAGAAAATGATGTCATGAATGAAGAGAGCATCTTTTTTGACCCGTCTGCAACCAAAATCATAAATGAAAGTATGATAATGCATCAAAGAAATTCCAGAATCTGTGAGGATCACATCACTGTTTTCAAATTACTGTAACCAGGCCAACGTATATTTTCGCATACCATTAGATATCGCGAATGTATTTTTTTTGCTAGGTAGTAAAGCATCTCGAAAAAAAAATCACCTCAAAATGTTTCAAAAGTAAAATAATATCTTAAAACCGAAAATCGTGTATTCAAATGAAAACACAAAATCAAGTCTCCGCGAAAATAACTTAGTTTATCGTTGAAGAAGAATCGGCAACACGAGGATTCGGGATATGCAGGCTAGTCTATTGTGAGTCTATCGGAAAATACTCTCTAAGCATTTCGTTACATCACATGGTTCCAGTGGCACCATGCGATACATTTTGCAAACGGAGATCAAATCTGAATATTTTGGTAAATCAATATTATTTCTTCTTCTGGAAAGAACTAACTCACTCATATTGCGGTAAAATAACAACGAAACCATACTTGACTCGGAGTACAAATAACGACCTACAACGAAACCATAATTGACTCAGAGTACAAAAATAACGACCTAAAGGCCTTAACGACCATCTGAAACTTGTTTGACGTTTTGCAAAACACCATATTCTTTGTAAATGCATATTTCTTCAGATAATTAAAGAAGCTCCACCGCCGACAGAGCATAAATGATACTCATCATTTGAACAATAACTGGTGTTTAATCATGTACATATGTCTAATTAACACAAAAAATAAATAAAATAATGTATTTTGCTTTCGGTGCATGCGCAATCAGTACTTCAATCCAATTAGGACATAGTGCCACGGAATCTTTTCGGGGTGCGATTAGAAGCTCAAACTTTTCAATGGTGGTAATGATGTAAAGTAAGTAACTTTTGTCCCCAAAGAAAAATATTTAATCGTCTGCTCCTGTTTTGATAGTGAACAAATATTATTTTTCCGCGTTGGAGCGTCTTTAAAACATTCTTAATGTGTTTTCAAAATAACAGTCGATCGTGATGGTCATCTTCAATTCAAAATCTACGTGAAAAATAACAACATGGGATCATAGAATTTCAGATCGAGTCGGAAAATACCCACACCTGGTAGAGAGCATGTCAGGAAAAGTTTGAGCTTAAGCCCACAGAGACAACGACGGGTACAGCACGATGTCAAATACCAAAAAGAAATCACTTCAATGAAGATAAATCTTTTTGATGATTATAAGTTTATTATAACTATTTTAACTGACTTCAAAAGTTTGAGTACGATTTTAATACAATTGTACTGAAAGCTGATGATGCATTTTTAACTTGAATAAACTTTAAATATTACCATTATTAGGTGGATTAATCAGTGGAGCTTCCTCTAGTGACACTGATGTACTCGAAAGAAGACCTGTCCGCTCATTACTTTGGATCGCTATACCGTTACTTGCTTTGTCTTTCCGCTGTCTGCTAGCACCTTTATACCTCAGACAAATATCTGTCAGTGTTCCAATACATACCAGCGACCCCAGTAAACCGCACACTACCCTGACGTTAAAAAAAACAACAAAGTATCATTTTATTGTTTATAAATACAGTGTATTCTGGTATATAGTCTAATATTTAAACCGCACACTACCCTGACGTAAAAAGGAAGGTGACATTTTATTGTTTATAAATACAGGGTATTCTGGTATATGAATTAATATTTAAACCGCACACTTAAAAAGGAAAATGACATTTCATTATTTGTAAATAGAGGGATTTCTGGTATTTAAATGAATATTTAAACCGCACACTACCCTGTCGTAAAAAGGAAGATGACATTACAATGTTTATAAATACATGGTATTCTGGTATATAAATTTATATCTAAACCTTACACTACATATGTCCTGACGTTAAAACAATAGCATTACATTATTTGTAAATACAGGATATTCGGTATATTAAATTCCCAGCAACATGATTACAAATGATGTATTACGTGAAGCTTACAAAGCTACGACAGCGCCGGTAGAATAGGACCGCTCATCATCAGATTGGGCCGCCACGGGTTTGGGAGGACCGGAGCCATCATCAATCACTTTACAAGATATGATAAAAGTTATTTTATTATTTAAGGTTTATGTTGAATACTGTTGATACATGAAGGTCATGAGAAAATATTTTTTTCAAAAAGTGAATTTACTCGAAATAAACATGATGAGAATCTTTGTGTTACATCTATAAAACATACAAAATTATCAGTATTCAAATCAATCCATTAAATTTAATCAATGATATATAATCTTTTCAGAAGATCCTAATTGACAGAGGAACTATTTTCTATGAAATCTCTACGCCATCAGCCAAGCAGAAGCAACGTTACAAAAGAAAATGTAATTGGATTAGTACAAATTTCAAAGACAATGACATAGCTCGTTACAAACATAAAATGAATTATAAAAAGATATGATAAAATGTCATTTACAATCTAAACTTACTTTATTTCAACAAATCAATTTCACTTTTTTTATTCATTCACAGGTAAAAAATAATACATATGTTATTAAATAATTAACAATAAAAGTATTTTTTATAAAATCACACACTTAGGCAATACCAATTGATTTCTCGTTCGTCGGATTTCCCGCTCCTATTTTCAAAAAAAAATGATTTTTTTTACCGCTCCCATGTTTTTGTCGGGGAATCTGACGAACCTGGGCAATTTTTACAGGGTCCATTTTTAGTAGTCACCGTTTCCTGATCACCCAGATGTTTGAATCATAAGTGCATTGTCTCTTCAAACACGCAAGCGTCTTACAAACCTTTACAACAACATACCTAAATATCAAGTTTTTCCGCCACCACGTGCAGACAGAGTGGTACTTAGAGATAGGTCCCGATTTCAGTCTTTTTTGCCGATGTCCGCAACTGTTTTAAAAGACTTTGCATTCGATGTCACATTAAAAATGGCGACCATGATAGGGGATTTGACTTACGGACGAAAAACCGTCATCAGGCATGTCAATATTACTGTATGGCAATCGCTAATTAATTAACACCTCAGTTATTTTATCTTAAGACCCGGTCAGTATGTAATTTGACAGATGGCCCACATAGCTTGCATTTGCCAATATGTTTTGACTGCGCGACTTAGTAACAGCTAGGTGACGATTCGTCTGCTATTCGGTCAAATATCTGTAGTAAATTACACTCTTTACTGGGATCCAAACTTAGTGTTACTTATGCTAGGTTTACACTATGTTCCCGGCGGCCACGGCAGCCCCGTTTCGGGCCACCGTGGACAAAACGTGGTGACCGCGAGACATCTTTCAAGAGACAACGCAGAAGGACGTGATAGACAAACGTGAGCGGTCGTGATTACCGTGGATGCCGTGCCAGATTTTTAAACTGTCAAAAAATTTGCCACGGCAGTCACGGTACAGATGGTAAACGCCACAGGACGTCATAAAACGGGATTGACGTAACAAAACGTAACAATGCGTGCGAGGCCGTAACGGCAAGCCAAGGTGGATGATAACCGTTTCGATACGTTCTGTCAAGGCACATCACGGCTTGTAGCGATTGAAAGCCCGACGTGATACGGCGTGTTACGTCTTATTACGGTCTTACGTTGCAACCAATATCTGATGAAGTATCATTGCCTGGCCTGGTACATATTTGCTACTTCATGGATTATTTGTATTATTAAATAGAAATAGTCATTATCAAACACATTAAAACCATCAAATTATACAAAAGCTATTATTGCAAAAGACAGATTAAGTGATTAACCATTACAGAAAAAAATGGCGTAAAAATACTTAGCTATAATAATTATATATATTCATACCAAATATAATTTGTAATTAAAATGTGTTTGAAATGACATTTTCGGCAATAAATATTGTTTCATTTGCTTCAAAAAAATCCCGGTATCAGACTTTCATCCCTAGTAAGCCTTGGCGGACCGTGAAAAACGTATCGGAGCTTGATCAAAACGTGTAAAACGTAGCAGACCTCATCAGATCGTAACAGGCCTAGTGAGAACGTAGTGGTATCCTTGATAGACCGTGCTAAAGCCGTAGTGTAACTTTAACCTTCCGGAACAGCACTTTCCCGTATATCCACGGTCCATGACGTAATCCGTAAAAGACCGTCGCAAAACTTCACAAGACCTAGCTCAACTTGAATACAGAGACAAAAATAGCCAAAATTCCACGGCGCACCACGTTTCGGGCAAACGGGGCTACCGTGATCGCCGGGAACATAGTGTAAACCTAGCATTATGTTTCATTTTGACTTCTACAACAGTATAAAATATATTTGCCTTCATTTTTGTGTTGATTGGTTATGTATGTTTGTGTTTGATTTACCCAAAGCGTTTCATGAGAAAATCATAGAAAAATGATTTTAGAATATTTCTGATGAATGCTGATATACATGTGGTAAAACTTTTGAGCCATACTGTCCTTATATTTTGATACAAATACACTTTTAAAGACAATGAAGGAATGTTATTAAAATGAATAATTTTTATGTCAATATGTTTGGTGGTTACATATATAAACATTATCTCATCTTAAGTATGAGCAGCTAAATAAGTAACATGCTAAACAAAAATAGTCAGTTCAATACAATATTATGTGTCAACTAAAAAAGAATGTGCATGTCGGATGAGGCTACATTGGTTTAAAAGATTTTCCATTAATGATAATCGCTGATTGTTTCTATTAGTTTGTTGGTTTTTGCTGATAGCTCTGTCAACAGCAAATTAACTATTGAAATTATTGACAATAAGTAAAGCTTTCTTCACTATTTCCTTTTAAGTATTAAACATTGCTATTCAATGTTAAAATTGTCATGATTTGTCTTAAAATTGAAATATACCATGCATTGAAAGCATTTTGTGTAATAGCATATTTTCAATAGCTGCACAAATACTAGACTTCATGGTTTTTTTTTACTTCTTTGATACAGTTAAAAATGTTGAAAACAAAAACTTATGTTTAAACATAAAAATAAAGTTTTTAAGTGGTATTTCACGAATAAACATAAAAGTCTAATAAAAATCCCGTGAAAATATTAACTCGCTCAATTTTTTCCCGCTTTCAAAATATTTTTTAGAATTAAAAATATTTCGCTCGCCCGCTCCTATTTTAAATTTCCAAAATCCGAAGAACAAGAAATCAATTATTGGAATGACCTTACACACAATAAAAAATATTGCGATATATGTCATATCATTGACACTGCATCACATGTCTGTTGACAAAATTTTCGGGATTTCAGTTTGTATACACTCGACATAGTACCGTCAACATGTACTTACATGTTCGAATCAAACCCAATCACATCTGTTTCGTTGCAACTACTCGGTACGCATATACCGTGGGAAAATAGGTTTGTTTCCAAGCGCCTGATAACACAATGAATATAATGATGGTGATGTTTTTTCATTCTGGACCCTCTGGTCTGGTAAAATATTCTCCGGGGTGTAAATATAACGACATTGAAAAATAACTCCTGGGATATCAAGGATGCTGTACAAAAGATAACCCAGATCGTATTGTGTTATTTTTTGTATTGTCCAATACAGATGTCAGATTATTGTTTACGTTTGTGGAATTTGAAATGATTGTCTGCAAAAGTGTAAAAATCTCTATTGATCACAAATGAAATGTACATGCCGTATCACTTATTATTTTTCTTACGTTATCAATTTATTTTCGGTTATTTGATGATGTGATGTTGAGCTTATATCGAGGACTTCGAAACAGTTTATGATGGACAAATGCATTCATAAGATGGACATTTATTTCGAGATAGTTCGGTTACCATTAAATATCATCATGATTCTATGTATTTATAAGTATAAGTATATATTGCGCCTCATTTGTGCTGTATTAGTTAAATATTTGTCCTACTTTGTCCCGCATTACTGTTCGTATTCTATTATGTAAACGTGTTCATTTTGTATGTCTTGATAAAGGGGCAGATCGCCTCAAAAATTTGACAATTTTTTGTGTGTCCACGCGGTTGGAATTACTTCCTTGTCCCATATTTATAAGTATACCAACTCGACACCAAGTTGGGGTCGTTGATTTATATACACTTTGTGATAGCAACAAATAAGTTTATTTTGTTTGGATTTGGTTTTGTTCTCTATTGTAGTACATGCGGTTGGTACGAAGGGTTATTAGTGACTCTTATATAACATATTATATATCAAACTCGCAGATACCAACGTTAACGATTACTTATTTGTCGAAAAAAAAACGTTTTATTTCTTATGCTATTTCATAATTCAATAACTAGATATCATTGCACCGGGTATTTTCTAGTGAAATAGACGAAAATGGTCACTGGGTTTGGTGATGTCAGTATTTGTTATCATGACAAAAAGCTTGGGGCATATTCGTATTTACCTGTACAGGTCTCAGCGAGGATGCTAGGAAATATTTCCCAGTGATGGAACGTCCTGATGGTAGTTTAGGTGACTTGACCGATACACATTCGCCATAACTCCCAAACCATAGATATTGTCCCTGCAGTATACCGCTGGGGATCTTGGCGTCGGCATCCAACACTAAGGTAAAGGAAAGATAATCATGATTTACTGGTAAGTGAAAAAAAAAAGAAAAGAAATGTTTCACCAATACATTTTCATAACTCTCCATATCTAGATGCTTATTTGACATTTTTCTTCGTCATTTATTTTTGTTAAGGTTCATGTAATGGCTTTAAACAGTGATATTTTGCAAGCCTAAAACGCATTACTGTGCTGCAATTGAACAGAACTAATTTCATTAATTGTTGGTATATACCCTGGCTAACTGCCAGTCTTACTGTTGATATGTAATTTGTGGAGCTGCGTGTAAAATACAGTAAAATATGAGAAAAATGTATAGTTCTGGAGAAGACATAGAACTCGTGTGAATTGCATTGATGGAACCAAATAATCATGCCATCGTGTTCAGTTGTGAATATGCCAGGTACTCCAACAGTTTGTTTGGCAAAATCGGACCAGCAAATAGCGCAGGAGCCTAGTGTAGTAAATGCAAATGGCTGCTATAAATGGCGGATCGAAAATATCGCATATAAGAAGCCATCTCAATTGATACAAATGTTTTTTATAGACACCAAAAGGTACTCTGAACATAACAAGAAGACTCTTCACGAAAAAATAGTTCAAACAATCTGTTTGGGGCGAAAAATGCAAATTTCCGGAAAGAGCCTCAAAGTCCACATTTTAACTATTTTTTTCGTAAATATTCTTCTTGTCATGTTCAGAGTACCTTATAGTGTATATAAGAGCACTTGTATCAATTAAAATGTCTTTTTATATGCTATATTTGTGATCCGCCATTTAAAGCAGCCATTTGCATTTACAACAATAGGCTCCTGCGCTATTCGCTGGTCCGATTTTGCCAAACAAACTGTTGGAGTACCTGGCATAGTCACTACTGAACACGATAGCATGTTTATTTGGTTCCATCAATGCAATTCACACGAGTTCTATGTCTTCTCCAGAAATATACATTTTTCTCTTATTTTACTGAAATTTACAAGCAGCTTCACAAATTACTTATCAACAGTAAGACTGACAGTTAGCCAGGGTATATACCAACAATTAATGAAATTAGTTCTGTTCAATTGCAGCACAGTAATGCGTTTTAGGCTTGCAAAATATCACTGGTTAAAGCCATTACATGAACCTTAATGTGTTTTTTTTTTATATAAATGAACATAATTATTACAGATAGAACAGAATTATTGATTTATCAGCATATGCATACTTTTCTTTAACAAATTGATTTACAAAACCCTATGCTGATTTTTTATCCAGTTATTTTATTAAAGATAATTTAGAAGCAACCGGTTAACATAATCTAACGCTATTCTGTATTCACAGAACATACATTGTAGAACGAAACGAAATGATAATGTTGATATTAACATAGGTAGCCATTAAAACTATTGAGGAACAGTGTAAATATCAAATTTAATAAAAATAAACCGGTAATTAGAAATAAAACACTTACTACTGAGAGCATAAGGTTTTAAGCCTTGGATATCCAAAATGACTTGTTTTGTGTCATTTAGACAAGCAAACGACACATAATACCGGCTGTCATTTGATTTACTCATAGAAAACACGTTCGTCAATTCGCTCACATCTGGTCGCTTTAATTCACTTTCACTTCCGGTGGTTTTCAGTCCCTGCAAATCTTCGTAGTTTCGAAGCAGAGTTCCAATTGCACCATCACGAAGATAGGATCGTCTGAGATCTAAGAAGTGTTCCTCTTTTCCCTCTTTACCCTTTCCTATCGGAAACGGATCTCCATTGATGTAAAAGTGATTTCCGAAGTCTCCCACAGTTCTCCAATCGATATTTGTCGTGTCTTTGTCAGCTAGACATCTGACATGTTGTGAAACCATTAAGCCAAGAAACAATGAACAATTCACCAAGAACGCCCAGCCGGCCATTGTCTTCATCTTTGTCGGGAAGTACGTTCCTTGTATGGATCTTCTTGTACTGTTATGAATTAAATACTATCGTACGTGAGTTGGTGGTTATTCACACCCGTATAATATCACCTTTGAACCTAATGAGAAAAGCATGACTACCCGTAATACGAGTTTACCTCAGCATACCCAGCTTCAAACTGAGACGACAAAGGCACGTGACGACTCCAATAACAAACACTTATAATCCGAACTAACACCGATGTCGTCACATGCTTAAGGTGTGAATGGTAGCTATAGGTACATGTCCTCACGATTTTGCACCAAGAGAGTTCCTCGATATAGGCGAATGTTGTACTCTATGTTAAAGCTGTGTGTTAATGGACACACAATGTAAATAGACTGATATACAAGGGTCATGGTCAAGTGATCGCGGTATATCGTGAAGTGTGTACATGTGTATACAAACATAACCTAGATGTCTAAATATAGATCAGTCACATGTGACTGAGTCACTACGTAATTGCGAAATCATGGTTACAGTAAGCGTTCCCATTTCATGATTTATGTAAAAAAGATAGTTATTTTTAATCTTGATCAGATAGCAATATCATCATTCTATGTTTTTTTTATAACTTAATCAGATAGCAATGTGGTCATTCTATGCATCGGACTATACATGTGATGGCACATCATGGTGTTAAATAAACATACACATGATATTATACATGAACATAACAATATTAAATATTTTATTCAGTGAAATATAGCAATACATATGAAAGATAAAGAATGTTCGCTACGTCAGACTCCATTTATAATGCATAATCCATTGATTTATCTTCGAGATAATACTTATATCTATTATGTTATTATTAGCAGATATCAATCTCTATTAACACAACAAAGCAATATGGATGGGCTTGGTATTTAGCGAAAGTGAAATGGAATTAAACATTTCTAAATCTCCAAAATTGGTAGTTTTTTGAAGTTGGGAGTTTTTACCTTATTTACGTTAAATTACTTTTTATGTCTGAAACGTTCTGTACTATTTATCAAAATCTATCACAGTGTTTGGTTCAAGCTGTCTACATCTTTTAACTCCATGATAATTAACAAAATATCGTGCATGGGAATGGTGGTTTGGATATTCTTGACGTCTTGCTTCACGTTTGACGAAGTTTCAAATGAATTAGGCCTATTCTAAACACCGTGTTATCCATCGTGCGTCTCGTCTGCTCGTAAATAATTAACATTTGACGTCTCAAAAACTACTAAAACTGAAGCATATTCAAGAAAATTTTCACATATTTTTCAGAGTCGAAGTCCATTAAAAAATGTGAATTATATGGTCCCCACCCCCTGTGGCTGTGGAAAATACCAAAATGAGTAAACTTGACTAAAATTTCAAACATCTTCTCAACTCACAGAACTGGCGGAAATAGAAATTTTTCATAGATTGAATGTCCTTATAAAATTGGAAATTTTATGGCTCTGGTGTCTTCGACTTTCCATGGAGAAGAGTCAAGGTCACTTAGGTTATATAGAAAAACACATTTTTGAACATTATTTGTTCGATATCCATAGGAAAACGGGTCATACCTAATTAGAAATATCAGTATGTGATTGTCTTGTCTGACCCAAAAAGACCCGAGAGGGTCGGAGTCAAAAGTGGTCAAAATTCTTGAACTTTGAAATTCCTATCACTGTTCTAGGTATAATACACTTAATTACTCTTCATTTCAAAGGCTAAATTAATTAAAATTTATAAACGTTTCAGAGGTGTTATTTATTATAAATCATTTTCATTTTGGTTTTTTAAACGAAATTGTAGATCATGATATTCAAGCCATTTTTATTCTTTGTATATGCACAAATTATTCCTAACAGACATCAAGAGGCTGCAATGGGTCAGAATTGTTAACATATCTTTGTGACATTTTGTATAAGAACTGGTGTGACAGCCAGGACCTATTGGCCTTTTGTTAATAGTGTTGTCATATTGGAGAATACAGCAAAATAATCTAACAGGACACGAAAAACTACTCGTGCATTATTTCAACTATTACAGCTTGCTCCCCTGCGTAGGTATCCATTGTGACGTCATTATTTTGTGAGGGAAACTCACGTCGTTTTCTGTTATAAATATGATGTTACGCTCACAAACACATGACGTCATAATCAATACTTACCTGGAAGAGCTGGGTTCAGTTTCACGAACATTGCAAAATAATCATTTAATGGCACATTTAAAATATAATCACATTGAATCTACATTACTAAATTTTATAAATTATTTTTTAATATATTGAGTTGCCAAAATTTTTATCAATAGGATGTTAAACTATTAACGTCTATACCAAGGTACATAGTGTTTTAATAACCTATGGATGTTAATTTGTGAAGGAAATTATCTTAGATGTATTTCTTCATATATTCCATCTAAGCATATTACGCAGTTATCTGCTCTCGTGCAAAGGTAAATAGTTACATCATTATTTGATGTGTAAAAATTACCACTTAATTTAAATACTTAGGTATGATGACATTATTTTTTAACATCACCGGGGTATGAAATAAATTTTGTTTGGAAAATGTATGAATCCTTGTTCGCGTAGCTGAATCTCACAAAAGTCAAAATTAATTTCGTAACCCAATAAACTTGAAAAATAGTGACGTCAATGCTTTTAATTAATCTTTCTGTCCACTTGATCACACAAATTACGCTTAAACGTCAGACTCCATTTATAATGCATAATCCATTGATTTATTTTCGAGATAATACTTATATTTATTATATTATTATTAGCAGATATCAATCTCTATTAACACAACAAAGCAATGGATGGGCTTGGTATTTAGCGAAAGTGAAATGGAATTAAACATTTCTAAATCTCCAAAATTGGTAGGTTTTTGAAGTTGGGAGTTTTTACCTTATTTACGTTAAATTACTTTTTATGTCTGAAACGTTCTGTACTTTTTATCAAAATCTACCACAGTGTTTGGTTCAAGCTGTCTACATCTTTTAACTCCATGATAATTAACAATATATCGTGCATGGGAATGGTGGTTTGGATATTCTTGACGTCTTGCTTCACGTTTGACGAAGTTTCAAATGAATTAGGCCTATTCTAAACACCGTGTTATCCATCGTGCGTCTCGTCTGCTCGTAAATAATTAACATTTGACGTCTCAAAAACTACTAAAACTGAAGCATATTCAAGAAAATTTTCACATATTTTTCAGAGTCGAAGTCCATTAAAAAAATGTGAATTATATGGTCCCCACCCCCTGTGGCTGTGGAAAATACCAAAATGAGTAAACTTGACCAAAATTTCAAACATCTTCTCAACTCACAGAACTGGCGGAAATAGAAATTTTTCATAGATTGAATGTCCTTATAAAATTGGAAATTTTATGGCTCTGGTGTCTTCGACTTTCCATGGAGAAGAGTCAAGGTCACTTAAGTTATATAGAAAAAACACATTTTTGAACATTATTTGTTCGATATCCATAGGAAACGGGTCATACCTAATTAGAAATATCAGTATGTGATTGTCTTGTCTGACCCAAAAAGACCCGAGAGGGTCGGAGTCAGAAGTGGTCAAAATTCTTGAACTTTGAAATTCCTATCACTGTTCTAGGTATAATACACTTAATTACTCTTCATTTCAAAGGCTAAATTAATTAAAATTTATAAACGTTTCAGAGGTGTTATTTATTATAAATCATTTTCATTTTGGTTTTTTAACGAAATTGTAGATCATGATATTCAAGCCATTTTTATTCTTTGTATATGCACAAATTATTCCTAACAGACATCAAGAGGCTGCAATGGGTCAGAATTGTTAACATATCTTTGTGACATTTTGTATAAGAACTGGTGTGACAGCCAGGACCTATTGGCCTTTTGTTAATAGTGTTGTCATATTGGAGAATACAGCAAAATAATCTAACAGGACACGAAAAACTACTCGTGCATTATTTCAACTATTACAGCTTGCTCCCCTGCGTAGGTATCCATTGTGACGTCATTATTTTGTGAGGGAAACTCACGTCGTTTTCTGTTATAAATATGATGTTACGCTCACAAACACATGACGTCATAATCAATACTTACCTGGAAGAGCTGGGTTCAGTTTCACGAACATTGCAAAATAATCATTTAATGGCACATTTAAAATATAATCACATTGAATCTATATTACTAAATTTTATAAATTATTTTTTAATATATTGAGTTGCCAAAATTTTTATCAATAGGATGTTAAACTATTAACGTCTATACCAAGGTACATAGTGTTTTTAATAACCTATGGATGTTAATTTGTTAAGGAAATTATCTTAGATGTATTTCTTCATATATTCCATCTAAGCATATTACGCAGTTATCTGCTCTCGTGCATAGGTAGATAGTTAAATCATTATTTTATGTGTAAAAATTATCACATGATTTAAATACTTAAGCATTGATGATACTATTTTTTAACATCACCGGGGTATGAAATAAATTTTGTTTGGAAAATGTATGAATCCTTGTTCGCGTAGCGGATTCTCACAAAAGTCAAAATTAATTTTCTTAACCCAATGAACAATAAAAATAGTGATGTCAATGCTTATAATTAATTTTTCTGTCCACTTGATCACATAAAATACGCTTAAACGTATGATTCTATTGATTTTTAAATGGACTATTTTTTTCTAAATCAATAAGCAACATCGACTTCTCTATTGTGACATCATGATAACGTCAAGTTTACACGCAATTTTCGGATTCCGATTTTGTTTTCTTAGTATTATGCAGAAAAAGAAGCTGCCAATCAGAAAGTCGAATTTAGTATGAAAACAAATAAAAATTAATTTTAAACTTATGAACTAACAATGAATATCTACCTTTAAGACAAGACTTTGGTATGGTTTGGTTTGTTTAGTTTTACGTCCTATTAACAGCCAGGGTCATGTAAGGACGTGCCAGGTTTGTTGGTGGAGGAAAGCCGGAGTACCCGGAGAAAAACCACCGGCCAGCGGTCAGTACCTGGCAACTGCCCCACACAGGATTCGAACCCGCATCCCAGAGGTGGAGGGCTTGTGGTAATATGTCGGGACATCTTAACCACTCGGCCACCGCGGCCCGTAAAGACAAGACAACTCTGTAGTATACAAAGACAGACTAAAGATATTCAAATATCACATTGGACTATCCACGTCACTAAAATGGATCAGTCCATATGTTATCTAGGGAATTGTGTAAATACAAAAATATGTAAGAAATATTTAACTGACTAAAATATTGATGACTGCAAAAAGATTATGATGAAGGTGATATTGATGATGATGGTGATAATAAGGAGATGATGGCGACGAGGATAATGATGATCTTCAAATGACACATGTATGTACAAGTGTAGATTTTTATATTTACAATGGAGATATATTTATCATATATAACCGTATAATTCTTATTTTGGTAGTCCTGTATGTAAACTGGTCACGTGGAGATTGGTACGAACAGTTGTCTTGTCATACCTATATTGTAATGTGGTATACATACCTTCCAGACTATATCCTCTTCAAGTTTCATGTTGACAAAGAATATCAAAGTTGTAATTTCTTGATCCAAAATTGGGAGCATTTAGCTCCTTTTTGGTGACAGTAATGGGAGGATTGATGGTAAATTTAATAAGGCACACTAATGTTTAACTTGTCATTAACTTCAACAAAGTTGAACAATTCAAACAAAACGAACATTCCTTAAATTTAAGGAAACCCTTAACTTAAATCTCTCCATATTCAAGCATTACAGATTTTAAAGAAGGCTTCTTCACTTCAGATTTTTTCCTTAACTTTTTTTAATGCTTCTTTATGGCAAAATTTAAGGAATTACAGGAATTCAACCGGCGCCTAACTTCCTTCATGATGAGCGTCAGACCGATATCAACCATAGAATTTCAGTCACGTTTACTAAACGGTGGTAAAGTCTAAAATTACCACACAAAGAAAAAATCCAATAAATATTTTACAGTCATATCCTTTGTATTTAAAAGATTGAACAATATGATTGATAGACCCATGAAGTTTTGTTTCCGTCATCCAAGAGGGCTTGAGGACGAGGTCTGTATTTGAAACCCTATTGTCTCATTGCTAAAGTATTTGCACTTTTGTGTCGCATGATATTGATTCGTGGCTTTTGTTACTTTAACCCTGAAATCAGACAAAAAATATTGACTGCAATAAGCACATTTTACCATTAAACAAGAGGCCCAGAGGGCCTGTATCGCTCACCTGGTTTGTAATGCCAAGTAATATTCTGGATACAGGTTCATTGTTTATTTTCTCTAGAAATTTGAATATTTACCTCTAATTCCCCTATTGGGCCCCACCATTCCTGCCCCCTGGGGGTCAGAGCCAAAATTTATACAAGCTCTGTTCCCCTTCCCCCAAGGATGTTTGTGGCCAAATTTGGTTATAATCATTGCAGAACTCTATGACTAGTAGCGATTTATAGGATTTACCTTTATTTCCCCTATTGGGCCCCGCCCCTCCTGCCCCCAGGGGGTCAGAGCCAAAATTTATACAAGTTCTGTTCACCTTCTCCCAAGGATGTTTGTGGCCAAATTTGGTCACAATCCATGCAGAACTCTAGGTCAAGTAGCGATTTATAGGATTTACCTTTATTTCCCCTATTGGGCCCCGCCCCTCCTGCCCCTGGGGGGTCAGAGCCAAAATTTATACAAGTTCTGTTCCCCTTCCCCAAAGAATGTTTGTGGCTAAATTTGGTTACAATCCATGCAGAATTCTATGACTAGTAGCGATTTATAGGATTTACCTTTATTTCCCCTATTGGGCCCCGCCCCTCCTGCCCCCGGGGGGTCAGAGCCAAAATTTATACAAGTTCTGTTCCCCTTCTCCAAAGGATGTTTGTGGCCAAATTTGGTCACAATCCCTGCAGGTAGGGCGTTAGAATTGTACCTGCTGCCCCTATTGCATGATCGTAAAAGGCGACTAAATTTAGGATCTTATCTTTTCTCTTCTTCCTAACTGACTTGATCTTTCCTTATGCCTCCCTTGGCACCGCCTCACTTTTGGCCTTGAGTTGAGCGTTCGCCCCTGTGAGGAAGGCTCTGGGTTCTGTCCCCTGGCCGAGACACACCAAAGTCTATAAAAGTGGTAGTTTCTGCTCCTGCTTAGCGTTCAGCATACAGGGAGTGGGACGACTGGTTCGCCCGTTGTCAGTATAATGTGACCGGGTGGGGTGTGTTGCTTGGTGTCTTCGGCGGCATGCTTCAGTGATATAGCACTATAAAAAGGGCAACAGTTCCACTATACAAGAAGACACAACACGAACATACCGCAGTCTCCCAGTCCACTCACCTCGCACAACATGCACGCAACACACCGCATACATGGGAGGCCGTCCTTACATGACCATAGCTGTTAATAGGACGTTAATAAATCAAACAAACAAACAAACAAACCATGCAGAACTCTAGGACAAGTAGCGATTTATAGGATTTACCTTTATTTCCCATATTGGGCCCCGCCCCTCCTGCCCCTGGGGGGTCAGAGTCAAAATTTATACAGGTTCTGTTCCCCTTCCCCAAAGAATATTTGTGGTCAAATTTGGTTACAATCCATGCAGAACTCTATGACAAGTAGTGATTTATAGGATTTACCTTTATTTCCCCTATTGGGCTCCGCCCCTCCTGCCCCCAGGGGCTCAGAGCCAAAATTTATACAAGTTCTGTTCACCTTCTCCTAAGGATGTTTGTGGCCAAATTTGGTCACAATCCATGCAGAACTCTAGGACAAGTAGTGATTTATAGGATTTACCTTTATTTCCCCTATTGGGCCCCGCCCCTCCTGCCCCCGGGGGCTCAGAGCCAAAATTTATACAAGTTCTGTTTCCCTTCCCCAAGGATGTTCGTGGCCAAATTTGGTTACAATCCATGCAGAACTCTATGACTAGTAGCGATTTATAGGATTTACCTTTATTTCCCCTATTGGGCCCCGCCCCTCCTGCCCCCGGGGGGTCAGAGCCAAATTTTATACAAGTTCTGTTCCCCTTCCCCAAAGAATGTTTGTGGCCAAATTTGGTTACAATCCATGAAGAACTCTATGACTAGTAGCGATTTATAGGATTTACCTTTATTTCCTATATTGGGCCCCGCCCCTCCTGCCCCCAGGGGGTCAGAGCCAAAATTTATACAAGTTCTGTTCCCCTTCTCCTAAGGATGCTTGTGGCCAAATTTGGTTACAATCCATGCAGAACTCTATGACTAGTAGCGATTTATAGGATTTACCTTTATTTCCCCTATTGGGCCCCGCCCCTCCTGCCCCCAGGGGCTCAGAGCCAAAATTTATACAAGTTCTGTTCCCCTTCCCCCAAGGATGTTTGTGGCCAAATTTGGTCACAATCCATGCAGAACTCTATGACTAGTAGCGATTTAAAGGAAATGTTGACGGACAGACAGACGGACGGACGGACGGACGGACGACGGACGACGGACGCCGCGCCATGGCATAAGCTCACCGGCCCTTCAGGCCATTTTACCATTAAAAAAGTGAAAAGTTTTATTACCTAGTCTCTCCGTAGCTTTTCGTTTTGTTATTTTAATTTACAAGGTGAGGAGTAACAAAGCCTATTTATTTTCTTGCCAGTGCCAGCAGTCACTGATGCTACCTATTTTATGAACATCCGGTTCTCTACAACATGTTAGTGGATAGATAAATGTATTCTGTCGTTTTGAAGTAATGAATCAATTTGAAATGTTATTTTTGGAAGTTCATTTTGCTATCTTCTTTATATCTCTATACATAAATATTCATTACGAAATAAATCGATTTGATCATAGGTTAAAAGCACCCATTTAGATCGTTTTATAATTTGCTTCTTCGGTCAGACCAGCAGTCAGATACCATACACCATCCGAGTAAGCTAAAATCACCAAATTAAGTTTGCAAACGCAGGTCATTTTTTTCTTTAATATTTCTCAACAAGTCGACTGCCAAGTTCAGTGGTTCATCATTGGAGATCGTGTTACAACGCGACTATATTCGGTAAGTTTTTCATTATTTGCAATAATAAAATGTGTAAAAATTATAAACTGCGTCTGCAACGATTGATTAACGATTAAAGTTTGAACAATACAAATATCTTTTTTTTACAATTTTTCGGCCTCTTGGTCATCCTTAGGTATATGAAAACAAAAAACCAGATATGTAAAATCCATCTTGAACTTCTTCATATGATCATATCATTATATACTATAGTAGCCTGAGGATAGCAAAAAGGCCGAAAACTTGGAATAGAAGAAAATTTTTACTGTTTAAATTACATTATTTTCTACCTCTGGAGGCCGACTGTTTGAAGGTTCAAGTTTAATTTTAATAAAAAATAAATATGTTTTTTGTTATTATGGAGCTATGTGTACTATAAATAAATAAATGGTGAAGCTATTTACGGTGAGAGTAAAATATGATTTTGTGTCATACACTTGTTTCGTCATAACACGAAAATCTAAAAAAGAACAATGAAAATATTTGCTACATGCTACAATCAAGATTGAATTATTGAATTCATTGTCCGTTTTAGAGGTCTATCTTGAGCTTTGGCGTTTTAGTATCTTAGAGCAAAGATTTGGTTAGCTAAAAAGGTAGCTGTGAAAATAGCATAATAGTACCAAGTCGTCGCAAAAACAAGTTTACAGTTATCGATTGAAATGCTGGGGATAAAGATATATTTTATTACGTTCTCAAAATCGATATCCAGGTTTAAAATACATTTTTTCTTTACGTAATTCAATTATATCATGTCACTTGGATTAAAACAACGATTATTTCTAGTTATACCTGATGCATAATTGTTGTTTGTTTAACAGTCGTATAATGTCAGCGGATGAGATGTAGTTTGGTGTCTTCGGCGGTATGCTTCAGTGAGACTGTGCTATCAAAAAGGCAAGAATTCCACTATCACAAGGAGACACAAAACAACCATACCACAGCCTTCTAAACATAAAGATACCCACAAACACAGCCACTCATACGGGGAGGCTTTCCTAACACGATCCTAGTTGTTAAGAGGACGTTAAACATCACAAACCAAACAACATGGCGGCTGCACAACTTGGACTGTGTGTTCTACTTTTACACGTGATGAGGACGCCTGTCAGGGGGGAGAGTGGTTCCATGGATGACTGGATACGTCTGACTAATACACTTCTATCCAACTATACAAGGGAAATCTTCCCCCTCTACAACTTCAGTGATACACTAAACATTGATATATCGATGTTTCTCATGTCCATTATCGATTTCGATGAACTTTCTGGCGTTATTACATTAAGTGCGGGCATTATACTTACATGGCCGGATTTTCGCTTAAAATGGACGCCAAACGATTATGGTGGTATCCAGAAAATAAGGATTAATTCACTAAAAGTTTGGGTACCAAAAGTTTACGTCATCAACGCTGCGGATGACTTTCGGCAGTTTGGTGCGGATGAGTATGACCTTGACATTACCAATACTGGTAACTGTGAGTATGTTCCCGGGAAACTCTTAAAGGCCACGTGCACAGTTGACATGTCAAAATTTCCCATTGATACACAGATTTGCAGCATCCAAATAATGCTATGGCGATCTCCGTCCAATGTGAAACTGACCATCAGTAAATCGCATATTTTGATGACGTGGTACGCACCTAACGGTGAGTGGAGTGTAGACAAAACCGATGTTTCATTCTTCATGGGCTATGGTACACCATCGACGACTCTGGACTTCACTGTTCATATGTCTCGACGATACCAGTATTTCATTGTATCTATGACGATCCCCATCATGTTGTTGTGTTTCCTCAATCCTTTCGTGTTCCTGCTGCCTGCCTCCTCAGGCGAACGAATCTCTTATACAATAACCATGTTTCTGTCGCTGACAGTGTATATGACACTCATCAATGACATCCTTCCGAAAGTGTCTGAAAACATGGCGGGGATGACCTACTTTTTATTGGCAGTCATGTTCTACAGTGGAATCATGGTCCTGCTCACCATCTTCACACTTCGATGTGACAGTATCGAGGATGTTCGTGAATTCCCAATGTGGCTTCGGCAGTTTGCTGGTCACTTCTGCAAAGTCAGAAAAAATCAAATTTTCAATCATGCAAGACCGTCTGAAGGGTTTGTGGCTAATGAGCAAGGAGAACCGGAAGTTGACAAAGCGGATGTTGAAGATCCGAAATGCCTTCGTGTTCAACACAAAGACACAATGCGCATCATTGACAGGTCTCTGTTTGGTTTCTCCATTCTGTCTATTTTTATCATCGTCACGTGGTTTCTATCCGCATACCACTCTTAATTTAATTTCGAGTTTTCGTTTTGTACACCAAACAAAAGTTGAAGCTTGATCCGTATTCAATCCACTACTCGGCTAATTTGGTGTTTGAGTGAACTCTGTGAGTTGTTGAGGCAGTATCTTTGAGTTCGATTCTTGTGGTTGTCAAAACCGTACAGAGCTCATGATATTTCTGATTATATTATGCATTTTATGGCCCCGGTGGCAGTGTGATATGAAGGTTTATTTACCCGAATGTGTGATATTTCCCGAGGGCTTGCTGTTATAATAATAATCATAGGTATAAATATCATTTATTTAGTAAGGTTATGGTGTTATTAGATTCTCTGGACAAATACTTAATATACATTGTATGTGAAAAAACTATATTGTTACATACCATTTTCGAAAGAATTCTGAGCTTCATATTGGTAGTGTTTGTTTTCTTACTCTTTATCCTCTCTTGTAGTAAGATAATCATCAGTGTTACATTTACAACATGTGCCAATATTTCCATTCTAATTCTCGTTTTCTGCTTACTCTATATAAACCTGATTGGTTGTTATAGTAAGTGGTATGAATGCCCATTTTGTTCAAGCATTAGCTTGCATATTTCGTAGCTTCAATAGACTTTAATACAGAATTAATGTTGTGTCGTCATTAGGAGCTACACAATTGGGTGCATGTATTACTGATGAATGGAGGCAATTAAAAATGATACGTTGCATTATCCTTAGTTATATCCTGTTTGTATTTGCATTTTATCCTTTGATGTATTAACAGTCGCCTTATCTTACTTAGCTAATAAAAAATGGAACCGCTATAGATTATCAAATTCACAGCAGAGACGTTATTGTGTTTGTTCATTTATATAAATATGCATTGGGTATTTGTTGAAACTCCCAGGAAGAATCTATACGACCTGCTCTCCAAAGTTATGTAATTTTGAAGGTTTAATGATTGGTCAAATCACGATATTAAGAATGGTCGTTTCTTTAAGAAAAAAATAATATAAAATGCATGTATACGCTTAAAATAATTGGAAACCTACAACAAAGTATAGAAAATAGTGTCCGAGTGATTTTCTGAGGCAGAGCATAAGGTATAGTAGGCCAGGTGCGTATATTCGTTCTAGTCAACCTAGTATAAATTATGGTAAGCAGCAAAATGAATTTGAAAAACAGTTTAATAATTTATTTTTGTTTAAAAAACGATAAAGCAGAATTATGATGTTTACATTTTTCTTATGAAATATTGTGCAGACTTGGGCGCCCGTACATTGTAGTTACTTCTGTATTTAAACATGACTGTAGCAGTCTAATATCGATGTGTCTTCATAGAAGTGTTTTTGTTATTCAAATTACTGTCATTATTGTCAAGAAATAAAATCCTTTTAATTAATCTGCATAAGAGTTGTATTTGATTGTTTGTTTTTAATCGGTATTTTAGAGGGAACTATATTGAGATGGCTTGAAGATAGGCAATTCCATTTATTGAACCTGGGTAGCGTCATCACTACTGCAGGCGGAGAAATTCGACGATATAATTCTTTATTCCCAATGTTTTGGAGGGAAATAATTTAAAATAATAAATGTTACCAGAAGAGATCTACAGTTGATATGAAACAAACCTGTTGTTGGAAGGTAAAATAGCATTAGCTGCCAAACGGGGGTACCCTAAAATCTCGATAAGATGCCACGGCTTATATTCTTTTGTTTTGTAGGAAATCCCAGGCTTATTTTCGAGAACGGTCTATTTTAAAACCCGTTTTATTATCAAAGTCAAATATCCTACAGAGTTCATAAGACATGATGCTTACTTACGAGACCGGCTTACTTTCGAAACCTTTCATCTGCGGCCTCGTTTTGGAAAAAAATACGTCATGTTCCAGATGTAAAGCTTGACTTCGCTCTGTTTTTAGAGGAGTATTTTCCTGGTCAAGCTAGGCAACTGACCACCGATATTGTTCGCTGTATGCATTGAAAATGATCTGAAGATTATATCTATGTATAGGATAAATTTCAATTTCGTAGTCTTTATATTTCATTGGGCGAAACCTACCTTTAAACAACAAAATAAATAAATAAATGATGTAAATTGGAAAATATTTAAATGAATAAATGTAAGTTGCATATTACATGTATTTTGATTAAGGTCATGTAATATTTTTACCGTCTAACGTTCTTGTTCGTCATAATTTTTACAAACAAATACTCCTGTTAGGATCATAAAGTATTAAGACCTCTGATTAATACTACAAGTTCATTGCTCTTCTTTACTATTTCCAGTCGATTCAAGAGAAGTCTGGAATCGTCGATTCAACGTCTATAGAAAGCTATACTTAATCTTTTTATACCGATTTTGCCCCGTATTCGAGTTTACTGCCAGTCGCAGGGCTAAACATAAATGTTTCAGCATTATATGCTATTGTCTAGAGAATATCTGATTATGTTTGAAACTAATTGTAATGATGTTCATGAAAATTCAAAATGTAAAGGGAGTGATCTTGTATCTTTGTAGGAAGATGTTATTTAAAAATCATATTCAAGTAGATAATTGATGTTTTGCGAGCAATTTATCTGCAAAATATTGAGTTTGTGACTGATTTGATGAAGTAGGTCACTCAGTGACCATTTGTTAGGGATTTTGCTCTATTTTAGCAAAGTTAAAAACTCAATGGATTTTGCTGAAATAATAACTTTCAACTTTCAAACCAATTAATACGGTTGAGTATTTGACATTTAGCAACTCATGCATGAGGACCTTTACGATTGATCTAAGAATAAGTAAAGAGTGGGTAGTGTAATCGTTGAAGCAAACCGTTAAATAAAATCATTAATAAAACCATAAGAACTACTGAGCCAACGAAGAAAAAATATATTTCCGGTTGCGTTCATTGTCACAATTATACTGGGTCGTATTAAAAGTGAATCCTCCGTTCATAAAACATACATTTAGAATTTTCAAACTTTAGGGGAATTCCCCTTTTTTACCGGAAGTGACGTATTGTGAGCAACAGATTACGTCTGTGTTGTGACAACACGATGGCTTCGTGCTCGATGCGTATCAATTTGAAAACATTGCATTATAACTCATCGCCTCTTTATATTTGAATTTATCTTTTTACGTACGTATACAGTTTTTTGTATTCCTAAGCTGAAGTTTTTTTCCCCTGTAAATGTGATAAAAATGGCAAGTTTTCGGCACAAAGGATGACGGTGCATTGTTGCAGCAGGCTACAGCGGTTATCAGGACATCTCGCACTTGGAGACCTCGGTACTTGGTTTTTTTTTACACCTCGACATTTTCCCGATATCTCGGCACTTGTCGGTATCTTTGTCGGTATAATGATATAAAGATACATCATTGGCCTAATCTTTAATGCCTCAACTATAAATCCTTGTTATATGAAATTACTGCAGTAGATTCTACCCCTTTTATAATTTACAGAATACGAACATAAATTGTAAAAATTAAGATTGATTATAATTTTCGACACTTGTTTATACATGTACAAGAATAGTTCTCTTTTCTTTTAAAACTCTAACCAACGACGAAGATCTAAATCTTATGTCATAAACACACGTGTTCCATGGTACAATAATAATGTACATTGTAGTTCAGACATCCGAATGTGTCAATTTACGATATATTTATACATATAAATATTCATTAACAACCTTAATGCATGTTATCATTTTTCTTTCAAGTCGGTTAATTATAAGCTCTGCAGTTATCTTTCATATCATACAATAATTAGTTTACGGCAAATTAAATCCTTAAAAGTATCTGTCAGTGACTAATGGTAAAAGATACATGGAATGTAAATTATGCTGTCGACAGACTTTTGAAGCGTGTAGTAACTTACAAAATATCGACTTAATCCCGATCTTAAGTACTAGTTAATCGGTAAGAGAATGAAATATGCTTCAATTTCTTGATTTCAGCATTTTTGAAGATGACCTCTGACAAGTGGTATTTTTTTTTCTATCAAAAACAAGAGAAGACGATTTTACACTTAGTATTACAAAAGTTACTTGCTTTACATCATTACCACCATTGAAAAGTTTGAGCTTCTAATTTTACTTCAAGATAAAGATATAAAAAAATAATTGCATCCCGAAAAAATCTGTGGCACTATGTCCTATATGCAATGAAGTACTGAATACGTATGCACCAAATCAAATTAATTTATCATTTGTGTTGATTAGATACATGTATATACATACGCGATTAAACACCCATTATAGTTCAAATGGTGAGTATCGTTTATACTCTGTCGGCGGTGGAGCATCTTGAATAAATTGGCTGTAATTTATTTTTCTGATATTCACAACTGGAATATTTGCAATATATTGATCATCGTATCGCTATAAGTCTATAACAACCTGTCATTTGACACGAACACATGCATTTTTATGTAATAAATCTTGTACCGAAGTACATGTATATGTTGGGGTTTTTTTTGCGGGAGGTCGCCGTAGATCTAGAGGCCCCGCCCCCGCCATAGCATTGGCTACAAGCCTCGATGTTCACGTGTCAGTCAATTATAATTACCAACTGATTGACGAGGTGTGTTCCATTGGTTACTGAATCATTTATTTCTGCAACCAAACCGAAGCATATGATATGAAATGTGTCGCTATACAGAAATCTTCAAGTATATGTTGCAAAAAACTTTAATTTACGTTCCGGGACTTGTATTTTGCATAACCAGAATAAAATACCTATCACTGTAAAATCTACTAAATTTGATGTATACGCCGTAAACTCCCTATGAACGGAGTAAATAGTGAACAGCTAACTTTAATTTGATTGCTGTAAAATCTTGCGATATTGGAAATTAAAGCTCAGATATGTCAATGTCTGAGGCACGTTCATGTCTTCTCAGTAACAACTTACAAATGTACCTAGCTTCAGTTAACATTTTATGCAGAGAGAACGTGGTAAACTTTCTTGTACATATATGTTTGTGGTTAAAAAAACTGAAAAGTTACGTGTATTTGGCCTATGACATTGTCGAAATCAATTCTTTACGTTTGCAAATTGCAATTAATTGTAAAATCAGATTTCCTGGTATTGTATAATTTTTTTAATATATTTCATGCCTTTTGACATATTTTTAGTTGATTGTCACAGTTTCGTTATTTAACCAAATTTTATTAAATTCCGTATGATCGTAGATAAAAATTTGCAGATTCCATAATAATGGTATGATTTTCCGTGGTCTATTTAATTTATATTTTAATGTTACATGCATTTTTATCGCCAGCGGAACATGATATTGACGTCAATTTTTTGTTAAGCACTAACACAGAATTTATGGAAAATTCGTTGAAAAACGAACGTGAAATTCGACTGAAAATTAGTCAAAATGCATTAAATATCATATATAAGAAAAGTATCATTAATATACTAAAACGAACATTCTTAAACGTGTGCAATATAGCGATTCCCCCTAATAAAAAGCTATTCCTTCGTTCGCGGTACCGCCAGGTGCTGTAAACAAACATGTTTACTTCTGTTTTAAAACTTCCTAATCTTAGTTATTGATGAAGATACTTGTAATACTATCAATTTAATAAATCGATTGTTATCATAAACTACTTTGATGCTTCTATATTGAACAATTAAGTCAATATTAAGATAAAAAGATTTCAAAATGACTTCCACACCAGACCGGAAGGCGAAATGACGAAAAGACGAAAATTAAGGTTTGTTAATATTCGTCTTTTCGGGGCGAAAAGACGAAAAGACGAAAATTAAGGTTTTTTAAATTTCGTCTTTTCGGGGCGAAAAGACGAAAAGACGAAAAGACGAAATTTAAGGTTTGTTAAATTTCGTCTTTTCGGGGCGAAAAGACGAAAAGACGAAAATTAAGGTTTGTTAATTTTCGTCTTTTCGGGGCGAAAAGACGAAAAGACGAAAAGAGACGAGAATTTTGAAGGCGAAAAGACGAGAATCAAAGTCGCTAATTAGCGTGTATCACTTTCGTCTTTTCGTGTTTGACTTTTCGTCTTTTCGTCTTTTCGCGGCGAAAAGACGAAATTTAAAGTTGTTAAATTTCGTCTTTTCGGGGCGAAAAGACGAAAAGACGAAAATTAAGGTTTCTTAATTCTCGTCTTTTCGGGGCGAAAAGACGAAAAGACGAAAAGACGAAATGGCACAAATCAGCCACCGTAATTTTCTTATGTTATTAATGTTTTTAAGAAAAATTTAAAGCTTACAGCTTATTCTATTTATCTGCCACCCAGATTGCATTTATATCTCCAATAAATGCAATCTAACAATCCTTTGATTGTTAAATATGCACTTTTCAAGATAGCTGTCAGCATTAGCCCAGGTTTTGGAAAGCAGTTTCCACAAGAGATAACAACGACAAATCAAAGACCAGATATTGTTATGTGGTCTTTGTCTACCAAATAGGTTATCCTGGTGGAGTTGACCGCACCGTGGTAAGAACGGATGGATGATACGTATGAGAAGAAGAAGGACAAATACCAGAATCTAGTAGTCGACAGAGAGGATACGACGAATAATCGTCGTATTTCTATCAGCTAAAAGCGAATATATTTGTTGAAGAAACAGGTCACACGACTTTTGGTTGTTGGATATGGAATTTATTCCACACTCGTAAATTATTTTTTAAAAGTTACAACAAGAATAAAAAAACGAAAAAAGTTCACTCGTGTGGAAAAAATTCCATGCACAACAACCACGTGTAGTGTAACCTATATATATGCATGTAAGTGAATTTCACTATTTTATATATGCATGTAAGTGAATTTCACTATTTTATATATGCATGTAAGTGAATTTCACTATTTTATATATGCATGTATGTGAATTTCACTATTTTATATATGCATGTATGTGAATTCCAATAATAATTGTTAATTTGTGATACATATGTACATGTAAATCTGTGTTCTCACTCAGGCCATTTGTTTCTGTACTATTTTTTTTCTTTTTCTCTGTTCTTTTATGACCTCTTGTAGAG
The DNA here is from genome assembly GCF_041381155.1 of Argopecten irradians. Taxonomy (NCBI): domain Eukaryota; kingdom Metazoa; phylum Mollusca; class Bivalvia; order Pectinida; family Pectinidae; genus Argopecten; species Argopecten irradians. The sequence continues at coordinate 11,672,415 of NC_091142.1, read as the reverse complement.
CATGTATGTGACTAATTAAGTGCATAAAGTATCTTTAATCTTACAATGCTTTCGTGTAAGTTATTTAAGGAAAAGATGTTTATTTTGTTGAGGTTATGAGGGTATAATGATAATGGAGTCCGTGTATATTTTATGTAACCTCGGCCCATAAAAACCTCTGTATCACCTTCTCTAGTGGTAAACTCAAAGAATTAGCCTGCACGTTTTTAGTTCTGATGGTTCTATCGAAGGATACCACAGGTATTGATATTTGTGATGTACCGCATAATCTATAGTGTCTATGATATTTGTAAGATTCCGACAGGCGTTTGGAACAGCAAATTACAAATAGATGATTGGCAGGGATAACCGCCAAACTGTCAATGCACATACATGTACAAATAAAATTAGTTCCGTTTATCTAATGAAGCAAACATCTGTGGTTTTGTCGATATAACAATAAATCTTTTAAATATTAAATGAGATGAAGTTGAACTCCACGGTGCAAATCAGTTTGAATTCATGTTAATTATGATTACACACGTCATATCGTGGCAGGATATAAGTCTTAATTTTTAATGCATTATCTGTCAGATAAGATAATTTATTTCCCCTTACACTATCCTCATAAGTCATGTATCGGACAAAGAAAGACAAGCAGGCGCGAGTGGTCTGTGGATGGCCAGACGTTGCCAGGAACACTTTCCACAAATCAGAAAAAAATCACGACATTTAGGTAATGTACATTACTTCAGCGTGTGTCCTAATTTATAACGTTAGGTTTTTTGTTTAAAAAAAAAGAAGAGAACAGGCCATGGGGTCACTCAGACCTCTAAAACTCTCAAAAAGTTAAAAAAAAAAAAAAAAGATCCGCGTCTTTCTCAAAAAAATAATAAGGATCCTTTTTAATGTACATTTTCATTTTTGTTTCACACATTTTCTGTCGCATTTGGTTCTCCCTTTGGTTTTGGTTTGGTTTTCCAAAAATCATAAAATGTGTATAAATCATTAACAAACCGAAGAATGAACGGCCTCACAACTTTATTTAATCCTTTTGAAATAAAGTACCATATCCACTTTCGGATATCCGGTATTTAATTATACGGTATTACAATAGAAACCATGAACCCGATAGGAATTTGAAAATTCCCACCATAAAGTTTTATGTCTAACATGAGAGGTTCTCCGAACGTCATGATAAATCGGATCTGATGGAAAGAGCAAGAGTTGTTCCGGAGAAGATCATGTGACTTTATTCACATAAACAAAATGGCCGCGTCCATGTAAGATGTTGATAAAGCGAGAGAACATGAACGCACATCACTATTTCTTTAATTTTCTGTTACATTTCTGTTTATTTCATATATGCATATGTCTAGATCCATTCGGGATGCTATATCCCAAGGACTCAGAAAGCCGGACAGTAAAACTCTTGGACGGGATGTGGAATTTTCGTGTAGATAATTCGCCTAACAGAAATAAAGGATTCGAAGAAAAGTGGTATACAGTTCCCCTTTGTCAAGTATGAATACACTTTGATAGTATGCATTGCTTAATCTATTGAACTGTTAGTTTCCGGTTTATGAATGCAATTATAGAATATAACAGACAGTGCTTAATTATGAAAATGGTCATAGTTACCAGTTTTATGAGTAGTACGACGAAGTGACGTTTTTTCAATTGATTCTTCTAGTTCTACTTCTAGTTCTACCGTGTTCTTGCCTACTTTAACAGAATGAAGATTGTGCAAGTTAAGTGCGGCAAGACTTGTGTGTGAAAGATTATTTATATTTGTATTTTGATAGTCCAGTCTTGAAGGAGGAGAGGGTAGCACTTGTTGCTACTTCGGGAGGGAGAGAATTCCAGTTGGATATGGTGCGTGGAAAAAAAGATTCTTTACGTGTGGAGGGTTTACAGGAGAGAGTTCGGAAAGAGAGTGTCTGGACAGTCGATTGAGAGGTTTTAGGTATGATGTGCGGATGGCTGTCTGTTTATGAACTATTTTAAACATGGTTTTCAGATAAGAATCACAGCGTCGGTCCACCAGGCTGCGCCATTGCAAATGGTCCAGCATGTTGCCAATACTGGATGTATTCCTGTGGCGACTGGTTACAAATCCTTTTTAGCCCACCATCATCAGATGGTGGGCTATTCAAATCGCCCTGCGTCTGTGTTCCATGGTCCGCCGTCTGCGTCCATCATCCATCCGTAAACAATGCTTGTTATCACTATTTCTTAAAAAGTACTGCAGGGATTTTGTTCAAACTTCACATGGAGGTTACCCTTGGTCCCTAGTTGTGCCGCCAGACAGCCATCTTTGATTATGGCAGTTGAAGTTTGTTATCGATATTTCTTGAGATCTACTGAAGGCATTTTGTTCAAACTTCACATGGAGGGTACCCTTGGTCCCTAGTTGTGCCATATTCAAAGTTTGTTATCGCTATTTCTCAGAAAGTACTGAAGGGATCTGTCTCAAAATTCATATGTAGGTTCTCCTAGGGACCTAGTCGTGCATATTGTGTTTTGGGACCGATCGATGAACAAGGTGGTCGCCAGGCAGCCATCTTGGATTTTGATATTCAAAGTTTGTTATCGCTATTTCTCAGAAAGTACTGAAGGGAGGGATCTTTCTCAAATTTTATATTTAGGTTCCCCTAGGGACCTAGTTGTGCATATTGTATTTTGGGACCGATTGATCAACAAGATGGCCGCCAAGGAGTCATCTTGGATTTTGATAGTTGAAGTTTGTTACTGCTATTTCTCAGAAAGTATTGAAGCGATCTGTCTCAAATTTTATTTGAAGTATGTTTGAAAAAGTTTAAAAGTAGAGAAAAGATCCATCTGTCCTTTGTCAGATATAGATCATTCTTTGGTGGGCGCCAAGATCCCTCTGGGATCTTTTGTTCAAATATGGGTCCCATACTGAACTGGCGTATTCCAGCTTCGGGCGGACCAGGGCTAATGTGTAGCAATGTTTGTTATAGCAATGTGTAGAAATTGCATGTGATCTGAAGTACACGTGGTATAAAGGTCATCCAAACATGACCCCTTCTGGGATGTTGTCAGATCCTCTATTGAACAGAGTGGTTATTAGCTGCGATGACGTACTTAAGATCTGAACGACGGACGGACAATTTCTGACAGATGGTCGTCATCAGATACCCTGCCGAGAACGGACTTTAACCTGTTTAAGCTAATACATAAAACAATCTTTCATTTGGTTTTGATTTTTGCCTATAATTGATTTATAATCGTTTAGCATCTTTCAGGTAAAGTAAAGATAAAAGTATTATTTTCGATTAAAAAAAACCTACTTGCATGTACTAGTCACTTATAAATGGGTTTTTTTCATCAGACAGGGGAGGTAATTCCTATGCCTGTTCCTTCAAGCTACAATGATATCACCCAGGAAAAGGAGATCCGTGATTTTGTGGGCTGGGCTTGGTATGACCGAGAGTTTTTCTTACCTCAGGAGTGGAAGTCTAAGCGAGTTGTACTACGTGTGGACAGCGCTCACTACAATGCTATTGTGGTAATTAATGATACTTTTGAGTAAAATACTGATCAAATTTTTTTTTATCAAGATCCTAACACTGGAATATCTTTATTACAAAATCAGCACAAATAGAATACTGCAAACATTCTTACAGAATTTCAGCAGTAGTTTAATTTTAGCACTTTTTCACACTGTCTTTTTAGCGCCAATGTGCTAAACTTGTAAAATAGTGTTTTCATATTTCTTGTATTGAACAACCGAATTGCACGTATCATAATTTACTGGTTCTTTTTTTTTTTTGCAGTTGCACTATATATATTTAACTGCATTGAAATAAGTATGTTTTCAGTTAACTATTACCTTCCATGTTTTGTTAATTAAGGTTAGAGGGGAGGGGTTATACTGGAACCAAGTTGTTTGTCTGTCCGTCAGTCTGTCTGGCTTGATCTCTGTCTGTCTGTAGACACAGCTTTGTCCACTGGGCCAGCAAACTCCTCCAAAACTACTCGACAGATTTTTATAAAATTTGGTACACAGAACCCTACATGATGGGGAGTTGATTAAACTACATAGGGTTGTGTTTATACAATATAAACCAAGTCTTTTCATGTTTTTGTAGTGGGTAAATTCTAAGCAGTTGGTTGAACACGAGGGAGGTCACCTGCCATTTGAAGGGGAGATAACTCAATGGGGCATGCCCATTAAATTTGGGGGTAGCAATAGGGTGACAATAGCCATAAACAACACTTTAACACCTACCACCCTCCCACCTGGAACCATCCAATACCAACATGATACCAACAGGTAGGGACCAAGATAGTCGATTTAAGTTGTTTTCATTTTTTTGAGAATAAATGTTGATTGATATATACTGATTTTTTTATCAAGTTTTAAATTATGATAATCAAGAATTAACAAACCTTAATTTTAGTCTTTTGTGGGGTTTTTTCTTCTCCAGATTAGTCTATCTTGATTTATACTGCTATTGGTAGGATCAGGAAAAAACTTATCGCTTTGTTTTTTTCCTTAGATATCCTGAAGGCTATTTTGTCCAGAATTTGCAGATGGATTTCTTTAACTACGCTGGGCTTCACCGCCATGTCCAACTTTATACCACACCCAAGGCTTACATAGAGGATGTAATCATAGATACCAGTCTGCAGGATACAAAGGGTAAATATAAAATTAACAGATTTATGGAGACATTTCTATCCTGTCTGGTGGTTAACGTTGTTGAAAACTAACTGTGGTGATATGATTTTTTAAAAGTAATTATTTTTGATGAGTAAATTACCTGTGTTTTTGTATAATGTAATATTTATTTCTCTATTTGTTGCTGATAAAAGCATTATCTACTAGGCTATCACTAAAACCTCTCAAAATACACATTATAAATTAATTTGTACACTGGAGATGCTGTCTTGAAAAGATTGGCTGTTGATATAGGATTTCATCTTCGATTCTCCAGTGGTCACTATCACTGTCATTATATCCACCTCTGGACCATGTCATAGTAAAGCCGAAGGCATTTTAAATAGGAAAAAAAACTTAGCAATTACAGTCTTACAGAGAGACTTCTTTTGAAAACTAATCAAGAGCAAAGCCCAACTCAAAATCATACAGTACACATACCGATAATTGATTCTTTTGATGAATTCACACATCAAAGGACCAAACTATCTGTTTCATTAGTTGTCACACACAGAGCCTTTAGTTTTGCTATGATATAAATGTAGTCCAGTGGTGGATAAAACAGCGTGATAGTAACACCTGGAATATTTCGAGATTTAAAACTCATGAAATTGATGGTGAGTTCTCTCAATTTTTAGGCCTGGTCAAGTACACAGTGGTCACTAGCGGTCAGCCTGGAAATGTCCAATTAGCTGTGGAAATCATAGACCAAGATGGACAGGTGGTTGGTCGCAGTAATCATTTTCCAGGACACAATAACAGTGGACAATGCTCAATTCTGGTGGCCGTATACGATGAACAGTTCTCTCCCTGGATACCTCTATACATTCAAGGTCAGATTCATGCTGAAGTTTGAAATTTTATACCTCTGCAAATTCAAGGTCAGCTTAAGAAAAAAACTTGATGTTCATTCCTCTAGATAGTTAGATTCATTGTAAAGCTTGAACACATACATTCAAGTTGACTTTCCTGCATTCACATATAAAAGATTCATTATGAAGTTTGAAGAATTATTGATAATCATGTGGGTGAAGTACAATTTACTGTCAATTTGTCCCAACTTTCAGTGATTTTCACATCATATTTTTACATAGTTTTTGATAAATTGTACTTTTATCCGCATCATTTACACATCTCGAAACCCCCCTATTGCGTTGCAGTTGAACTTTACTACCGATTACACATGACCTTTGACCTTTGTATTGCAGATGAACCTGACCTTCCTTAGCAACCAAGTGTCTGATGTGTACCGACAAAAATTTGGTATTCGTGAGGTCAAGGTCACAGATAAACAGCTGCTGATCAACGACCGACCATTTTACTGTCATGGCGTGGCAAAACATGAGGACTCTGACGTAAGTAAACCACATAATCCAGTGAAACAGATAAAAGTTCCCTTATGATTGTTGTCTATCTCACACTTTTATACCAGGCAGATGCATGTATACTACATACAGTGAAACCTGAATAAATCGAACACTTGAATTGCATGCCATTTCCAAACTGTCCACAATCAAATTTGTTCCCTGACATTTTTATTCAAATTGTGAGTTTTCCAGACTATTGGTGTCCGGTCTGGATTATCATGGATACACTGTGTATGAATGTTTTGGCACCTTTAGGTTTAAGTTTAGCAAAATACAAAATGATTGATAAAATTAATAAAATGCTTTTATGTGGCATTGTACTAAGAAAAGACGGTGCTGAGCATGACATTTGGCATTGTCTGCATTTGACATTTAAAGTAAACTAAAACTCGAACTATTTAAGATATTTAATTGAGTGAAGTTAAATATCAGAAGAACAATGAAAAATTTACATATACATCTGCATGGCCAATTCAATTTTAGTACCAGGTACCGGTAATTGGCCAAATATTTCATCTAGTAAAATATATGTGTTTTCTTGTTACAGCTAAGAGGTAAGGGGTTGGACTACGCTCTTATTGCTAAAGACTTCAACTTACTCAAGTGGCTTGGCGCCAATTGTTTCCGAACCTCTCACTATCCATATGCTGAGGAAATCATGGACATGGCGGATGAGCAGGGAATAGTGGTCATCGATGAGAGTCCAGGCGTGGGAATCAGAGAGTAAGATGTTAGCTAAGGACGACATTGGAGCTAGTTAATTCCACCTTCTTCCAAATGTGCTTCTTCTTTCAAGATTTTAATTAAGTTGACTAAGTGTTCAAGGTAGTACAGTGAAGTCTTAATTACAATAAGATAAGAAGGTAAATATCCATCCTTGATACTCCAGGGGTTACTATCACTGATGTTATATCCACCCCTGGACTATGTCATAGTAAACTGAAGGCAACAGAACACACAGGTTATGTAGTTCTGTGATGTACATCAAAATAATCAAATAACGGTACACTGTGGTTGACTGTGTGGCTTTGAAGTCAACGTTGCTCTCTCTGCAATCATCAAAGAAGGTCTCTGCAGGCCTGTGATTGGTCAGTTTTTTTCTCTTGAACGTCATCCAGTTTTACTATGAGATAGTCCAGGGGTGGATATAATGTTAGTTACAATAACCCCTGGAGTGTCGAGGATGGTAAATGTCATAAAAAAAAAGGACCAGAATACACAGGGATACCGTATTCTGTCTTTGCATATTGCAGAGTTAGCTCCCTTGAGTATCGATTGTTACATCATTATTTTGTGAGCGCAATTCACATCGTTTTCTCCGAAACGTATGACATTACGCTCGCAAACATATGAGACCACAATCAATACCTACCCGCAAGTGCAGATAACTCTGTAATATGCAAATTGGGAATAAACAAGGGCCAGTTTAGACACATATACTGTAGTAATTAATTTAAAGTTATTACCTCCATTTCTTTTGTTGGCTATTTTTTATCAATTATTTTTACCAAAGATTTCTTCAGCACTGCTATAATGTTTCTCCCACTGATTTTGTTAAAGCCTTAATTCTTTAAGAGTTAGATTGGATTTCATTTTATTTGCTTAATAATATTTTTATAAGATATATTTAAATCCATTAAAATGGAAGACAGTTAAGTGACTTACCATGTATTTACATTTCCTCTTTTAAGAGGCAACAACTTTGGAAATTTGTCCTTGGCACACCATCTCAAGGTTATGGATGAGATGTACAGACGTGACAAAAACAGACCAGCGGTCATCTTATGGTCAGTGGCTAATGAACCAGACACAAGAAAGGATAAGTCTATATATTACTTCAAGTAAGTAGATTCTTGATATCACTTATTCATTGCCTCCATGAAAAAATCAATTCATTATCGTCAAGTATGAAATAGGTTTTTCAGCAGCCATCTTCCATGATCTCAGAAACGACAATTGAGATGTCATAATAGTAGTTACATTAAAATACCTGGTAAGAGGATGGCAGTTCATGTGCCAAACAATGCCAACTGCATTTGGTAAGATTAAATAGTGAGGTTGCAGTGAAAATATAAATATAGTAAAATGGGGTAATTTTATCTTTACATTAATTATTCCCCCTTTGCAGAACTCTCCTGTCCCATGTGAAGTCTATTGACAGCACAAGACCGGTTACTTTTGTGGCAAACTCTGACTTCAACACAGAGAAGGTGGTATGTAGATTTGTATTCCTTTGTCAATTTTAAACATTATTCATAGAATTAATAAATATAGGCTATTTTTTCGGAAAATGATATCACCCTTCAGTCGGCCGATTTTCCGTGAATTAAACAATTTTACGATTGAACATGTATCTGGTACGTTATTATTTTTTATCTTTATTATATTTTCATCACATATTATATCGTTTAAACACTTTTACAGTGATTTTTTTTCGGTGTATAACTTTACTAAACCGCCATTGTGTTGTGAACACATTTCTGTCGGTGGATTTCCTTGAATTAAACAATTTTACGAGTGAACATGCATCTGATAGTAATTATGTTCATCTTTGATATATTTTCATTGCATATTTGATCTTTTAAACACTTTTACAGTGATTTGTTCGATGCATAACTTTACAAAAATGGCGAGTAAAACTTTCGATTTTCACATGTGAATCACGACGTAATAATGCAAAAACGTGGTCAGATTTTGGTTTTCGTCCACGGATAAGCCGCACTGGTGTATTAGCCGCCTCTCCCGATTTTCAGGGAAAAAAAGTCGCGGCTTATACTCTGGAAAATACGGTAATTTACCTATTTGGTTAAAAATAGCTCTGATAGAAATATATAGTACAAACATACAGTAGTATTTACCCATTTGACATTATGATCCCTATAACCTTTGACCTTTTAGGCCCAATACACAGACATCATTTGCCTGAACCACTACAATGCCTGGTACCACGACTGTTCTCACACAGAACTCATACAGAGGCAGCTGACCTATGACCTCCAGCAGTGGTATGCCAAATATCACAAACCAATCATGATTACAGAGTATGGAGCCGATACTATAGAAGGTTTTCACCAGGTATGTATACATCCTCGATACTCTAGGGGTTACTATCACTGATGTTATATACACCCCTGGACTATCTAATAGTAAAACTGAAGGTATCAGAACAGAACAGGTAATTTTGTCCTTTGATGTACTACATCAAAGAAGTTATCTACGCGTGCGAGTATGTATTGATTCAATCTTTCCCAGGGTTCATTGCGGTCCCCACATTCACATCTGTCAATGGCACATGGACTGGCATGGCCGTCTGTTGACCTCGGTTCACAGAACAATACATTGTGCCCCCTTTATATATGACGTCACAGTGATTGTTTTTTGAAACGGCAGACGTCTTATGCAAATCGTGACTATTTACTTACAAGAAAATCTAGTGTATCCACAAAATAATCCATTATTGTTTGGTTTGATATTGAATGATCAAATGAGATAATATCAGAACTGGCAGTCATTTACAGGAAAATGATACAAAAGGAAACTTACAACATATTAAAGAATTTAGTATGTGTACGAAATACGTTTTTCAAGAATCTTGAAATTTCGCTGGGCCGTTTACAGAGGTGAAAGTGTGGGGACTGCAATGCACCCTGGGAGAGATTGGTATTGATTGTGACATCATATGTTTGCAAGCGTAACGTCATACTTTTTGGAAAAAACGACATGAATTGCGCTAACAGAATAATGATGTAACGATCGATACTTACCAGAAGTGAGTTAACTCTGTAATATGCAAATACAGAATAACGAAGTGTGCTTATAAATAAGTAAATCTGTTGGTCCACTGAGGTTCATTATAACCATGCTTTACTCTATAAATAGGTGTTTGATATGACAATGATATGCAAAGATGGAATGCACATACGTAAATTTATTGGCCTAATTTGAAATATCTTAAGTACAGACCATTTCTTAGTAATAAAACAATGCTAAATATCGACAATGAATAACGGAACACATTAAATAAATCGGCATGTTTTATTTTGCCTACCCTATCATCCGAGTTGTGGCTTCAGAATCACGCTTTACGAGTGATCTTTTCGTGCACATGGCGTTTGCGACCAAACATGATTTCAGTCTTTGATAGGCATAAAGGGTCGTTAAAACTTCCATCCTTAAGTTGGCAACCATATTTGTACCTCAAATGTTATGACCGCTAGGTTATAAACCAAACAATACTGTATAAACAATTCATAGCTTGGGCTTCAGTAATGGCTGCCAGGGAGTTAATTACCGGAAGTAGGTCAAAGGGACGCTACTATACATACACTGTACTCCGTACTCGAAAAGTCGATCTCAGGGACCGGTCGTTATACAACTTTGACGGGGCTAAAACGACCGGTCGTTAGCCACATTAGACAGGTGGTCGTTATGCAGAGTGCCATTATATAGTAAAAACGCACGGGGAGTCTAAAAACCGGTCGTTATAGACAGGCGGTCGTTATATACAGGCGGTCGTTAGAGCAGGTTTGACTGTACTGTATTACAAACATCTTACAGGAGTATTGATGGGAAATGAAAAATACTATGTTATAACAATGGATTTATTATATACATGTATTATACTTTACACATCACATGTTACAGCTATGTGACAAGGCATGAAAAGGATGTTTATGAAAAAATAATGGAAACATTTTTAATTATATTTTATGAATTATTTCTAAAGAGGTTGGAATTATTGGCTGTATTTCCAAATATATATTTAGTTCTTAAATAGTCTTTATGCATTGCATCTTACATAAACTTAAATGAATAGCAAAATTTTAATGAATTGCATATTATTATGCCAGGTCATGAATTTGGGTACATCTAGTGTTTCACACATTCGTTCTAGATTTAAAGAAAAGCTATTAATGTTTACAGACATGTGTATTATGAATTTATGAATAGTGCTATATCTGCCAAATAATTAATATCAGAAAAAAATGATAATTTTTGTGGGTAAATACTAGTATTGCAATGGAAGTGTAACTTTATACAATATTATGATCAGGAAGGGTATAGGTAATAGAGCCAACAGCTTTTAATTCTTGAAATGGGAATGTAAAACGCGATTGATAATTTTGTAGAGTCACAGAAGTTATTAGCTTAAAGATGCTCCACCGCCGACAAATGGTATTTTTTCACTATCAAAAACAGGAGCTGAGAATTTAGTATTTTTATTCACAAAAGTTACTTAATTAACACCATTACCACCATTGGAAAGTTTGAGCTTCTAATTTTACTTCAAGTTAAAATTACGAAAAATAATTAATTGCATCCCGAAAAAATTCTGTGGCACCATATCCTATATGGAATGAAGTACTGATTGTGCATGCACCAAAGGCAAAATAAATTATTTTATGTAATTTTTTGTGTTAATTAGACATACATATACACGATTAAACACTAGTGTTTCCCACAGGAAAAAAAAGGGCATGGTGCTGGGTTTTGAAAAGGGCACTTTGACCGCGATAAATAACCATCAGAGGGGCACATAGGTTATATCGACAACTTCCAAGGAAAAATCTTTAAAACTGTCTTGTTGTTTATTTAATTCTGGTTCAACTTAATATCATTTAAATGCTTTAAACTCTCTGAGTTGCTAAGTAATATCAGGACATATATTTAATTATTCTGAGTGAAAAAAAAAATGATTTTGAAAATTGTAATCTGCCGATCATATGATCATGACTATAATTTATTAACAAGAAAGATCTAAATTTCATTTATATTAATTAAAAGAATGGGGAAAATGCAAAATATATTCCTTTATTTCAATCCAATAACCTTTATTTTAATATATATCTTTATTTAAATATTAAAAATACTGTATTGATTTGAATAAGATAACATGTTTCATAATAATGGGCAATTAATTAAAATAATGTTCTAAATTTACAAGCACTAAATTAAGAAAATACAGATAATTGTTAGAGTAGTATTCAAAATATTTCAATTTAGTCTGATAGAGAAAAAAAGTTGATTTCTTTTTAACTTGATAGCCTATTAATAATTTTATCATATCTTTTTTAAAAATAAATACCGTTTTCATTTTTAAAAACGTGAATATTAGTAAAATCCTGAAATTCAATACCTCCAGATCTACTATTACAATACACCCAAAATGGCTGCCATTACAAATCAAAGCTTGTGACATCCATCAGATTTAGATAGGCCTATTAAACATTAAAAACGTGAGTAAATCATTTACAGTTGTAAGCAGTATTTGTTTTTGAAGTAATGCTCACTAGCTGTAGTCATAAAACTTATTGAAAGGCCAGCTGATTGTTTTCTAGGCTGCCGATCGGCTGCTTGACTTCAGCTTACGTAATACACAGACCTGAAAGTGACACCACAAGCCAAGGTGGAAATAGCCCAAGGCTGCTAATTAGGGCCACTGGGGTGTTGGTCAGGGGGTCAGGGAGTGGTCACACCTCTTTTGTTTACTTAATTATCAAGCCACTGCCTGGTATTTTGGTAGTTTAGTAAAAGTGTACTGGGGACAAACAGGGCACGGCGTTAGGTTATAGGGGCATGGCGTCAGGGAAAAAGGGCACGGCGCGGCGCCATGCTAATCGGGGCTGTGGGAAACACTAAACACCAATTATTGTTCAAGTGATGAATATCATTATGCTCTGTCGGCGATGGAGCATCTTTAACATTGATACTACACTTATCATCTTCTGAATAATTTAATTAAAATAAATCAAATATTTATTTTCATAATGTAGGTCATATTATGTTTCCTGCTGTCGTCCTAATTACCGCTAGTTAGTTAACTATCACTGCGCTAAACAGTAAACCAGAAAAAACAGCAAAATGAATCTTCATGTTTGGTGTTGTAACCTCATTTTAGGCTATCAATAGATATTTTCTGTGTTATCATGGTTTTTAATTTGTTTTTGTTTTGGAAAGGTAGTGGACCTTGAAGTTGGTAGGTATGAGGTTTCTTCCTGTATTATGATCAGTATATTTTTCTTCCAGGATCCATCAATCGTATTCACAGAAGAGTTTCAAGTTGAATTTATGACAGAATATCACAAAACATTTGATAACCTACGACAAGATTTCCTTGTTGGAGAAATGGTGTGGAACTTTGCAGACTTTATGACTGCTCAAGGTATGGATTTAATTAAAATCATCAGTGTGGTTGAGCTTTGTTCAGTGTTTGATAGCATTTGATACAACAGGTATAAAATTTCAGTACTTTCATTACTTTGATTTATTTCAGGTATTACTAGGGCATTTGGTAATAGAAAAGGAATATTTACTCGACAGCGGAGACCAAAAATGTCAGCTCACTTGCTACGGACAAGATACCAGGGAATGATAAACAGTCATCGGCCATGATTAAGTCATACTCTAATAACATCAAGTCGTCGATTTTTTTTTATAATTTATTAAATGATCTGGTAAATGTTTCACATTACTCACTACTATACAATCAACAGCTAGCTGTTAGTCTGAGCACAGTTTTGTTGTTTCACCCACTTTATACAGGGGTTTCAAATGTTATGGTATCTAGGTTGAGGAAGAAATTAAATTGGTTGCCTTTTCCCTTGGATATGACAGGGAAATTCTTGAAATCCTTTTCCAATCTCACTGTATGTATGTTTTGAATATTCAATAGTCGGACAAAAGAAGGCTAATATATCATGTATAGTTGCTTATGAAATAGAAAAATAAAATTTTCCGTCAAAATCACTCCGATGGCGAAGAAATTAATTTATATTACAGGAATCCTAAAATGTCCTCCCGATTGGCTATGTCCGTGTTGACATTTCCATGCAGCCTCGCTTTCAAAGAGTAAGGCAAATTTACTTTTAGAACTGTGCTAAATTTACACGAGGCTTTTCCATAATTTCAATTGGCAAAACTTGAAAACGTAAGAAGAACTTGACAGTCGTTCTGATAAGTAAGGTCTTTTTTGAAGGCCAATTAATGCATTTAGACTGGTTTTCTTGCCCAAGTATTCATTTTAACATGCTTTGTGAGTTTTAAGAATAAAAGATTTCATCATGGATATGTCATTTATATAGAGATGTCTAAACTCTCTGGAAAACTTTGGCCAGCCAACAAAAGGCTTTCAAGTGCTGAGCGACCAAACATCTTTTTGGAAAGTCTAAATACCGTATTCGACCCAATAAGCATCCAGGGCATTTAAAAGATTGAAAAAATGAAAAAGTGCTTATAAGACGAAATTATTGCAAAACAAAGTGCAAGCCTATACATTTTTTTATTTTAGTTTTTTTGGTCTTTATTTATGCCCAGGCAATTGAAATTGAGGCTTCAAAAGGGGGAGGGGTGCTTATAGGGACCCCAGCGCTAATTGGGTCGAATATGGTATATCTGTCAATATGACAGACCCATGCATACTTATTCTGTTGATTATGCCATAGATATTTTCAAATATTGATGATGTACAGAATGGAGATGCCACATGTATTGATGATGTGGTGTCGCGTTATTGTTTAGTGTAATGTAAGCTGTCTTGTACCCACATGTAAGACAGAGTTTTCTTTCATACCTATGGGTGTAATACCGGCTGGTCCAGGACAATACACTCATGTCGCATGAGGCTGTATTGCCTGGCTACCCAAGCAATAAATCTCGTGACGTCACAGTGTCAACAAAATCTCTATTTCCTCGGTAAAATTTTAACATTTTTTTCACAAATATGGCTAGTTTTACTATAAAAGATGCATACAACGGAATTCGTTATGAAAATATCATGTAATTTTTTATGTATGGAAAATTGACTTCCAGTCGTTGATTTCTTGGAAGTTTTTTCAAAATGGCGGGATATTATAGCTGTAAAATTGCAATAAAACATTGAGGTATGAAAGAAAAATACTCTTTCATAAGTGGATATGAAGGATATGGATATTCTATCCTAGGGATCACAAAATGTTGCAAAATTCTCGGCAAGCCTCGGGTTTTACTACATTTTGTGACTCTCGGTAGAATATCCCTATCCTTCATATCCACGTATGAAAGAGTCTTATATTCTCCCATACCTGACAGGGATATCCTGCGGTTGCTAGGGAAAAGACTGTCATTTACCGTGGTACAATTTAGGGAATAGACACTAGACACGGGCTTAACAATGACGTCATCGATACATGCGGAGATTATTGTCGAGAACAAAGATTCTATTAATTTTTTTTTCGGTAATAACCACATGATTACCTTGATAAGGGATCAAAAATATTTTCCCCTGAGTGCCATTATATATACACGTATATCATTATATTGTATTTTAGATGTTTAACATCTTTTTATATTTTCTTTTTCAAAATGTGCTACAATTTGTGTCAATTTGATTGAAATGACATATTTGTGGCTTTGTTAACACTTTGCTTTACATCTGAACATTTTAAATTTTTATTTGGGTTATGATAATATTACTTCGGAGTCTGTGTTCAGTCAAGGAACTATTATATGCCCACCATGACGTGGTACTGAATATCCTTGGCTAGGGAAGTTGGAAGAGGGATGTTTTATACAATTTTTTTCAGTACCTTCTAATGTATAGATAGTTACAAGTGTAACAACTGTTGCATCTTTATACCACATTGTTGGAATGTAATATTGACATTATTGAATGACATTTAAGTATTTTTCATATTGGAATTCATGTTTACTTCATGGTGCCTTTCTATATTTGTAATGACATCAAGTGGTGCCTTTCTGTTACTTGTTATGAGTTTGATTACCTGTTCTATTTTCAGGTATTCAATGTGATCAATATTGATTAAATATATTAAGTACAATTACAAGTTGAGATTATCTTCTGTAACATAGCCATATTTTGTGTGCTACATCACACTTCTTGTATGGCGCTTACTTGTTTTTAAATAAATGTATTTTTTTAACATGTAACTTCTGCATTGTTTGTAACTGATGTAGGTTTTTTTCTTATGTTTTTTTAATTAGTAATTATATAATGTGTTTGTTGTTTTATATGTACAGTTTATTTTATTAGTTTAATGTCCTATTAACAGACAGGGTCATTTAAGGATGTGCCAGGTTTGTTGGTGGAGGGAAGCCGGAGTACCCAGAAAAAAAACCACCAATCAGAGGTCAGTACTGGCAACTGCCCCACATGGGATTCGAACTCGCGACCGAGAGGTGGAGGGCTTGTGGTAATATGTCAAGACATCTTAACCACTCGGCCACCGCGGCCCTTTATATGTACACAATAAATAATAAAATGTAAGAGTTTAAGAGAAAAGATAATCAACTGTATGATATAAGCAATGCAGTCAATGTACAATAAAATCTTCTTTCATCTCTGTATATAGCTCGTCCACCTGCTTAATAGACAATTATCTCAGTCCAATTTAACATTTAATCATGATTCCTGTACATAAAAACCACTTGGCTTAAGTTGGCTATAAAGACCATTTTTGGGTCAGTAAGGTGGTCATTGTAGACAAGTTTGACATCTTTGTGTATAAGATGCTAAAATTGGAGAGCTAGAAATTATATCCACCCTAGCCTCGATTTCTCTTAACAAACTTAAGTAAAAAAATTGACTTAAGTCAGAAAATTTAACATAAGTTATATAAGGAGAAAAACTTAATTTTAGACTTAAGTCTTCACTTTTGTTTTGAGAAATCGGACCCTATATCTATAGTCCCTCTGCCTGTCAACAAAGACAAAGAAGGAGTTTCCAATCTCTATACATGTTTCTGTGTATATGCATGGTATCGCTGTGACCTACACACAGTTATCTCTGTAGCTACTTGAATGTCTTTGTAGTCTGAACAAAAATCTGCACCAGTGGAATAAAACATTTTTAGCTCACCTCTTTGAATGGTAAGTGAGCTTAATGCCATGGTGCGGCATCCATCATCCGGCGTCCGGACAGCGTCAACTTTTCCATTTAAACAGCTTCTTTTCCAAAAGTTGTAAATCTAGAGTCCAGAAATTTGGCTTATATCATGTTGGGATAAAGGGCTACAAAGTTTTTTTCCAAATGACCTTCATTCAAGGTCACAGGGGTCAAATAGGCTAAAACGATTTCTTCTTAATAACCATGAGGCCTAGAGACCAGATATTGGGCATGTGACATGCTGGGATGAAGGGTTACAAAGTTTGTTCAAATGAATGACCTTGACTTTCATTCAAGGTCATAGGGGTCAAATAGGCTAAAATATTTAAACGATTTCTTCTTAATAACTAAGAGGCCTGGAGACCTGATATGGGGCCTGAAACATGATGGGATGAAGGGCCACTATGTTTGTTTAAATGAATAACCTTGACCTTCATTCAAGGTCACAGAGGTCAAATGGGCTAAAATATTTAAGAGAGTTGGAGACGACCTGGCCCGATGCCAAACAGTGTCAGCGAAGTTCAACTTTTGCTATAGCACTGTGGTCTGGCCATACATCAGACATCTATCTGTCATAATGTCTAAGGCTGGTGTCAGGGCAAGAGTATCTCAGGCTACCCATGTAAGTACAGTGTGTGTGATTTGAGTAACTGCAGTATGTCCGTGTTGTGTCACCTTGTGATAGTGTGTTTTGGGAGACTGCAGTTTGTCTGTGTTGTGTCTCCTTGGGATAGTGTGTTTTGGGAGACTGCAGGATGTTCGTGTTGTGTCTCCTTGTGATAGTGTGTTTTGGGAGACTGCATTATGTTTGTGTTGTGTCTCCTTGTGATAGTGTGTTTTGGGAGACTGCAGGATGTCCGTGTTGTGTCTCCTTGTAATAGTGTGTTTTGGAAGACTGCAGTATGTTCGTGTTGTGTTTCTTTGTAATAGTGTGTTTTGGGAGGCTGTGGTATGTTCGTGTTGTGTCTTCTTGTGATAGTGTGTTTTGGGAGACTGCAGGATGTTCGTGTTGTGTCTCCTTCTGATAATGTGTTTTGGGTGACTGCAGGATGTTCCTGTTGTGTCTCCTTGTGATAGCGTGTTTTGGGTGACTGCAGTATGTCCATGTTGTGTCTCCTTGTAACAGTGTGTTTTGGGAGACTGCAGTATGCCCGTGTTGTGTCTCCTTGTGATAGTGTGTTTTGGGAGAGTGTAGTATGTCCGTGTTGTGTCTCCTTGTGATAGTGTGTTTTGGGAGACTGCAGTATGTGTGTATTGTGTCTCCTTGTGATAGTGTGTTTTGGGAGAGTGCAGGATGTCCGTGTTGTGTCTCCTTGTGATAGTGTATTTTGAGAGTTCGTGTTGTGTCTCCTTGTGATAGTGTGTTTTGTGAAACTGCAGTATGTTCGTGTTGTGTCTCTTGGTAATAGTGGAACTTTTGTCATTTTATGCTGAGTGTTAAGCAAGAGCATTTATAGACTATGATGTGGCTCAGTCAGGGGACAGAACCCAGAGCCTTCATCATAGGGGAGACGCTCAATTCATGGCCAAAAGTTGAGTGGTGTCAAGGGACGCATTAGAAATGCGACTCAGTTAGGAAAGAGAGAAGATATTTTCAGTAGTGCACGTGACCTCAGGTGCTCAGTGTGAGTGTTATCGGTATTATATGACAGGTTGTTTATTAAAGTGAATTATAAAGTCATGTCGACAATTTCAAAAGAATCATGATGCTTTTACTTATTCAAGTATATTTATGACCCGCAGCTATTCATGCATGTAATAGCTATTTTTTCATATTTTACTTTAGTGTACATATCTTCTACAAAGTCATCACTGATTAACTAGAGTGTGACCAGTTTAAGTTCAGAAAACGTCGTGTGTATTCACTTATGCCATTACCTAAAAAGCCCATATCGATATATAAAATGATAAAAACTCAGAGCCCAATGCTTCTGGTTCAAAATTAGCATTTGCAAAGACCGCATAACATTTTCTGTGGATATTTACAATGATGACGTTAATGTCATACATCAGTAAACAAGATTTGGTATGTTTTCAAAAACTCATCCCGTGGATACATTGGTAGCTATGACACAAGAATGTTCATGGAAGCCAGGTCGTAAATAATCAAAAGCCTGCGTGTATATCAACATGCATGTATGACCTCGTTGTGGTTTTTGTTGGATATGATAATGGCGTTACGAATGTTTTATAAATCATTGACCCAGGTGATGAAGAAAGGGAAAAAATACGTCCAGACGTCTGTCGATTTTAAAAGAAGGAACATACTACAACATATAAAAAACTTTGATTCTCTCCATGGTTTTAAAAAATTAAGCTGCAGAGGATTCTGTGTAGATAGAAAGTGTGAATTATCCCAACTCTATATCAGGCAGACGACACCTGACGACCATGATGACTTAGTTTCTCTGAGGAAACATGTGTATGATGGGAAGGACTACATCCCCAGTAGCTACCATGACTTACTGAAATGTAACACAGGCGTGGCGGGGTACATCGACAACAAGATGGTAGGTCATTAACACTTTAAGGGTTAGCATACTGTAAACCATCTTGTTTTCGCGTGCGATTGAATTTTCGGGAATTTCGTGGACAATAAGAATATCGAAAATAAATCTCCGCGAAAACGAACTCTATATGTCTAGATCGCGAAGTCACCACGAAAATAAGTTGGTTTACACACAGGTTTACGACGCGCAAAAAAAAATACTAAAAATATATATTTTTTGCGCGTCGTAAACCTGTGGTTTGCAGTTATCAAAACGCAACATCGATAGTAAACTTAGTATGCACATGTACGATTATGATACCTTTTTTTTAGTTTCCTTTTTCCTTTCACGTTTAAAAATTAAGATTTTCTCCAAAACTAGTCAATTGATTTTGAATAACGCAATTATTTCACTCTTATTGAAGAAAATTATGAAATATTGACGTAAAATAATAATAATAATAAAATAAAACAAAAAATTGTCGAAATTAGATATATCGAAATCAAAATGATTAACTCAGAAACATTTAATTCTCAATTCAAGACTAAATGGACAAAGAAGAAAAGAAGAACTTCGCCTGCTATCAGAACACACAGCAAATACATAAAATGGTTAACATCATTAAAATGAGTTACAAATCCATGACATGGAAATCTCGACGACAGCTTAAAGTAATATTTCGAAGTCGAGATGCGAACACGATTTTTTTTTACGATGATGCGATACCTTTGGTAGAACCTGTTCACTATTTAAATGTACATGTTTGTTGTAGGTAGGTTTTATTTTTGCCTCCATAATTGATGACGGAACTACTGTGTTGCTACAGTCGGGGCGAGTTCGAATAGGGTACGAAGGTTTGGGAATTGTATCCCAGCTGAAGCGGTACTACTTCAGGAACTTGCCGGCAGGCGTAAACAAAAGTGTGATTAACACATCGTCTCCTGAAGCTCTACGTCACGCGCAAAGGAGAGGGTCACCTGTGGTGTTTCAGAGGGTATGTGCACAGAATGAACAATTTTATTAGTATTATCTTTGCAAGCAACACTACAAAAAGGATACCTAGATCTCATGTGCACTCGTATGGTATATAACATCGTAGATAAGCATAATTTTGAATAATAAATATCTGTCTCAAAAAGTATACACTTGTAATACTACAGCGTATGCATTTTTCGTTTATTTTCAGAACGCGATCACCTTTAGAACCTCCAAGACTGATATTAATGCATGGTTTCAAACAATAAGACCAAATTTCCCAACACTCGAAAGTGTGGACATCCACTACTTCAAGAGAATCTGTCGGTCACGAGAATCTAAAACTATTTTATTCCCCGAAGATAGAATCGTTTTGAAACGCGTTCCTTATCGTCTGCTGACATCAAACACCAGTCATGTTTTCAGCTGCAATCCAAAAATGTTTGCTTCAAAATGTGAAACCGAAAAACGTCCTGAAATCCCTTCTATGATGTCTGCCTCGACAAACCTTTCATGTGAGGTAGGTATGGTGATGTATTTGGACTTGTATGGCGATATCAGTGATGTCGAAAATGTAACTGATCATGTTGGTAAGCAACTTTCGTACTGTTTGGACACTTATGAAGGCGACATTTTGTTTTTATACATAACATGTGCAGCTCAGTTTAGTGTTGAGGATGTTGCACGTGTTCTGTCCGTGTTTCCTTTGGAACTGGTCGGAAACGAGGTAACATATTGTGTTGAAGAAACAATAGAATGATCTTTTTTATGTCAAAATATATAGCCGCTAGAATATTAAAATCCTACAGTACTACGGGCGATAAATATCTAGCACATAGAAATATGTTTATTATTAAAGATTGATGTTATTCCGTCTTTGCATATTACAGAGTTAGCTCCCATGGGGGTAGGTATCGATTGTGATGTCATTATTTTGTGGGCACAATTCACGTCGTTTCTCCGAAAAACATGACGTTACACTAGAAAACACATGACGTCACAATCAATACCTACCTACAAGGACAGATAACTGTGTAATATGTAAATAGAGAATATAAATATACTGTAAACAACCTTATTTTCGCGTGACACTAAATTTTGCGTATTTTGCGAGCGATTTGAAATCGCGAAAATTAACCGCCGCGATAAATGTGTGTCAAATGTAAAACGTTAACTTCATTTGGCATGGAACTGCAAACTTTAGGTCTTCTTGTCTTCCACAAATATTGCGAACTATTCAGTCTGGTATAAATACAGTTTATTAGCATATATAACAATGACAAAATCAACTTTCAGCAAGTTTTACGGAACACGTAAGACTTGTGTAATACAACATTAGTACATGTAATAACTACATAATGATTATTTAATTGTAATGTTTAATGCTGTTTATTTATGCTTTTAGCTTTTGTGTTACATGAAATATTCGTTGCTTAGAAACTTTCGTTGTTCATGGAGTTGTTGTTTACCCACAAATATTAAAACAATTAAATTTGTTTATACATTTTTGGAATCACTGCTCATAGGTCAGCCATGGAGGTTTCTGCTCACAAAGTAATTTCTAAACTATAATTGACAAATGAAAGTAGCACAAATTTATCATGTTCCATAGTATTTTCTTATATGAACTGCCATGTTTGTATCTAAACATTGATATAGACAAATGAAGGAGAACGACAGAATACAAACCATTAAAACAAATTGATAATTGAGTCCATTGTGGCCATACATCCTCTGATTTACCTTCCTCTGACTCAAATCCATATGGCTTTAATACCGGAAAACCCTACTTTCACCAGCCTCATTGCCAATTCATATTCGGAAAGAAGGTTCGAAATTAAATTTTAAGTAAACATCTAATATATGTTTTGGGTGATCGGGTGGTTTAGTGGTTAAGCCGTTCGCCTTTCACCAAGCCGGTCGGGGTTCAATCCTCTGAAAGGACGTGAAAAGGTTAGGGGTCACCTGCTCGATCACGTGGATTTTCTCCGGGCACTCCGGTTTCTTCCCACATTAAGACCCTTCGTGCGCTTACATTCGGGTCATCGAGAGTGATTTGCATAAGTTGTATAACTTGTTTCGCAATCGATGTAAATAAAGTTTATTTTTATATGTTTTTGAAAACGTTTTGTTCAAGTTTAAACTAATAACTTGCACTTCACTATCAAATGAAGAACTTTGAAATGACTGAGAGGAACACATGTTTAGAATAAACACCATAGACCAGTAAATTCGTTATATTAGTCTTAAATATATGTTTATGCAACTAGAAGTACATGTAGCTTATGGTAGCGCATAACAAATCATTTAAATACCAACTTCCCTTAAAGCTTTTAAAGCTAGAGAAATGTGTTGGGATTCAGTGACACAAAACATTTTTAAACCGGGAATTCATATTTGATATGCAACGTCCTCTTAGTTTCATATTTTTGAGTATTTTATAAGCACACTGTGATTATTTTCGTGCACTATCGTTTGAAAAACACCTTCTCTAGTCCCATCATTGGCGCTTCAATTACCATGGAAACAATATAAGCTATGCAATATGACGTCACCAGGTTGCCAAAATACATGTAAATCTGAAAGCAGAAAAATAAAATAAAAATGCATTGTAAGTAAAGCCATTATATATTATTCTATTGATACAAACAATAAAACATTAAAGTGAATAGTCGGGCAAAGAAAACCAGTCTAAATGCTTTCATTAGCCTTCCAAAAGTTCTCACATATTAATACGAAGGTCAAGTTCGGCTTAGTTTCCAAGTTCTGACCATTGAAATAAAGAAAAGTTGAAAGCATTGAAAGCGAGGCTGCGTGGAAATGTAACCACGGACATAGTCAGCCGGGAGGACGTTTTAGGATTCCTATACTTTAAATTAATTTCTTCGTACGCAGACAGATTTTGACGAGAGATTTTATTTTTCTATTTCAATAAATAATACTGGATACATTCACACCATTTTTACCTACTTTAGCCATCCTTGCCCGACTGTTCACTTTAAAGATATATATCTTATATATGATTTTAATGCAGTCGATCGGTGACCTCTAGGTGTAGAGATAATACCTTTGGATACATTTATAGCATAGTTACTTCCCTTCATTTCACTCCGTCAGTACTGACGAAGCAAAACGGTATTGGCGGAGTGAAACGGTACTGACGGAGTGAGACGGTACTGGCGGAGTGAAACGGTACTGGCGGGGTGAGACAAAGGGAAATAACTCTGATAGATCGGAATGAGATCCTACAACAGTAGCAATGGACTATGCTAAGGTAGTTCAAACGTGAAATAACTGTGTTCAGACGAATTACATTATTAATATTCCTCATCTTAGGAAAACCAGGAGCGTATTTAATTATGAATTTAGCGGGCTTACCACAGATATATCACCGTAGATGAACTCCGAGGGGAGGTTGAAGCTGTACACTGTTATAACCACAGGATGGATGAGGTAGGCACAGTAAGTCAATCTTCCTAGAGGGGCCCAGACCTTCCAGGATAATAGGATGTTCACTGGACCTGTAGGTACAAAACCAGGAAACATAAAGAAACAACAGCAAAGCTACTACACTTTGAGGATTCATGAACATATTTAGTTCGCTAATAGTTTGTATCATTCAGGTTTGGGAGGTATGGATACATAATGTCTTAATCTCGTAATATTGAATTGTCAACATTTCAACACAATTTTTCAAAAATTGAATAAAATTGGTATTCTGCACATAAATCTTGTTTTTGTACGATATACCGAAATATATTTTCAAATACATTTATAAGACTGATGATACAAATATCAAAATATACATGTATTTCCAACTTCCAACTTTTCCAACATAGTTTTAATGTCAATAATATAACGGATCATGTAAAAATGCCAGGCATTGAAAAGATGACGTTGCAATATAAGCGACCAGAATTCACAGTTGTCTATTGGAGTAGGGATGATTATTAAGTAATTTGGTTATGACTACGTCACAATCAATCAACACTCTTAGAAGGCACTGGCAATTTTCAAGT
Organism: Argopecten irradians; assembly: GCF_041381155.1. Classification (NCBI taxonomy): domain Eukaryota; kingdom Metazoa; phylum Mollusca; class Bivalvia; order Pectinida; family Pectinidae; genus Argopecten; species Argopecten irradians. Next base: position 11,648,020 of record NC_091142.1, on the reverse strand, counting down.
TATAGTGAAATTTATTTCTCTTTTACTGAGCTTTATCATGGTGCATGTATATCTTACCACCATATCCGGTTGCGCATGCGTATATGACCCATGCTATAGCAATCGACCATGACAGCCTTGAACAGCTGACGTACAGTGCACTAACTCCCAGATTTGCTTCAGCCGAGTCGTGGTAATAATGGTAAAGACCATATACTGGAAGCGTTCCCATGAAAACTGCTAACAACCAGCCAATTAGAACACTTATCTGTGAAAGAAAGTAATTCCAGGAATATGTAAGAATAACTCTGAATATGAAAACAAATGGTGGCTCTCCATTATTTTGAAAACAGAAACTTCATTATGCCCGCCGAGTCAAATTTAAAGACTAGCCATTCTATAAAGTTCACTTTTAAGAATTACCTTAATATTTAACATTGCTTATCACACGAGCCAAGAGATTTTGTACTTCATATTTTTTCCATTTCTCTTTATACTCAAGGTACCTGATGTAATAGTGATAGTAACAAATGTAAAACCTTTCGATATTCAAACTTGATACGGCCAATCACGTTACAGACCCTCTTTGAAGCAAAGTCAAAATAAGGATATGTATTTTCAATCAGATTGGAGAAATACTTACCTTATTTAGTCTTGCCTTACAACCATTTGTGTGTAAGAGGTAGCCTAGCAACATCCCAACCATATAAGGAGCTATTCTGGTGTATGGTCTGTTGTACAATGTATTACCAGCATAGGCGTCGTCTTTATGCTTTGTGACTGCCTGACTGAAGAATAATACCAATGAATTAAAACACTTATTTTATGCCATCATACTGTATAGTTGCTTTTATTTGTGGGGATTTATTTTATGTAGTTTCGCGGTCAAATGTAATTTCCGCGAACTCAGATACCCGCGAAAAGAACAAGTAGGATTAAATGTATAAAATAAGAGAATGTCGGGAATGTTTCTAACCGGGAAAAAAGTACAGAATTACTTTCTCTTGTGCGTATACAGTTGTTGACCTGGGTTGAGGGCAACAGTTGCCCGAAGGCGACCAATAAAACATTAACAATTCGACAAAATAAACAGTTTTGTGTATTTCAAAAAGCAATTTCTTACCTCGGTATGTGAATGCCGTATTCAATAGCCGTCATCAAACGAATAAAGACGCATGCTGCAATCATTGCAACGCATACGCTAACACCTACTTTCCGATAACTGAAATAAATTTGATCTTAATATCGATAATCCATTAAAACATTATCGCGTTAATACATAAATCAATCGTGATTCAATGCAAGGATGTTGCATAAAATCAAACCAGATTTCATATGTAAACAAAAAACAATAAAAAAGGAACGGTTACATGTTTTCAAATAATTAATTTTAATATTTGTATGTAAAAAAATATTGTATTAGTAGAACCCATTTTTCTATTATTGCATCGTTTATTCACAGTCAAACATTGAGAATATGACCTTCAGGTCACTTAAAGCATGTTTAACCTATTAAAGTTTATCATAATTATCACATCATGTTTTATTTGTCCTTTTTACAAATTTTCTATATTTTTCTTTATATTAAAGATGCACTTACCGTAAAAGTAGAATGATAAATATAGGACTAATAATGAAAAACTGCATGTCATTAGATAGATACCAAGTCCACGCCATACACTGAAAACAGTAGATTAGAAGACTTAAACTAGGTGATACATGTAGATACTATTTGATTTTGATTTCCATAATATTGTATGAGAAAGGGTTCAACAATATCGATATTTATCTTATAAGAAGAACTCACTTAAACATGATCAGAAAATTTAAACGATTATGGCCATATGCTTGCGCTGTCGCATGAGAGACACGACGATGTTGCTTTTTATTATGACATCATGATTTTAAAGATGATTCCATGGTAACTATAATCAAAAGAATATATAATAAAATGTGTGTGTGATTAGTTCTTGAACCTTTGCATACACTTAGGTATAAACAAATACATGGCATATTAATAGGACTTGTATAGTACTTTTTATTCACAGGAAATTGCGCTATTTTAGCGTTCAAGGTAATTTCCGCAAACTTTGATACCAGTTAAATAACGAGAATGACAAATAAGGTAACATGTATGAATAGCTAATTAATTTTATGAGAAAATACAGAAAAATCGTGATTTTTTTTTTTGTTTTTTTTTTTTGCGAAAACAAAACGTTTTACAGTTTTTTGTGCCTAGAATCTATTTTTGCTAGGTACCACTCTCAGGGCAGAAGTTGTTTATGTTAAGTATGACCGCTTTATACACAAACGTACTATTTTTGCAAGGTTACCACTTCCAGGGTAGAAATTGTTTATGTTAAGTATGACCGCTTTAGACAAAAACTAGGCTACCACTACCAGGGTAAAGTTGTTTACATATACAAAATATGACCCTTTTGACAATATGACCGCATTAGACCAAGTACTATTTTTCCTAGGCTACCACTGTCAGGATATAAGTTGTTTATGTAAAGTATGACCGCATTAGACACAAATGTACTATTTTTCCTAGGCTACCACTGTCAGGATATAAGTTGTTTATGTAAAGTATGACCGCATTAGACACAAACGTACTATTTTTCCTAGGCTACCACTGTCAGGATATAAGTTGTTTATGTAAAGTATGACCGCATTAGACACAAACGTACTATTTTTCCTAGGCTACCACTGTCAGGATATAAGTTGTTTATGTAAAGTATGACCGCATTAGACACAAACGTACTATTTTTCCTAGGCTACCACTGTCAGGATATAAGTTGTTTATGTAAAGTATGACCGCATTAGACACAAACGTACTATTTTTCCTAGGCTACCACTGTCAGGATATAAGTTGTTTATGTAAAGTATGACCGCATTAGACACAAACGTACTATTTTTCCTAGGCTACCACTGTCAGGATATAAGTTGTTTATGTAAAGTATGACCGCATTAGACACAAACGTACTATTTTTCCTAGGCTACCACTGTCAGGATATAAGTTGTTTATGTAAAGTATGACCGCATTAGACACAAACGTACTATTTTTCCTAGGCTACCACTGTCAGGATATAAGTTGTTTATGTAAAGTATGACCGCATTAGACACAAACGTACTATTTTTCCTAGGCTACCACTGTCAGGATATAAGTTGTTTATGTAAAGTATGACCGCATTAGACACAAACGTACTATTTTTCCTAGGCTACCACTGTCAGGATATAAGTTGTTTATGTAAAGTATGACCGCATTAGACACAAACGTACTATTTTTCCTAGGCTACCACTGTCAGGATATAAGTTGTTTATGTAAAGTATGACCGCATTAGACACAAACGTACTATTTTTCCTAGGCTACCACTGTCAGGATGTAAGTTGTTTATGTAAAGTATGACCGCATTAGACACAAACGTACTATTTTTTCCTAGGCTACCACTGTCAGGATATAAGTTGTTTATGTAAAGTATGACCGCATTAGACACAAACGTACTATTTTTCCTAGGCTACCACTGTCAGGATATAAGTTGTTTATGTAAAGTATGACCGCATTAGACACAAACGTACTATTTTTCCTAGGCTACCACTGTCAGGATATAAGTTGTTTATGTAAAGTATGACCGCATTAGACACAAACGTACTATTTTTCCTAGGCTACCACTGTCAGGATATAAGTTGTTTATGTAAAGTATGACCGCATTAGACACAAACGTACTATTTTTCCTAGGCTACCACTGTCAGGATATAAGTTGTTTATGTAAAGTATGACCGCATTAGACACAAACGTACTATTTTTCCTAGGCTACCACTGTCAGGATATAAGTTGTTTATGTAAAGTATGACCGCATTAGACACAAACGTACTATTTTTCCTAGGCTACCACTGTCAGGATATAAGTTGTTTATGTAAAGTATGACCGCATTAGACACAAACGTACTATTTTTCCTAGGCTACCACTGTCAGGATATAAGTTTTTTATGTAAAGTATGACCGCATTAGACACAAACGTACTATTTTTCCTAGGCTACCACTTCCAGGGTAGAAGTTGTTTATGTAGAGTAGACTAGACCACCAAGAAGATGAACAGGGGTCCCCAGCATAATCCATCATGGCGTTGTAGACAATACCGTAAGGTCCACTGACGAAATGCCTGGTCAGTGTAGCGTATATCATCAAACAAAAGGCAAATGCTGGAGTAAGCCTAGAAATATAAAGTAGAATATGTAAATAAAGAATCTTCATTGAGCGTTCATTTCATATAAGATTTTATGCAACGAGTCTAAGAAGCTTTCACTTTTGCTAGCCTTTGCAAGCACAAATTGAAACTTCAACTCAAGACGAGATTCATAAAATCTCATGAAAGCACAAATGTATATTTTAATTAATGTTATCACATAATTACAACAACCTACAATTCGACACATTTCAACGCCAAAATGTGTTGCAAAAATCGAGCGAATTATATTACAATAGTGACATATGCATAAAAATATTACATTACATTTTTCTCATTACCCGCGCAAATTGCGAAATGCAATCACACGCGAATGTAAACTGTTCTACAGTAAAGTATGCAGTTCAAGTATATATATCACCGCCATTTTTAGTTTTATGAATAAAAATTATTTTATCATTGTTTTTATACTAAATCTGGCTTTCTGATTGGCCAATACGTTTTTAGATACCAATTTCAAAAAAAAACTGGAAAAAAAAGAATGGAGCGAATGACGTGACAATATAGAGACATTGACGTTGCGTATTGATTCGGAAAATGAGTCCTTTGCAAAATCATTATAATATTTTATTCTATCCAATAGATAAAAAAATTAAATATATGCAATATTTTTTTAACTTCATCGGGTTATGATTTTTTGTTTGCAAACTTTGTGAAAATGGAAAAAAATTAAAAATAATTAAAAAAAATGACATCAATGCTTAAAGATGCTCCACCGCCGACAGAGCATAAATGATATTCATTATTTGAACAATAATTAGTGTTTAATCGTGTATAAATAAGTCTAATTATCACAAAAAATAATATAAAATAATTTATTTTGACTTTGGATGTGCGCAAACAGTATTTCATTCCATATAGGATATATGTCGGAAATGGTGTTAAGTAAGTTACAACTTTTGTAATTGAAGAAAAATACCAAATCGTCTGCTGCTGTTTTTGATAGTGAAAAAATACCATTTGTCAGCGGTGGAGCATCTTTAGTTAAATAAGAATGCATGCATAGATAAAATAACCGCTAAATAGTGAACAGTCCAAATTAGATCGGGCAATTTTTTTAAAATTTGAATTTAGTAAGACAATCCCGACGTGTTTATATAGTTACCTCCAAACTCTATGAAAGTAAAACATTCCCCATCGTGTCCGGCCGTTGTTTGCTGCAATATCTTTTAAACACAAATAAGTCACCAAAGCTCCGCTGGAAAAGGAAGATAATTCAAAACACTTTTTTATGTATATAAGTTATATCTAACACAAACACTAGATCTTTTTTTTCAAATGAAGAAATAACCAAATAACAAGTCTGGGTACAAAGCCATAAATTAATATCACGAAATAAAAAATGTTTATTAATAAAAATCTTCGCGAATGGAATATCAATTATTATGAAAATGCACATGAAAACTGCTTATGGATACAATCGCTCACGTTCAATTTACAACAATACATGATTCTATTAATAGTTTTATTCATTACTTATTATTAATTATTTTATTTAACGTATAAAATCAAAATGATTCGGATTTAATTTAATATATAACAAAACAAAAGCTATGTAGTATTGCTATTATTGTAGGGGTTATTTTTGTTTGTTTTTTTCAGTATATGCATACAATCTGCGAATATATCTGTAAATAAATTAAAAGCAAAAATTGAAGAAAAAAAACACGAAAAAGGGTTAAAAAGAAAAACATTTAAAAAAAGTAAATAAAACAAAGTAAAAACAAAAAATGATAAGTACTTTTTTAAAAAGTTATTTACCTCATAAAGAAAAAAGTGTCAACAGAAAAAGTGGCGTTTAATATGGCCTGGAACGTAAATCGTTGACCAAGTTGTATGGCCTGGCCAGGGTTTTCTGAAAATCAAATTATATCGATAAAGTGGAGGTACATGTATATGACTTCATTAAGCATTTGTCATGCTAAAATAAAAATGTTATACAAAGACTTTTCTAATTTTCAGAAATAAATGAAGTACTTTCATTTACTAGGTATAGTACAAGATAATTGATGCTAACCATTCAACCATCGACTGCAAAAGAAATGATGATGTATCCTTTAATTTCGACGTCCGACCATTTCAGCAATATATACCATATAGCCAGGTCAAAAAAATTCACGATTTAAACTCAAAATGAATATACTGGACTTTATCGCTTTCGCGATTTTGCTAAAATTATATATAAAATTCATTCAGTTTCTTGATTTTTTACGGCTAATATTTACGCGACAATAGCAATATCCTACAAAAAAAAAAACAAAAAAAAACCGAAAATATAGACCTCGCGAAAATAACAGGTTATACAGTATTTAAGTGGCTAAGTGGGTGACGTTCTACTTACGAAGTGATGTGTTTGCAAATGGTATTTCGTAGTTATGTCCCAAGATGACCCACCACATGCTCAACACGCGCATACCATTCAGAGAAGAGAGCGGACTCGAGGCTGTAGATGTAGACATCAGCTTCTCTGTGTTTCTCACGAAAGAAAATGATGTCATGAATGAAGAGAGCATCTTTTTTGACCCGTCTGCAACCAAAACCATAAATGAAAGTATGATAATGCATCGAAGAAATTGCAGAATATGTGAGGATCACATCACTGTTTTCAAATTACTGTAACTAGGCCAACGTATATTTTCGCATACCATTAGATATCGCGTATGTATTTTGTTGCTGGGTAGTAAAGCATCTCGAAAAAAATCACCTCAAAATGTTTCAAAAGTAAAATAATATCTTAAAACCGAAAATCGTGTATTTAAATGAAAACACAAAATCAAGTCTTCGCGAAAATAACTTAGTTTATCGTTGAAGAAGAATCGGCAACACGAGGATTCGGGATATGCAGGCTAGTCTATTGTGAGTCTATCGGAAAATACTCTCTAAGCATTTCGTTACATCACGTGGTTCCAGTGGCACCATGCGATACATTTTGCAAACGGAGATCAAATCTGAATATTTTGGTTAATCAATATTATTTCTTCTTCTGGAACAACGAAATAACAACGAAACCATACTTGACTCAGAGTACAAAAATAACGACTTAAGGGCCTTAACGACCATCTGAAACTTGTTTGACGTTTTGCAAAACACCATATTCTTTGTAAATGCATATTTCTTCAGGTAATTAAAGATGCTCCACCGCCGACAGAACATAAATGATACTCATCATTTGAACAATAATTGGTGTTTAATTATGGACATGTGTCTAATTAACAAAAAAAATGTATTTTGCCTTCGGTGCAATCAGTACTTTTCAAATTAGGACAAAGTGCCACGGAATCTTTTCAGGATGCGATTAGAAGCTCAAACTTTTCAATGGTGGTAATGATGTAAATTAAGTAATTTATAGAAAAATAAAGAAAAATATTTAATCGTCTGCTACTGTTTTGATAGTGAAAAAATATTATTTTTCTGCGTTGGAGCGTCTTTAAAACATTCTAAATGTATTTTCAAAATAACAGTCGATCGTGATGGTCATCTTCAATTCAAAATCTACGTGAAAAATAACAACACGGGATCATAGAATTTCAGATAGAGTCGGAAAATACCCACACCTGGTAGAGAGCATGTCAGGAGAAGTTTGAGCTTAAGCCCACAGAGACAACGACGGGTACAGCACGATGTCAAATACCCTAAAAGAAACCACTTCAATGAAGATAAATCTTTTTGATGATTATAAGTTTATTATAACTGTTTTAACTGACTTCAAAAGTTTGAGTACGATTTTAATACAATTGTACTAAAAGCTGACGATGCATTTTTAACTTTAATAAACTTTAAACATTACCATTATTAGGTGGATTAATCAATGGAGCTTCCTCTAGTGACACTGATGTACTCGAGAGAAGACCTGTCCGCTCATTACTTTGGATCGCTATACCGTTACTTGCTCTGTCATTCCGCTGTCTGCTAGCACCTTTATACCTCAGACATATATCTGTCAGTGTTCCAATACATACCAGCGACCCCAGTAAACCGCACACTACCCTGACGTTAAAAACACCCAACAAAGCATCATTATATTGTTTGTAAATACAGTGTATTCTGGTATATAGTCTAATATTTAAACCGCACACTACCCTGACGTAAAAAGGAAGGTGACATTTCATTGTTTATAAATACAGGGTATTCATGTAAATAAATTAATATTTAAACCGCACACTTAAAAAGGAAAATGACATTTCACTGTTTGTAAATAGAGGGATTTCTGGTATATAAATGAATATTTAAACCGCACACTACCCTGTCGTAAAAAGGAAGATGACATTACAATGTTTATAAATACATGGTATTCTGGTATATAAATTTATATCTAAACCTTACACTACATATGTCCTGACGTTAAAACAATAGCATTACATTATTTGTAAATACAGGATATTCGGTATATTAAATTCCCAGCAACATGATTACAAATGATGTATTACGTGAAGCTTACAAAGCTACGACAGCGCCGGTAGAATAGGACCGCTCATCATCAGATTGGGCCGCCACGGGTTTGGGAGGACCGGAGCCATCATCAATCACTTTACGAGATATGATAAAAGTTATTTTATTATTTAAGGTTTATCTTGAATAGTGTTGATACATGAAGGTCATAGAAAATTTTTTTCAAAAAGTGAATTTACTCGAAATAAACATGATGAGAATCTTTGTGTTACATCTATAAAACATACAAAATTATCAGTATTCAAATCAATCCATTAAATTTAATCAATGATATATAATCTTTTCAGAAGATCCTAATTGACAGAGGAACTATTTTCTATGAAATCTCTACGCCATCAGCCAAGCAGAAGCAACGTTACCAAAGAAAATGTAATTGGATTAGTATAAATTTCAAAGACAATGACATAGCTCGTTACAAACATAAAATGAATTATAAAAAGATACGATAAATGTCATTTACAATCTAAACTTACTTTATTTCAACAAATCAATTTCACTTTTTTATTCATTCACAGGTAAAAAATAATAAATATGTTATTAAATAATTAACAATAAAAGCATTTTTTATAAAATTACACTCTTTAAAAATTCACATAAAAATATCGCGATATATATTCATATATCATTGACACTGCATCACATGTCTGTTGACAAAATTTCGGATTGCATAACAGTTTGTATACACTCGACTAGTACCTCAACAGTACTTACATGTTCGAATCAAACCCATCACATCTGTTTCGTTGCAACTACTCGGTACGCATATACCGTGGGAAATAGGTTTGTTTCCAAGGGCCTGAAACACAATGAATATAATGATGGTGATGTTTTTCATTCTGGACCCTCTGGTCTGGTAAAATATTCTCCGGGGTGTAAATAACGACATTGAAAATAACTCCTGGGATATCAAGGATGCTGTACAAAAGATAATCCAGATCGTATTTTGTCATTTATGAATTGTCAATACAGATGTCAGATTATTGTTTACGTTTGTGGAATTTGAAATGATTGTCTGTAAGTGTAAAAATCTCTATTGATCACATATGAAATGTACATGCCGTATCACTTATCATTGTTCTTGCGTTATCTATTTATTTTCGATTATTTGATGATGTAATGCTGAGCTTATATCGAGGACTTCGAAACAGTTTATGATGGAAAAATGCATTCATAAGATGGACATTAATTTCGTGAGAGTTCGGTTGCCATTAAAGACATCATGATTCTATGTATTTATAAGTATAAGTATATATTGCGCCCCATTGAGCTGTATAGTTAAATATCTGTATACTTTGTCCCGCATTACTGTTCGTATTCTATTATGTAATCGTGTTCGTTTTGTATGTCTTGATAAAGGGGCAGATCGCCTCGAAAATGTGACAATTTTTTTTGTGTACACACGGTTGGAATTATTCCTTGTCCCATATTTATAAGTATACCAAATCGACACCAAGTTGGGGTCGTTGATTTATATACACATTGTGATAGCAACAAATAAGTTTATTTTGTTTGGATTTGGTTTGTTCTCTATTGTAGTACATGCGGTTGGTACGAAGGGTTATTAATGACTCTGATATAACATATTATTAATGACTCTGATATAACATATTATATATCAAACTCGCAGATACCAACGTTAACGATTACTTATTTATCGAAAAACGTTTTATTTCTTATGCTATTTCATAATTCAATAACTAGATATCATTGCACCGGGTATTTTCTAGTGAAATAGACGAAAATGGTCACTGGTTTTGGTGATGTCAGTATTTGTTATCATGACAAAAAGCTTTGGGCATATTCGTATTTACCTGTACAGGTCTCAGCGAGGATGCTAGGAAATATTTCCCAGTGATGGAACGTCCTGATGGTAGTTTAGGTGACTTGACCGATACACATTCGCCATAACTCCCAAACCATAGATATTGTCCCTGCAGTATACCGCTGGGGATCTTGGCGTCGGCATCCAACACTAAGGTAAAGGAAAGATAATCATGATTTACTGGTAAGTGAAATAAAAAAGAAAAAGAAATATTATGAAATACGACAAAAATAATACATGTAGATGGCTACAATTTCAATGTTTCACCATATCTAGATACATTTTTCATTTCATTTAACTTTCCATATGTAGATTTTTCTTAAATGAACATTTTTCTTCGATAGAACAGAATTATTGTTTTATCAGCATATGCATACTTTTCTTTAACAAATTGATTTACAAAACCCTATGCTGATTTTATTTCCAGTTATTTTATTAAAGATCATTTAGAAGCAACCGGTTAACATAATCTAACGCTATTCTGTATTCACAGAACATACATTGTAGAACGAAACGAAATGATAATGTTGATATTAACATAGGTAGCCAAACTATTGAGGAACAGTGTAAATATCAAATTTAATAAAAAAAAAACCCGGTAATTAGATATAAAACACTTACTACTGAGAGCATAAGGTTTTAAGCCTTGGATATCCAAAATGACTTGTTTTGTGTCATTAAGACAAGCAAACGACACATAATACCGGCTGTCATTTGATTGACGCATAGAAAACACGTTCGTCAATTCGTTTACATCTGGTCGCTTTAATTCACTTTCACTTCCGGTGGTTTTCAGTCCCTGCAAATCTTCGTAGTTTCGAAGCAGAGTTCCAATTGCACCATCACGAAGATAGGATCGTCTGAGATCTAAGAAGTGTTCCTCTTTTCCCTCTTTACCCTTTCCTATCGGAAACGGATCCCCATTGATGTAAAAGTGATTTCCGAAGTCTCCCACAGTTCTCCAATCGATATTTGTCGTCTCTTTGTCAGCTAGACATCTGACATGTTGTGAAAGCATTAAGCCAAGAAACAATGAACAATTCACCAAGAACGCCCAGCCGGCCGTTGTCTTCATCTTTGTCGAGAATAACGTTCTTTGTATGGATCTTCTTGTACTGTTATGAATTAAATACTATCGTACGTGAGTTGGTGGTTATTCACACCCGTATAAGATCACCTGTGAACCTAATGATAAAAGCATGATTACCCGTAATACGAGTTTACCTCAGCATACCCAGCTTCAAACTGAGACGACAAAGGCACGTGACGACTCCAATAACAAACACTTATAATCCGAACTAACACCGATGTCGTCACATGCTTAAGGGTGGATGGTAGCTATAGGTACATGTCCTCACGATTTTGCACCAAAAGAGTTCCTCGATATAGGCGAATGTTGTACTCTATGTTAAAGCTGTGTGTTAATGGACACACAATGTAAATAGACTGATATACAAGGGTCATGGTCAAGTGATCGCGGTTTATCGTGAAGTGTGTACATGTGTATACAAACATAACGTAGAAGTCTAAATATAGATCAGTCACATGTGACTGAGTCACTACGTAATTGCGAAATCATGGTTACTGTAAGCGTTCCCATTTCATAATTTATGTAAAAAGATAGTTATTTTTAATCTTGATCAGATAGCAATATCATCATTCTATGTTTTTTTTTTTAACTTAATCAGATAGTACTGTGGTCATTCTATGCATCGGACCATACATGTGATGGCACATCATGGTGTTAAATAAACATACACATGATATTATACATGAACATAACAATATTAAATATTTTATTCAGTGAAATATAGCAATGCATATGAAAGATAAAGAATGTTCGCTACGTCAGACTCCATTTATAATGCATAATCCATTGATTTATTTTCGAGATAATACTTATATTTATTATATTATTATTAGCAGATATCAATCTCTATTAACACAACAAAGCAATGGATGGGCTTGGTATTTAGCGAAAGTGAAATGGAATTAAACATTTCTAAATCTCCAAAATTGGTAGGTTTTTGAAGTTGGGAGTTTTTACCTTATTTACGTTAAATTACTTTTTATGTCTGAAACGTTCTGTACTTTTTATCAAAATCTACCACAGTGTTTGGTTCAAGCTGTCTACATCTTTTAACTCCATGATAATTAACAATATATCGTGCATGGGAATGGTGGTTTGGATATTCTTGACGTCTTGCTTCACGTTTGACGAAGTTTCAAATGAATTAGGCCTATTCTAAACACCGTGTTATCCATCGTGCGTCTCGTCTGCTCGTAAATTTAACATTTGACTCTCAAAAACTACTAAAACAAATATTCAAGAAATTTTCACATATTTTTCAGAGTCGAATCCATTAAAAATGTGAATTATATGGTCCCACCCCTGTGGCTGTGAAAATACCAAAATGAGTAAACTTGACTAAAATTTCAAACATCTTCTCAACTCACAGAACTGGCGGAAATTTTTTCATAGATTGGTCCTTATAAAATTGGAAATTTTATGGCTCTGGTGTCTTCGACTTTCCATGGAGAAGAGTCAAGGTCACTTAAGTTATATAGAAAAAACACATTTTTGAACATTATTTGTTCGATATCCATAGGAAACGGGTCATACCTAATTAGAAATATCAGTATGTGATTGTCTTGTCTGACCCAAAAAGACCCGAGAGGGTCGGAGTCAAAAGTGGTCAAAATTCTTGAACTTTGAAATTCCTATCACTGTTCTAGGTATAATACACTTAATTACTCTTCATTTCAGGCTAAATTAATTAAAATTTATAAACGTTTCAGAAGTGTTATTTATTATAAATCATTTTCATTTTGGTTTTTTAACGAAATTGTAGATCATGATATTCAAGCCATTTTTATTCTTTGTATATGCACAAATTATTCCTAACAGACATCAAGAGGCTGCAATGGGTCAGAATTGTTAACATATCTTTGTGACATTTTGTATAAGAACTGGTGTGACAGCCAGGACCTATTGGCCTTTTGTTAATAGTGTTGTCATATTGGAGAATACAGCAAAATAATCTAACAGGACACGAAAACTACTCGTGCATTATTTCAACTATTACAGCTTGCTCCCCTGCGTAGGTATCCATTGTGACGTCATTATTTTGTGAGGGAAACTCACGTCGTTTTCTGTTATAAATATGATGTTACGCTCACAAACACATGACGTCATAATCAATACTTACCTGGAAGAGCTGGGTTCAGTTTCACGAACATTGCAAAATAATCATTTAATGGCACATTTAAAATATAATCACATTGAATCTACATTACTAAATTTTATAAATTATTTTTTAATATATTGAGTTGCCAAAATTTTTATCAATAGGATGTTAAACTATTAACGTCTATACCAAGGTACATAGTGTTTTTAATAACCTATGGATGTTAATTTGTGAAGGAAATTATCTTAAATGTATTTCTTCATATATTCCAGCTAAGCATATTACGCAGTTATCTGCTCTCGTGCATAGGTAGATAGTTAAATCATTATTTTATGTGTAAAAATTATCACATGAGTTAAATACTTAAGCATTGATGATACTATTTTTTAACATCACCGGGGTATGAAATAAATTTTGTTTGGAAAATGTATGAATCCTTGTTCGCGTAGCGGATTCTCACAAAAGTCAAAATTAATTTTCTTAACCCAATGAACTTTAAAAATAGTGATGTCAATGCTTATAATTAATTTTTCTGTCCACTTGATCACATAAAATACGCTTAAACGTATGATTCTATTGATTTTTAAATGGACTATTTTTTTCTAAATCAATAAGCAACATCGACTTCTCTATTGTGACATCATGATAACGTCAAGTTTACACGCAATTTTCGGATTCCGATTTTGTTTTCTTAGTATTATGCAGAAAAAGAAGCTGCCAATCAGAAAGTCGAATTTAGTATGAAAACAAATAAAAATTAATTTTAAACTTATGAACTAACAATGAATATCTACCTTTAAGACAAGACTTTGGTTTGGTTTGGTTTGTTTAGTTTTACGTCCTATTAACAGCCAGGGTCATGTAAGGACGTGCCAGGTTTGTTGGTGGAGGAAAGCCGGAGTACCCGAGAAAAAACCACCGGCCAGCGGTCAGTACCTGGCAACTGCCCCACATAGGATTCGAACCCGCATCCCAGAGGTGGAGGGCTTGTGGTAATATGTCGGGACATCTTAACCACTCGGCCACCGCGGCCCGTAAAGACAAGACAACTCTGTAGTATACAAAGACAGACTCAACATATTCAAATATCACATTGGACTATCCACGTCACTAAAATGGATCAGTCCATATGTTATCTAGGGAATTGAACTGTGTAAATATAAAAATATGTAAGAATTATTTAACTGACTTAATATTGATGACTGCAAAAAGATTATATGAAGGTGATATTGATGATGATGGTGATAATGAGGAGATGATGGCGACGAGGATAATGATGATCTTCAACTGACACATGTATGTACAAGTGTAGATTTTTATATTTACAATGGAGATATATTTATCATATATAACTGTATAATTCTTATTTTGGTAGTCCTGTATATAAGGTGGTGAGTCTGGAGATGGGTACGTCCAGTTGTCTTGTCATACCTATATTGTAATGTGGAATACATACCTTCCAGGCTATATCCTCTTCAAGTTTCATGTTGACAAAGAATATCAAAGTTGTAATTTCTTGATCCAAAATTGGGAGCATTTAACTCCTTTTTGGTGACAGTAATGGGAGGATTGATGGTAAATTTAATGAGGCGCACTAATGTTTAACTTGTCATTAACTTCAACAAAGTTGAACAATTCAAACAAAACGAACATTCCTTAAATTTAAGGAAACCCTTAACTTAAATTTCTCCATAGGCAAGTATTACAGATTTTAAAGAAGGCTTCTGCACTTCAGATTTTTTCCTTAACTTTTTTTTAATGCTTTTTATGGCAAAATTTAAGGAATTAAAGGAATTCAACCGGCGCGCCTAACTTCCTTCATGATGAGCGTCAGACCGATATCAACCATAGAATTTCAGTCACGTTTACTAAACGGTGGTAAAGTCTAAAATTACCACACAAAGAAAAAATCCAATAAATATTTTACAGTCATATCCTTTGTATTTAAAAGATTGAACAATATGATTGATAGACCCATGAAGTTTTGTTTCCGTCATCCAAGAGGGCTTGAGGACGAGGTCTGTATTTGAAACCCTATTGTCTCATTGCTAAAGTATTTGCACTTTTGTGTCGCATGATATTGATTCGTGGCTTTTGTTACTTTAACCCTGAAATCAGACAAAAAATATTGACTGCAATAAGCACATTTTACCATTAAAAAAGTGAAAAGTTTTATTACCTAGTCTCTCCGTAGCTTTTCGTTTTGTTATTTTAATTTACAAGGTGAGGAGTAACAAAGCCTATTTATTTTCTTGCCAGTGCCAGCAGTCACTGATGCTACCTATTTTATGAACATCCGGTTCTCTACAACTTGTTAGTGGATAGATAAATGTATTCTGTCGTTTTGAAGTAATGAATCAATTTGAAATGTTATTTTGGGAAGTTCATTTTGCTATCTTCTTTATCTCTCTATACATATATATTCATTACGAAATAAATCGATTTGATCATAGGTTAAAAGCACCCATTTAGATCGTTTTATGATTTGCTTCTTCGGTCAGACCAGCAGTCAGATACCATACACCATCCGAGTAAGCTAAAATCACCAAATTAAGTTTGCAAACGCAGGTCATTTTTTTCTTTAATATTTCTCAACAAGTCGACTGCCAAGTTCAGTGGTTCATCATTGGAGATCGTGTTACAAACGCGACTATATTCGGTAAGTTTTTCATTATTTGCAATAATAAAATGTGTAAAAATTATAAACTGCGTCTGCAACAATTGATTAATGATTAAAGTTTGAACAATACAAATGTATTCTTTTACAAATTTTCGGCCTCTTGGTCATCCTTAGGTATATGAAAACAAAAAACCAGATATGTAAAATCCATCTTGAACTTCTTCATATGATCATATCATTATATACTATAGTAGCCTGAGGATAGCAAAAAGGCCGAAAACTTGTAATAGAAGAAAAAATTTACTGTTTAAATTACATTATTTTCTACCTCTGGAGGCCGACTTTTTGAAGGTTCAAGTTTAATTTTAATAAAAAATAAATATGTTTTATGTTATTATGGAGCTATGTGTACTATAAATAAATAAATGGTGAAGCTATTTACGGTGAGTGTAAAATATGATTTTGTGTCATACACTTGATTCGTCATAACACGAAAAATCTAAAAAAGAACAATGAAAATATTTGCTACATGCTACAATCAAGATTGAATTATTGAATTCATTGTCCGTTTAGAGATCTATCTTGAGCATTGGCGTTTTAGTATCTTAGAGCAAAGATTTGGTTAGCTAAAAAGGTAGCTGTGAAAATAGCATAATAGTACCAAGTCGTCGCAAAAACAAATTTACAGTTATCGATTGAAATGCTGGGGATAAAGATATATTTTATTACGTTCTCAAAATCGATATCCAGGTTTGAAATAACATTTTTTCTTTACGTAATTCAATTATATCATGTCACTTGGATTAAAACAACGATTATTTCTAGTTATACCTGATGCATAATTGTTGTTTGTTTAACAGTCGTATAATGTGACCGATGAGATGTAGTTTGGTGTCTTCGGCGGTATGCTTCAGTGAGACTGTGCTATCAAAAAGGCAAGAATTCCACTATCACAAGGAGACACAAAACAAGCATACCATAGCCTTCAAAACATAAAGATACCCACAAACACAGCCACTCATACGGGGAGGCTGTCCTAACACGATCCTAGTTGTTAAGAGGACGTTAAACATCACAAACCAAACAACATGGCGGCTGCACAACTTGGACTGTGTGTTCTACTTTTACACGTGATGAGGACGCCTGTCAGGGGGGAGAGTGGTTCCATGGATGACTGGATACGTCTGACTAATACACTTCTATCCAACTATACAAGGGAAATCTTTCCACTCCACAACTTCAGTGACACACTAAACATTGATATATCGATGTTTCTCATGTCCATTATCGATTTCGATGAACTTTCCGGCGTTATAACATTAAGTGCGGGTATTATACTTACATGGCCGGATTTTCGCTTACAATGGACGCCAAACGATTATGGTGGTATCCAGAAAATACGGATTAATTCACTAAAAGTTTGGGTACCAAAAGTTTACGTCATCAACGCTGCAGATGACTTTCGGCAGTTTGGTGCTGATGAGTATGACCTTGACATTACCAATACTGGTAACTGTGAGTATGTTCCCGGGAAACTCTTAAAGGCCACGTGCACAGTTGACATGTCAAAATTTCCCATTGATACACAGATTTGCAGCATCCAGATAATGCTATGGCGATCGCCTTCGAATGTGAAACTGTCCATCAGCAAATCGCATATCTTGATGACGTGGTACGCACCTAACGGTGAGTGGAGTGTCGACAAAACCGATGTTTCATTCTTCATGGGCTATGGTACACCATCTACGACCCTGGACTTCACTGTTCATATGTCTCGACGATACCAGTATTTCATTGTATCCATGACGATCCCCATCATGTTGTTGTGTTTCCTCAATCCTTTCGTGTTCCTGCTGCCTGCCTCCTCAGGCGAACGAATCTCTTATACAATAACCATGTTTCTGTCGCTGACAGTGTATATGACACTCATCAATGACATCCTTCCGAAAGTGTCTGAAAACATGGCGGGGATGACCTACTTTTTATTGGCAGTCATGTTCTACAGTGGAATCATGGTCCTGCTCACCATCTTCACACTTCGATGTGACAGTATCGAGGATGTTCGTGAATTCCCAATGTGGCTTCGGCAGTTTGCTGGTCACTTCTGCAAAGTCAGAAAAAATCAAATTTTCAATCATGCAAGACCTTCTGAAGGGTTTGTGGCTAATGAGCAAGGAGAACCGGAAGTTGACAAAGCGGATGTTGAAGATCCGAAATGCCTTCGTGTTCAACACAAAGACATAATGCGCATCATTGACAGGTCTCTGTTTGGTTTCTCCATTCTGTCTATTTTTATCATCGTCACGTTTTTTGGGGGGGGGGTTTTCTTTCCGCATACTCACTCCTTAATTTAATTTTCGAGTTTTCGTTTTTGTACATACCAAACAAAATTTGACAGCTTGATCCGTATTACAAACCTCTACTCGGTCTATTATTAGTGTGTTTTGATTGGAACTCTAAGATTGTTTTTAGCCAGTATCTATTGAGTTACTGCATCTTGTGGTAGTCAAAACCGAACAGATCTCATTATATACTCTGAATAAAAATATGCATTGTATGGCCCCTGTGGGCAATGTGATATATGAAGTGTTTTATTTACCCCGAAATGTGGTGATATTTCCCCGAGGGCTTAGCTGTTATATAAATATAATCCTAGGTAAGAATATCATTTATTTATTAACGGATTAAGGAGTTATTAGATTCGCTGAGCAAATACTTTAATATACCACTTGTATGTGAAAAAACTATATTGTTACATACCATTTTCGAAAGAATTCTGAGCTTCATATCGGCAGTGTTTGTTTTTCTTACTCTTCATCATCTCTTGTAGTAAGATAATCATCAGTGTTATATATTTACAACATGTACCAATATTTACATTCTACTTATCGTTTTCTGCTTACTCTATATAAACCTGATTGGTGTATATAAGGGTATGAATGCCCATCTTGTCAAGCATTAGCTGCAATATCGTAGCTCAAAAGACTTTAATACAGATAATGATGTCGTCTTTAGAGCTACAATTGGTGCCTATTACTGCTAATGGAGCAAATAAATGATCGTGCAAACCATTATTAAACCGTTTGTATGCATTTTATCTTACTTGTATTACATCGCTTATCTACTAGGCAATAAAAATTGAACCGTATAGAATATCAAATTCACAGCGAGACATTATTTTTTTCATTTATAAATATGGGAGGCTGTCCAACACGATCCTAGTTGTTAAGAGGACGTTAAACAACAACAACAACATGGCGGCTGCACAACTTGGACTGTGTGTTCTACTTTTACACGTGATGAGGACGCCTGTCAGGGGGGAGAGTGGTTCCATGGATGACTGGATACGTCTGACTAATACACTTCTATCCAACTATACAAGGGAAATCTTTCCCCTCTACAACTTCAGTGACACACTAAACATTGATATATCGATGTTTCTCATGTCCATTATCGATTTCGATGAACTTTCTGGCGTTATAACATTAAGTGCGGGCATTATACTTACATGGCCGGATTTTCGCTTAAAATGGACGCCAAACGATTATGGTGGTATCCAGAAAATAAGGATTAATTCACTAAAAGTTTGGGTACCAAAAGTTTACGTCATCAACGCTGCGGATGACTTTCGGCAGTTTGGTGCGGATGAGTATGACCTTGACATTACCAATACTGGTAACTGTGAGTATGTTCCCGGGAAACTCTTAAAGGCCACGTGCACAGTTGACATGTCAAAATTTCCCATTGATACACAGATTTGCAGCATCCAAATAATGCTATGGCGATCTCCGTCCAATGTGAAACTGACCATCAGTAAATCGCATATTTTGATGACGTGGTACGCACCTAACGGTGAGTGGAGTGTAGACAAAACCGATGTTTCATTCTTCATGGGCTATGGTACACCATCGACGACCCTGGACTTCACTGTTCATATGTCTCGACGATACCAGTATTTCATTGTATCCATGACGATCCCCATCATGTTGTTGTGTTTCCTCAATCCTTTCGTGTTCCTGCTGCCTGCCTCCTCAGGCGAACGAATCTCTTATACAATAACCATGTTTCTGTCGCTGACAGTGTATATGACACTCATCAATGACATCCTTCCGAAAGTGTCTGAAAACATGGCGGGGATGACCTACTTTTTATTGGCAGTCATGTTCTACAGTGGAATCATGGTCCTGCTCACCATCTTCACACTTCGATGTGACAGTATCGAGAATGTTCGTGAATTCCCAATGTGGCTTCGGCAGTTTGCTGGTCACTTCTGCAAAGTCAGAAAAAATCAAATTTTCAATCATGCAAGACCGTTCTGAAGGGTTTGTGGCTAATGAGCAAGGAGAACCGGAAGTTGACAAAGCGGATGTTGAAGATCCGAAATGCCTTCGTGTTCAACACAAAGACATAATGCGCATCATTGACAGGTCTCTGTTTGGTTTCTCCATTCTGTCTATTTTTATCATCGTCACGTGGTTTCTATCCGCATACCACTCTTAATTTAATTTCGAGTTTTCGTTTTGTACACCAAACAAAAGTTGAAGCTTGATCCGTATTCAATCCACTACTCGGCTAATTTGGTGTTTGAGTGAACTCTGTGAGTTGTTGAGGCAGTATCTTTGAGTTCGATTCTTGTGGTTGTCAAAACCGTACAGAGCTCATGATGTGTCTGATTATATTATGCATTTATGGCCCCGGTGGCAGTGTGATATGAAGGTTTATTTACCCGAATGTGTGATATTTCCCGAGGGCTTGCTGTTATAATAATAATCATAGGTATAATATCATTTATTTAGTAAGGTTATGGTGTTATTAGATTCTCTGGACAAATACTTAATATACATTGTATGTGAAAAAACTATATTGTTAC
Organism: Argopecten irradians; assembly: GCF_041381155.1. Classification (NCBI taxonomy): domain Eukaryota; kingdom Metazoa; phylum Mollusca; class Bivalvia; order Pectinida; family Pectinidae; genus Argopecten; species Argopecten irradians. The sequence goes on along the minus strand of NC_091142.1, from coordinate 11,626,846 downwards.
ATACCATTTTCGAAAGAATTCTGAGCTTCATATCGGCAGTGTTTGTTTTTCTTACTCTTCATCATCTCTTGTAGTAAGATAATCATCAGTGTTATATTTACAACATGTACCAATATTTACATTCTACTTATCTCGTTTTCTGCTTACTCTATATAAACCTGATTGGTGTATATAAGGGTATGAATGCCCATCTTGTCAAGCATTAGCTGCAATATCGTAGCTCAAAAGACTTTAATACAGATAATGATGTCGTCTTTAGAGCTACAATTGGTGCCTATTACTGCTAATGGAGCAAATAAATGATCGTGCAAACCATTATTAAACCGTTTGTATGCATTTTATCTTACATGTATTACATCGCTTATCTACTAGGCAATAAAATGGAACCGTATAGAATATCAAATTCACAGCGAGACATTATTTTTTTCATTTATAAATATGATGGTATTTTTGAAGGAAGATTATACGACCTGTCTACAAATTATGAATTTGAAGTCTAATGAGTGGTCAAATCGATATTAAGAATGGTCGTTTCTTTAAGACAAAAATAATATAAAATGCATGTATACGCTTAAAATAATTGGAAACCTACAACAAAGTATAGAAAATAGTGTCCGAGTGATTTTCTGATGCAGTGCATATAGGCACCATTTCGTACCCGGCCGAAAGGTATAGTAGGCCAGGTGCGTATATTCGTTCTAGTCAACCTAGTATAAAATATATGATAAGCAGCAAAATGAATTTGAAAAACAGTTTAATAATTTATTTTTGTTTCAAAAACGATAAAGCAGAATTATGATGTTTACATTTTCCTTATGAAATATTGTGCAGACTTGGGCGCCCGTACATTATAGTTACTTCTGTATTTAAACATGACTGTAGCAGTCTAATATCGATGTCTTCATAGAAGTGTTTTTGTTATTCAAATACTACCATTATTGTCAAGAAATAAAATCCTTTTAATTAATCTGCATAAGAGTTGTATTTGATTGTTTGTTTTTATTCGGTATTTTAGAGGGAACTATATTGAGATGGTTTGAAGATAGGCAATTCCATTTATTGAACCTGGTAGCGTCATCACTACTGCAGCCGAGAAATTCGACCGATATAATTCTTTATTCCCAATGTTTTGGAGGGAAATAATTTAAAATAATAAATGTTACCAGAAGAGATCTACAGTTGATATGAAACAAACCTGTTGTTGGAAGGTAAATAGCATTAGCTGCCAAACGGGGGTACCCTAAAATCTCGATAAGATGCCACGGCTTATATTCTTTTGTTTTGTAGGAAATCCCAGGCTTATTTTCGAGAACGGTCTATTTTAAAACCCGTTTCGTTATCAAAGTCAGATATCCTACAGAGTTTATAAGATATGATGCTTACTTACGAGACCGGCTTACTTTCGAAACCTTTCATCTGCGTTCAAATTAAACAACAAAATCAATAAATAAAAAATGAAAATAAATAAATAAATAAAAATGAAAATAAATAAATAAATAAAAGTTGAACATACATTTATTTGATAATGCATGTAATATATTTACCGTCAAAACGTTCATGTTCGCCATATCTTTTACAAACAAATCCTCCATTAGGATCAAAGGACTAAGACCCTGTCTAATAACAGTTCATTGCTTTCATACATTCCATCGCTACAAGAAAGTCAGGAATCGTGATTCCATGATGTAGAAAGCTATTCTAAATCTTGTCATTTTAACCGATTTTGCCCGATCGCGATTTACTGCCAGTCAGTGCTAAGCAAAATGTTTCAGCATTATGCTATTCAGAATATCTGATTATTTTTGAACTAATTGTAATTTTAGAAATCAAAAGTAAAGGGGTGAACATGTTCTTTGTTGAAATGTTATTAAAAATATTTTAAAGTAGAAATGATATTTTTGCAGCTTTTGTCTGCAAATATTGAGTTTGTGAACTGATTGAAGAAGTAGGTCATAGTGACCTAGTTAGGGATTTGCTCTATTTTAGCAATAAAAACTCAATGATTTTGCTGAAAAACTTCACTTTCAACCAATTATTAGGTTGAGATTGACATTTAGCACTGCATGAGGACCTTTACATGATTTAAGAATAAGTTAAGATGATAGCATCCTAAGGTCACCTGGGCTACGTAGTAATAAAATAAATAGGGCATGCATGCATATTCAATGAATGGTATCGCCATTATATAATCTAAGCATCGTCTGATTTTTGCATGTTAAAAGCAGATTTTAAGTTATTCTAAATTGTTTTATGGCGAAATCCCAAAGAACGCGTTCACATGCATTGCAAGTAGGATGGTAGAAATTATGAAGGCGACTAAATTTGTGATTTTAATGTCGGATGTTAGACATTGTTATTGTAATGGACAGTTTAATCCCAATAATGTTTTTTGTTGTACCAAAAATAAACAGAAAAATTAGACAAAACTCAGTCAGAATATTTAGCGGAATTTTAGATAACTCTAGATCTACATGTAAACATTTACAAATCTATAAATGTGTATGACCCTTATTTAGCCATTATCATGTGCACGAACGTGCGTGCCCCCGGTGTTTGACGGATATGGGCGCGACAGGGTTCCCTTCTTTGTAAATAATGTCAGTCTTACCACTGATATTTGATCCTCACTGGGCCAGTTCGCGCCAGTTGCTGACCCTTTTGTTTTGACTAACCAGGCTCGCATCAGTAGAGGTCAGCATCATCACCACACACGTGTGTATACTCACATTTCGCGCGAAGGAGTTCGAGGTACAATGTACTCGTAGCAGAATATACGCACATATAATACGTTGGTAAGTAAAATAACTCTGTATGGAATCATTCAGTTTATAATCTTAATTTCTGCCTTACAAAACTAACAAAATGGAAGGCACAGCAAGCACCCTCATGCAGCTGAAGTTTACTACCGAACTTGGCCGGTTGACCGGCACAGGGACACGAGATTGTGTTACAGTTTGTATTCATCATATCGATCCCTTGTCTTTTAATAGTTATCGGACTTGTAAAGGTCTTGATATATGTAGACAATATATGTGATTATACCATGTTTGATGTAATGAACTTTATGAACGTTAACTAAATAATTTAAGTTGTAACTAACTTTCGGGTCCCTATGACTGTCGTCTGTTCCGGTTTAATGTTTATTTATGTGTATGGTAAAGAAACCCCGGAGTTTCGGCCGTTAGACTTTTTACTTTCACTTTTTCACATACTTTTTCATCAAATGTTATTTACATTTATTTTGAAATATTTTTAAGTCTCTCAATAATATGCATATCTAGAATTAGTATGCTTTTCGGATGTTTTTTCGCTACAAAAAACAATCAAAGTACTGTAAGTACTGCAGCCCGTAACCCTTTGTGTGATTTTAAAAGTTGAAAAACTATACAATTTGACAACGGTGTTCAATAAGTTCAATGCGTGTAGTATTGGACAATTGGTATAATCAAATAGAAATGAATGGTTTGAGTAATATAATGACATGTTTTGTCAGAGGATAGCCTCCATATCAAAGTTTTTTAATAATATAACTGACAAGTTTTGCCATACGAGATTACGTTTATGTCAAAGGTTTTTTTTATCGATAATTATTGCACATATTTATATTGCATAGATATAGTCTTCGCATATGATGCTTGTAAAAGTGAAAGTAGTGAATCAATATTTGTTTTTATATATGCTTTCCTTCGTGTCAAGACATGAAACAATTTTGTTCAACTTCTTAAAAAACAATTAATAATTATTACAAAGTGGAAGGGATATTATGTAACAATAATTCGAATGATATTACGATTACATTTGACATAATAATACAAAGGTTCCTTAGAATTGTAAGGAGTGGATATAACGTCAATGATAGTTACCCCTCGAGTATTAGGGATGCAGGTCAACTCAGTAGTATCGCATCCTATATATATATTATATGGTTAGGTTTGACCGCTAAAACCCTTATAACGGTAATTGGCAGTAATGGGACATTTAAGATACCTATTTCTATGTGTATTACCTGAACTATTTCGTCACACTGACACTAATTCTGTCCACTGGTCATGAATTGTTTTACCTGTTACTACTATAACATTTATATGAGTGCAAATTGCTACCATAAATATCACTAATGAATGCTTATTCCTTCGAAACTTCCTTAAAAAATAATTTACGATTGTAGTGTTTTACAAATAACGAAAATGACGAAAATACGACATAATTTACGATTGCAGTGTTTTCAATAGCTCTAATCGTATTTATCTTTTGTACAATCCACAGAAACTACTCGACATTATAAACCACCAGCTCAGTAAATCACCAGGAACACTGCCCTTGACAACGTCAGACATCAGACTCCATAACGACGCATTGTCCATCACTATTGTGACACCTCGACACAAACATACGACACATCGGGTGACACATTCCGGACGCAACACCTGGTGTCTTATTTGGTAACCACCCGTCAACTAGAGACACGTGAGACGTTAAATGAGTGAATCTGACGATGACAACATGGCGTACGTGTCGTTGAAAAGTTTGTTAGCAAATAACCTGACTACTAACAGGTATCAGGCAACAAACCATACGACAAATTCGGCGATACATGAGACGTCAGATTCGCCGACACACCAGGTTTCAAATTCAACGACGACACATCAGACTTCGCATTCGGCGATACAACAGACGTCAAATTCAGCGACACCAGAGGTGTCACATTCGGCGACACTACATCATGTGTCACATTTGGCGACACCAGATGCGTCACATTCGCCGATAGATTTGGAGACGCAGCAGGCTTTGAATTCGGTAATAAATCCGGATTCATATTTGCCGACACAACAGGCGCCAGATTCGGCGACACAAATAGTGTCACATTCAACGACACAGCAAACGTCAAATCCAGAAACACCAGAGGCGTCACATCCTGTGATACAACATGTGTCGCGTTCGGCAACCCGCCAAATGACACATCCAGACATATACGCGACGTCAGATCAAGAGACCCATCCGTCGAGTTACAAGATAAAAAGTCCGCCAACTGTTCCAGCAACACATCAAGCAAAACATCATTTGATGCATCCGGCGACGAAGGAGATGACACAGCACCTTCACGAGAATGCCGCCATTTCATCAGAAGTGTTGTGTCAAACGAAACAGTCGGACTCTCTCGGAAAATCACACATGGAAGAGAGCTTCTACAAATGTGAATTCTGCCCAAGAATGTTCTATACTTTCTATGCTTTCCAGAATCATATGACGACTGTACATGCTAACCATGAGGACACCATTTCACCAGTAGTATACACGTATGGTATTTGTGGTCGGAAAAATCTCACACCTGCTGCTTCTGAGAGACATTTAACGAAACATAGCCACCAGGACAAGAAAACATGGAACTGTGAAGATTGTGGAAAGTGTTACAGCACACACAACGCGTTAAAGACTCACGCTATGTCACACATGCAAAATAAGCCATACAAATGTGATATATGTGGAAAGGGCTTTGTAACGTTATCAAAAGAACGGCGGCACAAAATTGTACATCTGAAGGAGAAGCCTCACAAATGTACCATATGTAATAGGGGTTTCAGTCTGGAGTCCTTTCTACGTGTACATTCCTTGAGCCATACAGGGCACTATCAGTACCACTATAAGTGTGACCATTGTGGATCGAGATCAAAGGTGTCAAACCTGCTACTAGAAAGTGGTGGCAAATCGCATCGGTGCCAGTACTGTTATAAAGAAAACACGCTACTTTCTGATTTATTGTGGCAGAAAGTCACAGAAACGGGAGAGCGTCTTTTCTCTTGTGATGTCTGTGGAAGGGCATTCGGTAAATTTGTCAATTTACAGCGACACATAAAAGCAGATCATTCTGAACAGATCTTCCCCTGCTGTAGGAAAAATGTCGATGATGACAACTTTGGTTGTATACTGATACCAACGATGCCTAGGTATTTGGAAGACGTGACTAGTGATGCTAAACAGGCACTCTCTCAATTAATCAACGTGCGTAACAACACGGGAGGCGTGGCTAATGAGAATGAACAGACAATTCAACATTCACCTAGTACACGTGACAACTCCATGGGCGTGGTAAGCGAGGATGAACAGACACTCTCTCAACCATCCAATGTACAGTGCAACTCCATGGGCGTTGTTAGCGTGAATGAACAGACGTTTTCTCAACCACCAAGTGTTCAATACAACTCCTTGGGCGTGGTTAGCGAGAATGCACAGACATTTTCTCAACCACCAAGTGTTCGATACAACTCCTTGGGCGTGGTTAGCGAGAATGAACAGACATTTTCTCAACCACCAAGTGCTCGATACAACTCCATGAGCGTGGCGAGTGAGGATGAACAGACATTTTCTCAACCATCAAGTGCTCGATACAACTCCATGAGCGTGGTGAGTGAGGATGAACAGACATTTTCTCAACCATCAAGTGCTCGATACAACTCCATGAGCGTGGTGAGTGAGGATGAACAGACATTTTCTCAACCACAAAATGTTCTATACAACTCCATGGGCGTGGTTAGCGAGAATGAACAGACACTCTCTCAACCGAGTGTACGATACAACTCCATGGGCGTGGTTAGCGAGAATGAACAGACATCTTTTCCTACCGGTATAATTTCCAACCCTGAGGGAGGGCTCGTTTGCAATAATTTGCAAGCACATTCCCGACAACCAAATGCACATTTATGCTATACTAATAATGGGTTTTCGAACATTCAGCCACCATACACACACTCAAATATACAGACGTATGTATCCAATGCAGTGTGTATTGAGAATTCAACCGTGGCGGGATTTACAAATCCGAATGAGACTGCTAGCGTTAGTGAAACTTTGAGAGAGGTTGGCCGTGAGAATCAAGACATGTTATTTCGTTTTGAACCGCGTGAGAGTGGCGATATGTGCGACAAGATTTTTGATCGCGAGAATCCAGAAATGTTGTGTTTTGGTTGTGGTGAGGAGGTTAGCGTTTGTGAGAATAATATCGGTGAGATTTCGTGCCCATGCACCGACATTGGTATTGAAGTTTCAGATTTGAGTAAAATATCCAGTGTTATTAGAATAAGTAGTCTAAATGACGACATTGATGACTATACGGATGGTTGTGGAACTATCGTTGGGGAAATTTCAAGTACTCGCGAGTCTCTTTGTGAAGGCGATAACTCCGTTGTAACCATGGTAACCGATGATGTCGAGTCGAATTTTGTTGGAGATGCTAGTCCTATTTGTGATAGGCTTAGAAATAATGATGATAACGACATGGAAACTGGTGACGTCATCGGAAGACTCTGCGAGGAAAGAAAGGTTGTAGAAATAATAGGAAGTTGTGATATTACCTACCTTAGCGTGACGACTGATCTTGGAGGGGTGACTGGCGTTTGTGAGACTTCCGGTGGCCTTGAAATATCCGGTGTGAATGAGATCTGTGATTTCCGTGAGGTGGTTGGAGTTAGTGAGAAAAGCGATTGTATACGAAGTTATAAGATAGGTAACGGATCCTCGGATCTGAAAATGTTCAAATCTGGAGACGGAGTACTGGTGATCGTGTACGATGAAGATAAAAATCCTATTTGTGATGACATCATATAAATGCTACAGAAAAAATATATAGTGTGAACAAAAACATTAGGCTATATAGTACATTGGTCATAATCGCAGGGACTTGGCATGGATTTCTAACCAGCAATCAATGCATTGTATATATGTTTTATAATGTCTATAATACATTTACGTGTATTGACCGATGGTTGGAAATACATGCCATGGCCTAGTCCGCTAAACCTGCCTATATTATTAGGCTTTTTTAATTTTTTTCCCTAATATATAGACTATATATTAGGCAAAAAAAAAAAAAAAATAAAAAAGCCTAATAATATAGGCAGGTTTAGCGGACTAGCCATGGCCAAGTCCCTGTGGAAAATATTAAATATAGAGGCGGGTTATAAAAAATAAACTAGAAGCTAAATCCAAAATCATAAAGTTTGTTAGTTTGTTCTTGTTAGAGATAAAATTCTATAAAAACCAATAGAAATACTATTATCATTTTTGTTTTGAAATTAAAGTTGATTTCAATAACTGGTCTTAAATTGTTTTTTTCTTTCCTCAGGTACCTATGCTAATCTTCATAAGGCTGATCTTCGTTCAAATATGACTTTAGTTTTGGTAAAAAAAACACTTCACCTCTACGGACTATTGAGTATAACCAGTACGTTCCATGACTTTTCAGTTCGGAATGTGAATTTTCCGGATTATCGGGGATCCACTTTACATTGTACCTGTATACATATATAATGTGTGAATTGTCAATATTCGATTACAGTCTGAAAGTATTAAAAAAATGAATAGGCAAAATAAGAGACGAAATACGAATTTACGTTAGACCTACATGAAAATCAATATGTCTCATGAAAAAATCTGAAAAATAGTAAAATACTGAGCGGTAACAAACTTTTATTTGTTTAATGAAGGCAGTTGCCTGTCAGTCGTGTTATTTTCAGATAAGTTCAAGAATGAAATACACATTGTATACATGTCAAAGGAACCAAAGTCCATTTGAAACTATAATCTAAAAACGTAGATCAGAATCATAACAGAGGCCTATATTTTGGCTATAACGTTAGAATCGGAATCTTTCACATGTACCTTGATTTCTAATCGAATCAAAAATTAATTCATTGTACGACTATGGTACAAGAAAACATACAAATGTACCCACCAACAAAGCGTTGTGATCATGTCAGTTGGGTCATGATTGTCAGAATTATCCTGCATGTAGCCTTCCCGTCAGTATCGCTTAAGATGTTAAAAACAAAATATCTTATTCATATAGATTTGATAATAGATTGCAGACAAACAAAACATTTCATCATTCTTTTTTTGTCTTACGATCGGATTCTCAATACCATAGTTAGATTTGAAAACGAAACTTCATCAAAAGTTTATTAATTATTTTCAATCGTTAAGCGGCATATTCTCATTGCCGGATTCTTCGAAAATGGTGGTATTTTTATTTGTGAGTAGGCCTATCTGTTAGCACCGTTTTCCCGGTCTTCATGATAGCATTTAGCTAATAAGACTGTCCTAAATATTTTAACTGATCAGAGTATCTTGGTTTGCGCATGGTTAAGAATGGTGTTAACAGGATATCCAGTAGACCACTGAGAGTATTTTTAAATTTGACTCACAAGACTTCGGTTTGAAACACATATAAAAAAGCCCGAAGTACCAGCTCAACAAATAACCAATTGGCTTTTCATTAAATTTAATAGCCCCGGGCCGACGGGCTTGCAGTTATTTCTACCTCTGTTTCAGTGCCCTATTTGAAAAACATTTTTTTCTGTAATTTAAACTACACCTTTATTCTTTGTTTTCTTAGTTTATGATTGATTCCTCTGGCTTTCAATTGTTCTTCAAAGTTGAAAAAGTTACATATGTCAATTTTGTCAATGTTTTTCACTATTCTGTATGTCTGGACTGGGTAACATATCAAATCTTTTTCGTCAATACTGCAGAGTTGGTAATCATAATCTTCATCATCTGTCACTGTTACTCCAACAATATCACGACACGACGAGATAACATTGCGTCGCATCCACCCAATGTAATCGGGTGGAATAAGACCTCATACACGTGTAGGAGTACTGTCACTGTATGGCCTATTTTTATGGTACTCACAAGTTTTGTCAGTATCAAACTTTTTCCATGTTTAATTGTAAGGGTAAAACTTAGAAACATTTTCTCTTCTCATGTTGCACAAGTCTACTGTAAAACTACCAAGTCAAAATTCTTCACATAATAAAGAGGAAAAAATATATACATGTATAATGAATCTCCTCTTTTGTTTTGAAAAATTCAGAGTCTGATATCTATAGGCAAGTCTATATCAGCTCTGGAATTAAATAGCATTATAAGCAATAGTTACTGTTGTAACGGAATAGATATTTCATTATCACCTTCTGACTTACTTTTCAGAAGGTGATATCTTTTCTGCTACTACAGTAGCTAGTATATAATAGTTATGTACTGTTCTTGATCATCAGTGAATCTTATATTATCTGATAATCATGATCAACCTCAGAATTAAGGTCATGCATATATGTCATGGCCACTCACTACTGAAAGACCACTTTTACTCAGATTGGTGAGTGGTTTAATAGAGAAATTTGTTTATGCTTGTAAGATTCAACAAACATGCTGTATTTCAGTGTAGTAACAAATAATTATATACACTTGTTGGTGGTTTTCATTGTACTATGCGTACATTCAGTACTTTGTACAAGAACCTTATAATTATGATATCAATATTGATATTGTTCATGAACGAGTTATGTCACCTTTAATGAAATAAATACATGTATGTTACGTATATGTACAACATGCAGTCATGGCCATGGAGAGAGGATAATGTTTAATCTATATCTTGTCACAGGAGTTCGACATTCTGTCATATACATATAGCATAAACACATAAAAAATACCCCCTACATACACTGTATACTTTACATGCATTTTTTTAATGTAATTAATTAAATTACCGTTACCAGGTTAATTCAATGCATTACAATTAATTACGATTACATTTTAATTACCCCATGCTTGTGATAAACATTATATATACATCACACTCCTGTGGTTATATATGTAAACTGTAATAATTAAGACTAAAGTCAAGAGTGCTTTATTACATGAAAATTCTAGCTTTTAATTATATAATATATGTACAGGGTATGCCAAAATAGAAAGAAAATTGTTCAGACATTTCATTTACAATGTAATTTATCTATGTTCCAGGGCTGAGAGTAGCAGATTCATATAACATTTGACCATGTCACTTCGAACACAAAGCACGATGCACTTTACAATGTTGAGTAAAAATGTCCTGTCGGCTGAGGAACAGGAGCTGTATGAAGTGGCAGACCTGGCAGGAGTTGTCGTAGATCCATCAGTTTTCAAGTATGTAACATGTAAACGCAACTCAACAGACATGTAAACAATGTTGGGTTGTAATAGTTTGGTTTGGTTTGGTTTGGCATCCTTTCAACAGTCATTTACATTGTAAGGATACAACAGGTTTATAGGTGAAGGAAAATCAGAGTACTCAGAGAAAAACCATGGGCTTCAAACTTGTGAACTAGAAGTGGAGTGGGTTGTGGTAATACATCTATGGCTGGACATCTTGACCACGTGCACTCAACCACTTATTTTATAAAGGATCAATAGAATAAATGTTCATGTTAGGGGCTTATTGTAAATTTTAAACCATGGTTGATGGATGTATTCTGTTTATTTATAATAACAGTAATCTTTTTTTAACTGATATTTTATTGCATATATATGATCATGTCTGCAGTTATCTTTATGAGAGTATATAAGCTTGAGTTTATGATTTACATAGATCGATTTTGTGGAAAAAAAAATTCTTGTCGATTTAACAATCAATACCTTTATCCAGTGAGTTATTGTTTTCAACATAGCGAACAATCGCACTTCTTCATATAGTTTTAATATCTTTACAGAATTGTCCTTGACCTCCTGAAGATGAATGTTGCTCCAACAGCTGTTCTACAGATGCTGAAGTCCATGTGTGGTCAGCGACGAAAGAAAGCACCCCCTGTGGGAGGAGATCATCCTGTTCCAGAACAGTCTTCCCATTCTTCCTCCCGCTCTCGGGATAGCAGTAAAAGTTCACATTCAGCACACAGAGGTCGATCTGGCAGTCCTAACCATTCTTCCGAAGTTCAGGTCAGATCTCGTGACGACGGAAAATCACAGCACTCCTCTGCACATCGGATTCGATCTGGCAGTCATGGGCGGTCAGCAGCCTCTTCTCGACTTGATCCAAGGAAATAATGATGTTTGTGGCGAATGTGTATATAAACTTTTGTTGAAAATCTCATGAGATAAAAGCACAAGTTCTGATGTTTGTGAATGGGAATGGTGATGAACGTTTTTGACATTTTAGTCTGACATTTCTCTTAACAGTGTACACTGTATAGAAGTGACATTAAATTATACTTTTTTTGAAAATCTCAACAGACATATCTCCAAGTATAGGTTCTGATGTTTGAATGGGAATGGTAATGACTATGTTGAATATTTTGGTCCTACATTATTCTTAACGGTTTATACTGTTCAAGTGTCAAATTATTGTGAAAGAACTTGTACAATGTACATTTATAAGCATTTTGATCAGATATTGTGGTGAATGAGAATGTTATGGATGTTGATTTTTAATTGCTAGTGTGTATGGAAGTGGTGTATTTTCAATAAGTATGCTCATGTTTTTAATGGCTTGTGTATATATATATATATATTTTTTCAAAATACAGTCACGAATTAAATTGAATGAATGAAGTTTGACTGTACATCACATTGTAGACCTAGTATTTATTGTTAGTGTTGCCACTGACCGATTTTCTTTCTGCATTTGTCATTATGTGAATATAGAATTTCCAAGCAGAAAATGTCATCTTGAAGACAAAAACTATAGTTCATTTAAATTAAAGGGGAGATAACTCATGATGCATCTCTCATGATGTGTATCTTTATTTAAAATAAAGTTTAAGTGTGAAATGTAATTTCTTTTTTGGGGTTGGGAAATTGTAAAAAATGCATTAGTGTTTATTGAAATTTTGAAAGAATTACCAAATCCTGGTGTTTTGATGCACATGTAATTTGAAGTGTTTATCATATTAAGTTAAGATTGATTCAAGCTTTAGCAAATAGATGCATAACTTAGGAAATATTTTTTTTCAGATAATAAATACAATTTTGTGATAGAAATATGATCTGATGGAAATAAAGATTTTCCTATTAAACTTGATACAAAGTCAAATTCACCTTTGTTTTGCCTTCTGTTTCAAAGTTCATGTATCTTAATTTCCATATCAATGTCGAATTTGGCTGAAATCATGCTTGGGTAAAGGGAACCGATGTTGTATATGGAGTGGTTGTAGGCTTCAACAACCTCGATATTCCAGGGGTTACTATAACCTGATATTATATCCACCCCTAGACTATCTCATAGTAAAACTGGAGCCAACAGAACAGAACAGGGCCATTTTCGATTAAACGGTTTGACTGGTTGGACCTAGTAGTTCGTTTATTAATTAAAGACGGACCTGGTGATTTTATATTGTTTTCAGACGAGCCTTGGCAAAGCCCTCATAGGCTGTGTATCAAAAACTGCAGGTCCGTCAGGATTTATACTTGAAATAATGACTTTAACCAAAGGTCGAACAGGTTGTTCCGAATAAATGAAAACGGCCCAGATAATTTAGTGCTTTGGTGTATATAATGTCAGTTATAATAACCCCTGGATTATAGAGGATGAGGCTCCAAGGGACGGAATATAGGATTAAACAGCAAAAACACTAAATTGTTCTCGTATATAAGATGGCTGGGCTTAACATATAATATAGTAGCTACTATTGTAGCGGAAAAGATATCGCCTTCTGACGGAAAGGTCAGTCAGAAGGTGATATCTTTTTCGCTACAACAGTAGCTACATATATAGTGTCCCCTGGGCAACTGATACAGGCCTTCTGGTCTTTGATCTTGTTTATTCTGATTAATCTTCAGAATAAAACCAAGATATACCCAACCAGGTTATTTGGTACAATTGTTCCAGGTTAGACCGACGACTAGACTCAAAAAAAAAGATTTTCTCAAGATACTATATTACCTCCTCTTAGCATTAAAATGTGTCGCAGACAAAAATCATCAAGCCACAGTTTTTTAAATGTTCTAGAACCTGGTGGCCAGTTTAGTACTCTGTATGACATGAATATATATAGGCACCTCTAACTCTTTTAACAAGTGGTTTTTGGGGGTTAAGATATTCTGAAGTAATAACGTGTTACTGGTTTTCAGTTCCAATTTTCTTTTACATAGTAAAAATAAAATGCTAACTATAGTAATCATCATATGATTGTGCCCTTATTAGATCATATACAGATCTTATTAAAAGGTCAAAGCCTATTCAAAGACAAAAACACATTTTCATCAAAAATTCACAAAAGAAAACTGTTAAATAAAACTTTTAATCAATAAGCTATATCATTACACATAGCTGCCAATAAGACTGATCATGATCAGACAAAACCAACCACATATAGTTATCAACGTGATCGGTTCGTGTGTGATCGCGGTTCCCATCTGAAATACGAAAATAAGAAAATTAAGCATTTAGATTTTAAGTTGTTAATAATTTTAATGTACAGTACAGACACCATATTCATATGATTCAAATTTTAAGGACACATGAATCTTTTTACAAGAAATCTCATTGGAATCCTGATGTCGATACAATTGACTGATGTATTCAGGTATGGGTCAAAGACTGATATTTACTTTGCTTTTCCTTTCTATTTGCATTCATTCTAATCATTTGAGAAAATGGAAAACATTAATATAATCAGCATCAATATAATCTGTTCCAAAGACTTAAATTCAAAAGTGAAAAGACTAAGAGTGTTTATTATGTATATATATAGTTTCAGAAAGACCTCTTTACCCACTCACCCCCGAAATTTCATAATAGGTTGTCCCATCTTTTGAAGTAGAAGAGTTTAAAAGTGTCTTCAGGGGTGAATGAGTTTAGTGTGTTATGAGAAACGGTGGTAATAAACTACCATTTTCAACTTAAAGATGGCCACTCATTTGTTTTCTAACTGTCCCCAAAACTGAAAATGCACTTAAGATCAATTAGAAGTTTTTTTTTATTGTAATTCACTTACTCAAACAGTTCTTGTGCACGTCTGTTAGCCTCTGACTGTTGGCTCTCAGCCTATATAAAACAAAGCATATTATTAGAAATCAAATAGTACCAGTATTTAGAAAGTATGAATGAAAGAAATCTGGGACATATAACGTAACATACTCAGTCCCTGTCTGTTATGCTTACACTGTTGGGGTATTCAGTCATTCACATTCCTATCCTGAGTTCGACTTTTTTAACCAAAATGGAGAAAAGGGTTTGATTCAAGTTTGAATAACAACAAATGGTTATATGTCTCTTGATAAGAAACTTAATGTGTAAGTTAAACATTTTAACTCATTCACCCCTGAACATTCATAATGAACTGTTCCAGCCTTTTAATTGGGAGAGTTCAACTGTGTCTACAGGGGTGATTAAGTTAAGTCAATATCGTCATATCTATACCTGTCAATCTTACTGAATTATATGGCTGTAATGTGACAACATTCCATTCCTTGGTTGCTCACAAAGACTTATCATTACAATCCCGTTTCATATAAACCCCACATCATTTCACAAAGCTTTTTATTAAAAAAAACCCCTGTTATCCTTGACCACCATGAGACAAATCCTCAATACACCCATCATTGTCACTATCACTGTCATTATGTCCACCCCTAAAATATGGCATAGCAAAACTGAGGCTCTAAGTGCTGCAATAGATGAGCCCCGTAGTTTGGTCCTTTGATTGTAGACACTGTAGTTGATGGTATGGCTTGACTTTGGGCTTCACCGTCTTTGTAATGTTGAAAGGAAGTCGCTCCAGGCCTGGGATTGGTAAGTAATAGTAACCCCTACAGTATTGAGGATGCTCATAGCAGGGTTTTTCCTTTTAAATTCTAATCCCCAAATCCTTCCTGATTAAGCCTCTTTCTTCCTAACTCACCTGTTGAGCTTCCTTAAACCACTCATCGAGCTCGCGTCGCTGAGACGTCTGATGTGGAACTAGATCGCTGCCTCCAATGATGTTAGGGAGTCTGTCTAGGCCCGCAACACCAGCCTACAATAATAAATCTGAACTAATTCACCCCTGAAGACAAGTTTAGGCTCGCCTAAATCAAAGACTAGACCAGTTCATAATGAAATTCTAGAGGTGAATGAGGTCAATGACCTCAAGTGTTCTTATCAATGGGTTAACACAAATCATCACTCCATTTTCAGTTTCCGCAAGCATATTTAATTTTTCATAATTTCATCGATTAAATAAATCATGAACTTTGCAAACTTTGCTTTAATAATTAGGGATTTGAATACATGTATTTACAATATGCATAATGTATATCAAACATGTACTGATAAGAAGTAAGGTTTTTGATTTTTATTTTAAATATCCAAAAGCAGAAAAACAAATTCAAAAGCAAAATAAATCCATTTTTTCTCATCGTCTAACATTCACTTTTAATTACCTTCTTGAATTTTTTGAAATTTTTGACGACGCGATCCTTCCAGCGTGAATATCCCGCCGGAACATCTGTATCTGATCTAGCAGGTGTGTTTTGAGGTCGTGAAGGTCGTTGGGCCACAAGGTCAACAAATACTGTCTGTACAAGGTCTGTAGGGATGCCCTCCTCTTTCACATAGTTTCCATGGTACTTCCCTTCTTCCTGCAAATATAATAACAAAGCAGTGAACTAAATGTTGATGACTTTCAAAAGTTGTCCAACATATCGGTAAAAACAATTTCATTTAAATATCTTCATAACCACGCAGTGACACCAAAATTATCAATTCTAGCCTTCTCACTAATTCTTTTATTATAATTAAAATAGATAAGAAAACTTCCTATAATGGAGAATATGAAGACGAAGATCTTGAGGTAGTTAAGGAATATATTTTAATTTTGTTGAGGTTATGAGGGTATAATAATAATGGAGCACCACCAAAAGTGGGGTCATCATGACCCCAGATTGCTACGCCATCGACTATTCCCGTAAAAATAGAATCGCCGCACGTGTTGTGCTATCATTATACACTGATAATGATAATACTAGGAAGCATGGTTATTGAGTCCATGTCAGTGCAAACTGTAAATATTTTATAGGTAATGTGAACTGGTAAATCCTTATTTGTTTTGAGTACCTGAATAGCTTGTCCTTGCTCAACTGACAAAAAGCCTGAAACTGAGGCAGGTTCTGTTCTCTTCTACAATAAAATGAACAAATATATTGACATCATTTTTTGTTAAATGATTACTCTACACTAGGGCTGGGTATTGGAAGGTCTAAAACGATGCGATACATATTGACAATACACTGAAACAATACGCAATACGTATTGACGATACAGTAGACCTCTTTTTCAAATTCAGTTGACCATTGTATTTCGAATATTGTGACAATAAAAGACAATTTTGATAAAACATTCTATAACCAGGAAAAAAGTCTACCAAACATTTGATTCGGTTTATCATCTGTGTTAATTAATTTCAGTCAATTTGTATTCTTAGTGATGAAAAGGCATTTCTAATCCATCTAGGTGACACAGATGCTTTAAACACTTCCTTTTGATTGAAATGCTGTTACTTGAATGATGTTTTAGGACAAATTTTGTTTGGAATTTCCTATGTCTATAACCAAAACAGTAGGGTGAGTTGTTAAAACGATATAGCGATATACAGCATGTTTGTGTATCGATATTTGATACACTGCCAAAAACCGATACGTATCGGTATATCGATATATTGATCCAGCCCTACTCTACACTGATAAGAAAAGCAAATAATAATTGCACGAAGTATAGTCTTTGATTGAATTTCTTGCAGAACTCATTAATCAAATGCATTATATATTCCCCATTATATTAACAAACTTAAAGCTAATTTTTCATTTTTCTGTGATATATATTTATAAACCAACTTATATTTGCATGTGAAGACATTTTGTGAATTTCGCAGGCCACAAGAAATTGCAAATAATGTTTCAAATATACCAGGTAGGTCAAGTAGAACCATAATGATGTTAAGTTTGCAAAATCCAATCATTGTACCAAAAATAAGTTGGTTTACAGTATTCAATTGTTCATACAGAATATTTCTGATCTAGTTTTCTTGACCCCCCCCCCCAAAAAAAAAAAACAACCCCCATTAATTCATCATCATTATATATATCAATTCAGTCATGATATAAAACCTACCGGTAAATAAATCATAATTACCCTCTGTCCGTTTGCTTCAGCTTGGACTCTATCTTGGTCCCTCGTTCTTTCAGAGGTAGGTTTGCGGGGAGTTATCTTCTCCTGTTTAGTAACAATTTCCTGTCTGTCCGTCTGCTCATCTTCCTGTTCCTCCATTCTGGAGTGGCGCCCTCTAGCGGAAGACTGAGGAGAGCTAATTCCTGGTTCTTTTTTAATTTTCACCTTTGACCTTTGATTAATATCCTCATCATCAGATGAATCGTCTAATTTCCTTTTCTTCTTGCCTACTGTTTGTGATTCCTCAATTAGTCCTACATTACCTTTTGAACTTTTAACCTTTTGACCTTTTGCTGGTCCTTTCCCTTTACCTGTCCATTTTGTTCCAGAATCTGAATCTGAGTCAAGCACTCTGACCTCTTGACCTTTTCTAGACACTGACATTTGACCTCTATCATTTTCAGTCTCAGATTCAGAGTCCATTACAACAATATCATCATTTTCGTCTTTATCTGAAACTCTTTGTGAATTTTTGGATTTTTTCACATCATTTTTGCGACTTGACCAATCAAATGGGTTGTCTTCATTCTGATCTTCATCTCGTTTCCGCTTAGATTTCCGTGTAAAATCATAGTCCTCATCAGAATCGTCCTCAATGATTTGTCTTTTCCCAGGGCGAGACTTTGGTATTTGCAAAACTTTCTCCTTCTTAATAACATTGTCATTTTGAGTATTTCTAGGACTTGATATACCAGCTCTCTTGGCAAAAGGTCCTTTTAACACTGAGCTGTCCGTTACACTTTCAGGAGCTGGAGAAGGTCTTCGATTTGACCTTTTAGGATCTGGTGATACTGATGACCTTGACCTTAAACTTAAAGATTCACTTTTATATGGAGCAGGAGATGGTGACCTTGACCTTGGACTTCTTCTGACTGGTGACAAATTAGATTTTTCTGGCTTCTTTTTTGGTGATGGTGACTTTGCTTTCTGTCTTGTATTCTGTGACCTGTCTATTTCTGAACTTTGACCTCCTGATCTAGAGGTTGTGGCTTTACCACTCTGACCTTTGGCAGTGTCCTTGTGCCCTTGATTAGAGACCTTTGTTCCTTGTGACCCTTGACCTTTTATGCTTTCTGAAGTGGAAAGTTTCGGCTGTGTTGATGGTGGCGATTTCTTCTCTTGTTTCACTCTTCTGATTGGAGAACAAAAATAAAATAAATAATTAGCAGGGATATACTGTATAACCCATTATTTTTGTGTAGAATATATTTTTTGGGATTTCCTGAGACATTGCTATAATCGCAAAAATTTGATCTGAGACCTATTGAGATATGATTGAGTCATATATATCCCGAAAGCCAGATCTTGGAAGTTTAAGAATGCTAAATATAATTATCAAGTTTTTAGTCATAATTGCAAAACATTTTACCCGCTACATGGTGAATACATGTCTACCAAAGATAAAATTTCATATATAACCTATTTTGTGACGAAAAATACTTCATATGGTCAGAACTTAATTCAATCAGTACATAATTTTAATATACACAGGGGTTGTCTGAAGTTGGTAGGAAAAAGATAACTTGGAAATGAATAGCAAAAAATGACTTTTACAAAATTGATCCTTTTCAGAGACTACTATAACTGACAATTTAGAGGATACCATACACTATTTCTATTTATTGCTTACTGTGTCTGTGTAAACACAGGGGCCTGTGACAGTGACTGACTTGGTAGATGAGACAATGAATTATAAGGTCATTTCTGTTTATTACTTACTGTGTCTGTGTAAACACAGGGGCCTGTGACAGCGACTGACTTGGTAGATGAGACACCATCTGACTTGCTGTAAAGACAGTATTTTTATGATCAGTTATCGCCAGATATAATCTTGTCATTAGTAGTTTATCTTTACTCTCTTCTTAATACAGCAAATTAATTTTATAGAATCTGTATTATCAAAAATCAGCCATACTTAAAATTTGGAGACAAAAAAAACAGTTGTTATTTTTACACAGGAGGGATTTTTGACATACAAAATTATGTTCCATATTCAACAAAGGGACAAACTCAAGAAATTTATTTCACAAAAAGTATAATATTTACCACAATCTACACATGAACTTGTAACACACATACATACACCACAATCTACACAGGGACTTGTAACATATTTTCCACAATCTACACAGGAACTTGTGACATAAATACCACAATCTACACAGGGACTTGTGACAAACATACCACAATCTACACAGGGACTTGTGACATATATACCACAATCTACACAGGGACTTGTCACATATATACCACAATCAACACAGGGACTTGTGACAAATATACCTCAATCTACACAGGGACTTGTAACATATATACACCACAGGGACTTGTATCTACCACAATCTACACAGGGACTTGTAACATACATACCACAATCTACACAGGGACTTGTAACATATATACCACATTACAGGACTTGTAAATACATCTAAACAGGGACTTGTGACATACATACCACAATCTACACAGGGACTTGTACATAATACTTATCACACAGGGACTTGACATACATACCACAATCTACACAGGGACTTGTAACATATATACTATAGTCAACACAGGGACTTGACATACATACCAAAGTCTACACATGGATTACAATATTGCTCTGTGTCACAATGTAGTACAGCCAGTCCTAGTTCAGCGTCCTGACTCATGTGTCTCTTGTGTCTGAAATAAAGACATTTCCTAACAATTTGGTTTGAGTGGGTTTAGGTGAAGAAAAGCCGGAGTACCTGGAGAAAAATATCCAGCCTATGGTCAGTATCTGGCATCTGCCCAACAAGGCCATGTCGACCCCCTTTATTCTTCATCAAAAAGTAGCTAAAGGGTTTCAATTAAATAAACATATTCATATGCATTGTATTTATAGTTTGTCAGACCATGTGAGTTAGCTGAAAATGTGTATATTACTTATCGTAGCAAAGAAATACATGCATACTTCAATTTTGCTTGTTTGTTTGTTGAAAGCCCATCCACAGCCAATTAGGTCATTTAGGGCCAAACTAAAATTATGTATACATGAAGTATGCATACTTCAAATTAGTTAAGAAAATTGCTTTATGTGTATAACAAGCTATGCTTATAATTAAATAATCTCATGGATTCCCTGATATTAGTAATTACCATGTTTTACTGTATAGTAGTTGAAGCGCAATGACATTTTTATGTCTAGAAATTAAAACAAAGATTTGAAATTCTAAGAGCTATTTTTACCTAGCAAGCATTTTTTCCACATATTTGTACCACTCTTTCCACTGGCTTGTTGTGCCACCATCATGACCACAGTCCATGACGACGGTGTCTTTCTGTGTGAGGACAGCGTCCTCCCCACGCCCATCTGGCCGAGTCTCCATCAACAGAGGTATCCCACCGCCAAGTTCTACAGCCAGACTCATCTTCTGGAACTGGTAGGGAAGCAATTATGTTATATATTTAGAACCGAATCAAGTAAATGTAAGGTCAAAATAAGCATATATGTACCGCATACATTGTTTTGGACCTGCTTCGTTTTATAATTTTCACTAGAATCTAAGGCGGGGCATCTCTATGTCGCTTAAATAAAGAGACAATTCTGTCTAAAAGTACATTAAAATTTGCGTATATATATTAGAAACAAACCAGTTCTTATAGAAATTAGATTAGTTGGTTTTACTGTGATATGCCAGGAAAGCCCACTGTAGTGAAATGTATGTGAAATGATCAAACTTGCCCTTGCCAGTGTAGTAAAGAAATATTTGTCTAGAACTATTCAAACCGCTCTTACGGTAGTGTGCTTACTTTATTAGGTCATGTTTCTACCTAAGTATAATTTGACCAACTCCTCATAATTTGACCAACTCCTCAGTGGTTATGTATATATATATGTAGTACATTTGTTTAATGTATGTGACTTTGGCTCGGGTATGGGTACAGCATACCTGCTTAATCGTATTGATCAACAATTTGGAATTTCAACGGTATCAATCAAAATACTTAACAATGTCGTGGGAATTGTCAATATCTCTTGTTATATGTTTCATAAGGAATGTAGGACAATACATTTATGTCATAATTTGCTTTGTGGATTGCAACAGGATTAGCCTCATTGAATTGTCCCTTTAAGGGATCCGCTATAGCTTGGTTCTGACTTTTACACATTTTTTGACGGATGTTGCATTTCCACCCGCTACTTATGTATTGTTTCTTCTTCATACAAGTGTTAATAAATCTACCTTCTCTAGGTTTTCAGTAATAGGTGAGAAAAATGAGTCTAAAATTACCTTTACCAGGTACTATAATCTACTCTCTCTATTATGGCCTGATTGAGAGGGCACTATTGCCTCATAGTATTGTCGAGGGATGGAATAGTGCCCGAGCCAAAGGCACTATCCTATCACGAGACAATACTATGAGGCAATAGTGCCCTCTCAAACAGGCATATAATGTGTTTAGTACATCACCCTCACATGAAACCTGTTTTCATGTCATCGTAACAGAAGCACCTCAAACAACACCTCGCAACGCTATCTCCCATTTCCACACCACGTTGTTACATTTAAGTACAACATATGAATTGTTACAGAAATCTGTGTTTCTTTAAAATGGGATTCAGCTTCATGAAAATTATTCAAAAGTAGATTAATATTGAACATAAGTGAACTGTATTCTGTAGAAAAGCAACATTTGCTTTAATCCCCGCACACAACAGCCTGTCAGCCATTTTGATGTCTTGGTCGAGGCGCAACGTTATAATTACGTGATGTAATGGTGACATCACAATACATTCACAATCATTTTCGCGCCACTTCAATAGTGCCCGCCCGCTTGCCCGGGCACTATTGCAAATAGTACCCCTCTGTGTAGCCAATCAGAATCCAACATTCTGTCACGCGATGTACTAAAATTCAGTAATTGTGTCTTGGTCATGGGACAACTAGAACCCAGAGCTGTCTTCACGCGGGAAGTGCTAAATTCACAGATCAAAGCATGTAATGGAGGAATAAAAGGTTTTTGCAATTAAATACTATACCTGTTTCTGCTGGAGGAAGACAAATGTTTTCCCCTGGAAAATGGTTTTGCGTCGAGGATCGTTGGTGAAACTGACCTCCGTGGGATCAACTTGTGATTCTGATACAGTAGGCAGGAAGCTATGGGGACCATATACAAACAATGAGTCAGAAATCATCTTAATCTCATATAGAAATAATGTATAATCAAAATAAGTCAGAAATAACTTTAAACTTATATATCTATTCTCAATCTGACTGAATTACATTTGTAACTTCTTTTTCTCATCATTTTGTAAACTACTCTCTGCTATGTTGCCGAGTAGCTACATCCAAAGGTGGTATGAATGTAATCTCCTATTGGTAGCTACAGTATGATGAGTTTACGAAACGATGACAAGGTTTAGGAAATGATTTATTGAGACTGGTTTTAACTGAATCTATTCCACTATTATCTCATCTCATGCTGTGCTATTTTTTGAAATAGTGAATGTTTTATTTGTACCACAAAATATTGACAAAAAATGCAACATTCTGATTTACTAAAATTTGATTTTCTAGTTTTATGACTACATTGTGAAAAATCTGACCAGTAAATAGTTTGTATCAAGCATAGATTAAAGTTTTTGGTTAAGACAAACCTCTCTGGGTCTGGTTGTTCTTTCCTTTTCTCAAGGGATTGCAGATAGGCATCCAGATAATCAGGGGAGACAATTGGCTTCAAGGCAACCATTGCACAAACAACCTATCATACATAACAGTTAAATTGATAACAATTTAATCATCTAGCATCAGGTCAAGTGGAGTTTTGATGCCTACTAGCTATAGCCTATACTCCCCCCTTCCAGATCTGGGGGTTAAGATGTGGTACTGATTTATAATTAATATTAAACCCAAATCATTTCCGCACAACACTGGAAGAAAGTGTGCAATGGGATACAAGACATTTCTGGAAAAGGCGACAAATAATAACCATGAACCCAGCATTAAGTATATAATCTAGGTATTCCATAAATGAAATCCTTCTCGGATATATAGCGGTAACCCTATGTTATTGAAATGGACTATTAGCACAAATGTGTGGCCCTTTTCAATTTCTATGCCTGAAAAGGATATAGGGACGGTGTAAACGCCAACCCTGATATTTGTTTCAGACAATTCTTTTAAAATTTGTATGATTGATAAATCATGCAGCCATAATAACAGTAAACATCTGTGTGTTAGCTTCAATATAATAGCTACATAAAATATTTTCCAGTAAAATAAGACAAAATCATAGGATAACGGAAGTAATGTGAATGTAATATACCTAGATTTTAGCAAAGCCTTTGGTAAAGTGTCACATAGGCTACTCTTGCATTAACTAGAGGCATACAGGATCAAAGGAGAATTCCTCATATCGATACGCAAATTCTTATCCAATCTAAACCAAAAAGTAATTGTTAATGAAGCGAGTTCTACACCTAGAATATAGTATAAAATCTGGTCCAGTTTGTATAATCCCAGTACCTTGGTAAACCGTTTTATTTTTGCGAGATACAACTTTTCTTGTAATTTCACGAATTATAATGTTATCTGAATAAACATATAAATGCATAAATATCAGTAAGAGCTCCTGTTCACAAATTTAAGTTTTTGCAAATATGTTGAAAATAATGTAGACATGAAAATAACGTACTTAACAGTATAAAGTCGTACCTTTATTGTGACACTGATCGACGTCATGACCAGATGAGTGCAATGTCTGGACCAATCAGCGACAATGTGACCACCTAACTGCATCACTGTCTGACGAACCTGCTTCTTCAATGCTGGGCTCAGACAGGAGGTGGAAACTACCATGGGTTCATATACAGCTCTGATCAAACATAAAATAAACAATGTATTAATGTTTTACTGTGGATCAAGTCCACATAAAACCAAGGTGGAAATGTTAATACTTAAACGAAATGGTCTTCAATCAAAGTCAATATTAGAATGAAATGGTCTTCAATGTTAAAGTGAACAGTCGGGCATGGATGGCTAAAGTCGGTAAAAATGGTGTGAATGTATCCAGTATAATTTCTTATGAAATGGAAAAATAAAATATCTTGTCAAAATCTGTCTGCGTACGAAGAAATTAATTTAAAGTATGGAAATTCTAAAACGTCCTCCCGGCTCACTATGTCCGTGGTTACATTTCCACGCAGCCTCGCTTTCAATGCTTTCAATGCTTTCAACTTTTCTTTACTTTAATGGTCAGAACTGGGAAACTAAGCAGAACTTGACCATTGTATTAATATGTGAAAACTTTTGGAAGGTCAATGAACGCATTTAGACTGGTTTTCTTTGCCCGACTATTCACTTTAATATCAGAATGAAATGGTCTCCAATGTTAATGCTAGAATAAAAATGGTCTTCAAAGTTAATACCAGAATGAAATGGTCTTCAAAGTTAATACTAGAATGAATTGTTCATTCATCATCTATAAATAACCGACAGAGAGATGCCTGACAGCTCACAAGTGCTTGACATTTACTTTTACATCATCAACATATGAGGTGTACAACATGGCATGCATTGTCAATGACATATCAATCTTTATGCATAACGATGTTCCTTTGATGATGGGTAGCACAATGAAAATTATTCAAAGTAACAACAATTCACCTTTCTTCTAAGTGAAAAATAATCAAACAAGGGGTGTAAAGTGGACAGTGATATCGCAACCCTCATGTAAGATTTTTGCGGGCCAACACTTGGCAAGCTTGTGCTAGCTAGCCAAAAGGCTACACTTGGGATGTGATACCTTAACCAGATACCGGGTATATATGCAAATGCTCCTTCATTCATCCCCCTCATTTCATGGCCGGATATAAAACCTTGACCTTTGATATACTCAATAATCATGTACTTACATGAAAGATGACTTTGGTGAACCAAACATAATCTCATCTCCATCGCTCACTGTCGTCTGACCTTGAACTTTGCTGTTGTTAAGCATTGTGCCATATTTGGATAGATCCTTGATGGTAAGTGTAGGTAATATTGTAAGTTTGTTCTGAAAGAAACTTTATCTTAAGATTATTGTAGAAAAACACATCATGCACAACAACTTGAATGATGACGGAATATCTTAATCGTATGAATTTAGTATGAAAACAAATAAAACTTAATTATTCTTTAGGAGAAACATAACTCAAGTTAGTCTGTCCACCGTCCTATCTGACAGATAGATGATTGCTACATGTAATACTGTATATATCTGGTATGACCTATATTAAAATATTACCAGATTGCCATCTTGGTGAGCTATGGTCATTTCGGCATGTCTACGACTAACTGCAGCATCGTTTTCAACAAGGATCTCACAGTCCTTCCGGCCCGCAATATATGTCTTCCCCACCAATAGCGCATACCGCAAGTCTACAACAGAACATATACATGTATGGTACATGAAATGTGATATAATATTCATGGCTAGATGGGGGAGGGGGGTGCTTAAACCAGAACATCTGAAATCAAGCAGTAGGTTATTAAAGTGTAACCTGTCTATAAAGGACACTATAAAGACTAAGCAAAAAAAAAAAGACTTTATAGAAAGGTGTCATTTATATAGAGGTCAATTATAGTGTATAAATTGTACCAATTAAACTTCAGGTGTTGCTGCAATATTGTAGCTCAAAAGACTTTTAGACAGAATATGGTGTCGTCTTTAGAGCTACAATTGGTGCCTATTACTGCTAATGGAGCAAAATTATGATTACGCAAACCATTATAAAACGTTTGTTTGCATTTTATCGTACTTTATTTGATATTGCTTACCTACTAGGCAATAAAACTGAACCATATAAAATATCAAATTCTCATCGAGGCATTATTTTTTTTACATAATACATATGAAGGGCTTTCTGAAGGGAATTTATACGGCAAGTCCACAATTGTGAATCTGACGTCTTGTGAGCAGTACGGTAGATATTAAGAATGCTAGTTATGTTTGTTTTGGACAAAAATGATATGTAAATGCATGTATACGCATAAAATAATTGCAAACCTACAAAAAAGTATAGAAAACTGTGCCCGAGTGATTTTCGGAGGCAGTGCTCCACTACGACACATAGGGACCAATTCGTACCCGGCCGAAAGGTATAGCAGGCCGGGTACATATATTCGTTCTAGGTGTTGATGAGTAAATTGTATGTCATAAAGTTTATAGACAGTGTCCTTCATGTATGCTTTATAGCAGGTTAAGCTCTACAGTTGAGTGTAAGTTAACCTTTATACCCTAGTGTACTAGCTAGGAGTGCACTACATTTAAACAACGGGTAAACTAGTAGTGCATTACGCTCAGTTAGATGTGACCACTAAAACTGCTATACAGGTATTGGACCTTGAGCTATACCTTTTTGCTTGTGATAAACTAAAGCTGATAACTCTTGATAAGTTCTTTCCTCACTTTTTTAGTGTTTTTTTCTGAAGTGTATGTACATCATGACGTTACTGTTCCGCCATGGACATATCCTGTACTTACATGTACAATGTTTGGTTTGGTTTGTTTAGTTTTACGTCCTATTAACAGCCAGGGTCATGTAAGGACGTGCCAGGTTTGTTGGTGGAGGAAAGCCGGAGTACCCGGAGAAAAAACCACCGGTCAGCGGTCAGTACCTGGCAACTGCCCCACATGGGATTCGAACCCGCATCCCAGAGGTGGAGGGCTTGTGGTAATATGTCGGGACATCTTAACCACTCGGTCACAATGTACCAAAATAGCAACTAATATACATGTAAAATGTTACATATATAATACATGTATGTATATAATTATATAAATAATAACTAAACAATTTTGCAGTAAGATTTCAATTATTTATTAAATGTTTATTAATCATTCTAAGATCAAAATTAGCTACAGCTGACTAGTAGAAACATACGTCAACAACAACTCTGATAGATCACAGGAGTTTGACGTTCTGCCAATAATATATAGTATACATATATAAAAAATACCCCTATATGTGTTTTTATATAGAATATAAGGGTATTTTTTATATATGTATACTATATATTATTGACAGAACGTCAAACTCCTGTGGATAGACAGGTCCGGTAGCACGCTAAATCTGGCTATATAGCTAGATTTTACTATATAGCCAAATCTGACAACACGTTATAGTGGACAAACGTAAACAAACAGGTGAGGTCTGGTCACATTTTTCTCGTGGAGTATGAAAGCATGGATGACGAAACATGTAAATCGGTGATATGAATAATGTTTGACTACTTGTTCATTTGCAGGCAACTTTTTAAAATTCCATCGTTGCAATTATTTAGTATCCATTATCACTATTCTTTGGTAAGAAAACTATAGCGAGGCGAACCAATATGGCGTCGTTGTGTCGTCTGCAGATAAGCATCCACATGATGAAGATTCGGGCCACAGGTGCGCTTGGAGCATGCAGATCCCGTGCAAATAGTGACCATGTGCAAAAAGTGCCATAGTAGGCTCATAAACAACAAGATATGTGGCATATTTCAAATGGGAAATTTGGATTTTATATCTTTTTCATCAGAACATGAGGATGAATGGATGCGAGTACCAAAAAATGCAACGACGGATTTTTAAAAGTTCACCGGAAATTATTTTGGATGACAAAAATATTTCGTTTTGCCGATTCTCAAGATTCGTCATTCAATTTTCGATGTGTACGCTGATTTTGTGACCAGGTATGTCACTTTTGTTTATATTTGTCCACTGTACGTGTTGTCAGATTTGGCTATATAGTCAAATCTAGCTATATAGCCAGATTTAGGAGTCCTACTAAAGACCTGAATGGACCTGAACGGGACCTGAAGGAGGACCTGAACGGGGTTTTAGAGTATTAAGTGCATATATATATATGCAATATCTCTTTATTGTATGCTAGAATATATATAAATACACATCTTGATGTCTTTTTAGTGAAATTTTTTTTTTGAAGACTTAATTATAAAGCTCGACAAAAAGGTCGCTTACCGTACCGATAATATGGCGGACCTGAACGGGACCTGAAGGAGGACCTGAACGGGGTTTTAGAGTATTGAATCGATATATATAAGTAACATCTCTTTGTTTTCCGTTTGAATATATATAAATACACATATGGTTGTAATTTTTTAAAAATATATATATTTTATTTAAATATAGCTCGCTAATAAGGTCGCTTACCGTAACAATAACATGGCGGACCTGAGCGGGACCTGATACTGATAGGCCTATTGTTACCTGATAGATTCATAAACAGTTGATGAAGTGTCAGTCATGTGGTTACGTTATTCTTTATTTGGATATCTTTTTTTATTACTTTTCCTGATTGACATGCAATGTCTTACAGTTTAATTAAGCATTTGCTAATAAACCAACCGAGACCAGAACAGAGATACTTTCAACTCCATTAGAAACAGACATATTACCTGGATTTGACAGTGAAGTTAGGAGCCACATTTCTGTTGTTTCCGGAAGTAAATGTACCCGCGAAAAAAGATTCTTGAGTCGTGGTCACTGATGCGCTTATATAGGACAACGCGGACAGACCGGTTTGGGCATTATTGGACATGATCGATTGTACCGAAGTACTTTAAAAGATAGGAAAAGAGGGACAAGACTCATAAGTCGTATAATTTGTGTCTAATTACATTTGTATATATGGAAATAACATGTGTTAAAAAAAAATGATAAAAAACCAGACACAAAATGTCACTGTAAATGGAGCGGATTCAGAGGTGGCAAACGGTTACTGGCATCCCACAAGGATCATTGTTGGGGCCTCTACTCTAGATCTTATTATGTTATCGACGTGCTTCTACATCGGGTAAGTGCAGCTGGCATTGTACTCCATTTTGCTGACGACATAAAAATCTTTAGAATCATCACAAATGATGCTGATACCAAAGCACTGTAGAACATGATAAGTAAGAGTGACGGTTGACTTTCATAAATGCATCCGGATCTATTCACATTTGAAAGATCACAGGTGCGATTTGTTTAGGCTAAAAAATCAAACGATAAACAAGCACAAGCTACTGTATAACAAATCATAGATTTAGATAGTTAATTACTATAACGAAATCTCTGAATAAATGGGGAAAAAATATATTTGAGTAAGAATATTATAATAAAGTTTGATTTGAAACACGATAATAACATAACCATTACACTGAGAAAGACCTTACTTCATACAAAACAAAAGTAGAAAAACCAAAACAAAGTTTAGCATACTACGGAGAACATTTCATTTTACGGACTCTTTGGAACTTATGTATACCTTGATATACATATGTACTTGTCCAACCTCAACTTGACTAGATGTAAACTCAGTCTGATACTGGCGTACAAATATAAACATATCGGTCTTATCGAGAATGTCATGAACCCGAATTCCAGAAACTACCATATGAGGAAAGGTTTTAAAAACCATCCCGAAAAAACTACTTTATAATACCGACGATTGTGCGGGGACATGAGCGAAATATTAAAAAAATGATAATATGATTACTTGCAAGAGTCAATGAAATGGTATTATATTTGATGCGATACCTTATATAGTTTCATGGACCTGTACTGTGCAGCCCACTGCCGCTATCGGGTGGCGAAATATTCAGGAGTTTGTTCAGTTTCCTTTGCCTTTTTGTATTCCTTTGGTAATTCTATGATTTCCTTTGTCTTCTTGTATTTTCTTTATTAATTCAACTTTTCGATCCTTTGTCTTTTTTCTATTTCTATTGTTAATTCTATCTTTTCCTTTGACTTTAAGTATTTTCTATTATAATTTCTATTATTTCCCTTTTTATTCTTGTATTTTCTATTATTAATTGTATGGTTTCTATTGTCTTCTTATATTATCTATTGTTGGATCTATACTATGTTTGTGTAGGGTATATCTTGATAATGGGATCCGACTGTACATATTGATCCGCTACTAACTACTTCTGCCCTGCGGGTAGGGCGTTAGAATTGTACCTGCTGACCCTATTGCATGATCGTAAAAGGCGACTAAATTTAGGATCTTATCTTTTCACTTCTTTCTAACTGACTTAAATATCTTCCCTAATGCATCCCTTGGCACCGCCTCACTTCCGCCTCACTTTTGGCCTTGAGTTATCCTGGTTGTCCGACATGCACACGTAATAACAATAAACCTATCCGTTAGCTGTCTCCACTTTCCTACTTTATACTCTTTCGATCCCCCATGACAGGGTGCTCTGTATCCACATGGAGATGTGCTATCGGACTATATTACTCTAAGCAAACTCGTATATATATAAAATACAGATCACACAACAACATGAATATACCGCAGTCTCCCAAAACACGAACCTCGCACAACATACACGCAACACACCGCATACATGGGAGGCCGTCCTTACATGACCATAGCTGTTAATAGGACGTTAATTAAACAAACAAACTAACGAACTCACCCCGCTCCCTTAACCAGGCACATAACCGGGACATTACACAACACATCTGCCTACTATTTAACTGTCAATCAATTGTGACATTATATAATTTATCTATCCGGAGCAGCGCAAAACACATTTCTGTATTTATAATAACCACACGATACCTTGCATGTACATTGGATAATATGTCTAACATACGTACCTGTCTGCAAACACAGACTTAATCAAACAGATTAAGAATGATAAAAAATATTGATTTTTTATTCTAATATGCGTCGCTTAGATAGAAATTCCAGGTACAATGTTTAGTTTCTGGAACGTTTTCATGCCTTATTTAGTTTTTAAAGTGTGAAGCTATTGACAGACGATACAATTTATGTGTTTGTGATATATTTCGACCTGGATGGTCATACATGTTTTTGGACTAGTATTTATAACAACGCGGACAGTAACAAGTACCCATAATTCATTTAAGCTCATGCTGACGAAGGAATGTGTGCACTATGTAAAAATCTTAAAATGGCAGTGGGAAACATTTTATTCTCTCAGTGTGGATAAAACATTAAATATTGGCTATAATGGCTGGTAATATGTCCATCCGTCGTGCACAAGTGCACATCACAGACGGATGTAAGTGGTGTAAGACTACACAAAACGTGAACTGGTATTGTTATGATTGTCAAGAGTCTTTGTGTGATGGCTGCTACGAGTCACATCAGCGAGCAAGAAAGACAAAAGACGATGACGTAGTGCCCATCAAAGACGCCGATAAAAGACGCAGATCAATACTCCCAGGGGTATGTAAAACACATTCTGGAAAATCATGCGATTTATACTGTTGTGATTGTAATGTCGCGATTTGTGTGATGTGCTTCACGCAGACACACACGCAACATGCTTTCAGACCATTCGACGAAGAGGTCGAATCACGCAAACAATTCATGGATGAACAAGTTCACACATTGAAGTCAAAACAACAACAATTCGATGATAACCTGTCGAAGCGTCATGATGTTAGCCAATATTTCAAGGAGAGTGTCGACGTTATCAGGAAAACAGTTGAAACAAGGAAATTGGAACTAAAACAAGAAATCGATTCATTGGCTGAATCCACTTTGCAGCAATTGTTGTCTCTGATAGAGGAAGAAGAAAAGTCACGTGATCAAGAATGCCAATTCTACGAAAAGAGCGTGGACGAGATAAAACAACTGATATGCGAGGCAGAAGAGCAAGCTTTATCGGGTACATCATTGTTTGATATGAATGAGAAACTCGGCACAAGTGTACCGATGTATGATGAAGTCCCCTAACCCATGCTTCCTCGTCCGCCCGTCTTTGTTCCAGGGAAACTACTCCCGGATCAGCTACAGGCAATGATCGGAAATCTTCAGTCTGGCATCTGGCAGAATGAAGACATCGGGTATGAAATGATGGAAATTGACAATCAGATGGTCCAGACAGTTTCTTTTAAACTATCGTTGGATCGCCCCATCAACGCAATATGCCCTATAGACGATACCAACTCTTGGATGATATTTCATGAATGTAATGATTTGATCAAGATCAGCAAAGAGGGAAAGATAATGGAGACAGTACAACTTGCCTTCAAACCACGTTGCCTGGCTTTGACCAAAGCGACAGAAGTTCTACTAACCTGTCACGGTTCTTCCTCTTCCATTTACAAATTGTCCAGAGACAGGCAGGTGAGCAGATTCGCCGACGTCAGCCCATTCCGGGCTTGGGGAATCAGCGTGTGTGAAAGTGGAGAAGTATTGGTTAGCACATTATCACCAAAAGTACTTGTACTCGACAATGCTGGAAACATGATCAGACAGATCACCTGTGAAGGAGATGCACAAAATATAGCTTGTTTGACGTCAGGGAGTATCGCAGTGATCAATAGCTATGATACAGAACTAATGGTCATTGACAGCTTTTATCAGATAACCCGAACGTGGAGCGGGGAACTGGACAACGGTCAGAAGATTAAGAAGACGAACCAGTGTACCATAGCCAGCGATAGGTATGATAGAGTGTTTGTGCCAGACTACTCCACAAATCAAGTGTACGTCCTGGCAGAGGACGAGAGGAAGGCCAAGCGTTTTCTGGGATGAAAACATGGAATAAAGCGTCCATTAGCGGTTGAAGTAGACCGATGTGGACGTGTTTGGATAGGGTGTGAGGACGGTGCCGTGCACGTGATGCAACTAGGCAGGAATACAGAAAGGGCACAATCTGAGGTGACCGAAGTGGCATGGTCACTGGACACAAAACTTTAAACAAGTAAAAAACTACTATCCTTTTGATGGTAATAACTTTCCTGTTTCACTCGAAAATATATTTTTTTTTTGGGGGGGGGGGGGGGGGGGTGCAAAAATATTAGATGTGTGGGTATTAGTTCCTTAGTGCCTGTTTAGACTAGTGATATTTTGTATGGATATATATCACCTTTTAGGTATTTTTTACATAACTAATTTGATAAAAAGTATGTATGCATCGAGTCTAGCATTATGTATTACTGTTAACTCGTACATGTTTGTGTAGCTTGTAAATTTTGGAAAAATGTACAAAATGTACATTTCAGAAAAATAAGTCCACAGGGTTGTGAACATATTTTTGTTATCAAATACCCATACAACTTCTTATAGATTCTATTGCATGTACACACTTGTTTAACCGGATTCGACTTTACAAAAACATACACATCGAGTCAATTTTGACCTTCTCATGCAATTAGCGGATGTAGATTATATGATGCAAATATGATATTCGAGTACGGTAACGCATGCATACTTTTTATGTGACAGTACGCTATCAGCCGACCGTTAACGTTTTAATCGAGGTACCCCTCTCATTCAAAGATGGCGGCTGGCATGTCTTGTCGTTTTATATGATATATAAGATATAATCGATACCCATTTTTCTTTATTTTTTTTCTGAAGATTTTCTCGCAATCGGGCCCCTGTGTGTACATCATGACGTTACTGTTCCGTCATGAACATATCTTGTACTTATATGTACCTCGATAGCAATTATCCAAATAATTTTGCCGTAAGATTTGAATTATTTAGTAAATGTTTTATTAATCATTCTAAGATCGAAATTAGCTTCAGCTTGCTAGCAGAAACATGCGTCAACAACAATTTGTTTGAGTTTTATGGGCCGTTATATTCAACTAAGGTCATTTAGGGCCAAACTACAAGTCAGGCATTAACATCAGGATAAAAGATCAGGGTAAGAAAAGGCAAGTAAAGACTAAAACACAGATTGTAAACGTTTATTTGATAAAAAAAGGTTTGCATGGGATAAAATAGTTTTGGCTAAAACACATGAGAAAACTCATGCACAATGTTGATGAAACGATGAAAGGTTGAGTTGATACGATGTATGATGAGAAAACGTTCATATTTTGCTTAAAATACCGATCTCTTTGAGATAATTAAAAATACGATTATGTCTCACGGCATGAAACAAAGTGTACATGTCGAAGACATCATAGTATTTATCTCGTATGTGTTTAAAATCAATACAATGCAATAAAACATGCTCCACTGTGAGAGAAGAATCACATGCATGGCATGTAGGAGGATCCTCCCCTCTCAATAGATAGGAATGTGTAAAATATGTGTGTCCAGTTCGGAGCCGAGAGAGAACAACTTCCTCTCTGCGGTCTCTCCGACTGGACAGTTTAGGATTAAGTGTAGGTTAAATTTTAAACAGTTTATTGTTTGTTTCGGTAGACCACCTTTGTTGCCAATGGTGTTTTAATGGCTGACTGTATGTAAGGTTTGATGTCGGTGTAAGGTAGTTTCAAATGTGTTTGAGCTAGGCGAAGAGCAGTCTTAGCTGCTTTATCGGCCTTTTCATTTCCCTTTATACCCACATGACTTGGAATCCACAGATAAGTAATTTGAGATTTAGAAGATAATCGAAATGTTCGGATTAAAAGATCTTGAATTAGAGTATTTCTGGGGTTTCTTGATTTCAAAGCCTGAAGAACCGAAAGAGAGTCTGAACAGATGATTGCCTTTTCAATGCGGTTTTCTTCGATGTGGTCAAGAGCCAGACCGATAGCACAAGCTTCCGCTGAGAAAATGGAGGCAACATCTGGAAGTCGGATAGAGGAACAGTGATTAGATGAACACAGCATGCTGCCGCAACTTTATCACCATCTTTTGAGCCGTCAGAGAAGATCTTAACATGATCAGGGAAAGTCCTGATGCACTCCCCGAAAGTTGGATTTATGTTCTTCGGGTAATGCACTGGACTTTGCCCTCTCATGCAAAGATAAATTGATATCCGGTGTTTGAATGAGCCATGGTGGTACATCCGATATGGTGTACTCGTCAAGGGTGTCGAAATTTATATTTAGTTCCTGCAAAAACTTTGAAATTCTGATGCCAAATGTTGGTATGAGCTTTTGATTTTGTCTGAATATGTCCTGGTGTTGTGGATTAAATACAATATCGAATGCGGGGTTTTTGGGATTGGATTTCAGTTGAGCAGCATACTGTAAGGATAATTTCTTTCGTCGATCGTCTAGAGATGGCTCATTAGCTTCCACATGGAGACTCTTCACAGGTGTTGTTCGAAAAGCTCCAAGTGCCAGACGCAGTCCCTGATTCTGGATAGGGTCAAGCAACTGTAGATAGGAGCTGCGAGCCGATCCATAGACAATCGAGCTGTAGTCAAGTTTTGATCTAATAAGTGCACGGTAGATATGCAGAAGCATTTCACGGTCTGCACCCCAATCAGAATGGGACAGAGCCTAAGAGCTTCATTTCTACCAGATCTATTGATAAATGAATCACGTGACAGAAGGAACTTTGTAGGTTTTGGCACGGATTTTGGTATGTTTTTTGTAGCGATAGAAGTGAGCGCTTCTTTGAAAATTTTAATGGGGTCATCGAGGTTCAAAAAATTATCCTCGATGAGCTCCTCGGCGCATAAGGTTTTAAACTGAGCCTAATCCGCCTTATGTAAATTCCAACGAGGAACCGGCTCCTCAAGTTTTGGTGACCCTATGTTTTTTAATATAATTGGAAAGTGATCGCTTCCACAAAGAATGATCTTTGACCCTCCAATCATAATCCAGAAGAATTGATGGATGGCACAACGATAGATCAATGTGGGTAAGCGAGCCAGAGGCAGGGTGTAAATATGTTGGGGCATTGGTGTTATAAAGACATAAGCTGTTTTTATTAATAAACTCTTCGATACGTCTACCTCTATCGTCAGTGCCTGGGGAGCCCCAGAGGCTATTATGACCGTTAAAGTCACCCATGATAATATATGGCACTGGTAGTTGTGATACGATGTTACTCAGTTCATCACAACTAAATGGAGTATTTGGAGGTAAATATATAGAACAGACTGTTATTTTTCGGTGAAGAGTTGCGCTTATAGCAACAGCTTGTAAGGTGGTATTTAGCTGAATGTGTCTGTGAGGGACGTTTTTATGCACCGCCACCGCCACACCACCTGATGCGCGGCCGCCTGTTGTTGGAGTTTTTGCTATAGTGTAAATTGTCTGAGATTGATGGTGTCTTTCAGCATTATTTCTTGAAGGCAGAATATGGATGGGTTTTTTGTTTGTATAAGATGTTTTAATTCTTCTATGTTCGCTTTAAATCCGCGTATGTTCCATTGTATGATAGTGTTTGTCTCTATGTTGGTCCCTGAGGATAGTTTGTCGGACCGACAGGACTACTTGAAGTAGGTTGTTTGGTGGCGATAAATGTGTTGTCACCAAACTCGCTGTCGTCCGATAGAACATCATAGATGTTCCGTCCAAGGATAGGGTCATCTGATCCCTTACTGGGTTTGTTGTTTTAGTGCAGGGAGCCTCGCCAGCTTTACCTTGGTGGTTTTGGTCTGGCGTTGCTCCTGCGGTGGTGTATTTGCTGGACGCTTGGCTTTATCGGGGAGTTTTTTAACGTCAATAGACGGTGAAGATATAGCACGTCTATGACGAGCAGCGGTAACTTTTTTCTGATGTTCGGTGTTTGAATTTGGTGTTGTGTAAGTCCTGGAGACGCCGGTGGGATTGGCGTTTTAGCTCCAGGTGGTCCAGCAGGTAGTTTTTGTTGTGGTTTGTGTTGTGGCTTAGATGGACCCGACTTGAACCTGTTTGGGTCCCCAATGATTACTTTGCAGGCCTTAGCATCAGCCATATCTGGGACATCATTGTCCCAGTTAGGCTTGTCAACCAAGGCCTGGACCGACGCATGTTTGACGGTGACACTGTCAACAGGCGTCTTTGCGCGGGTTATCTGAGCATAGGTTGCCACATTCAGGTCTGAACGCTCGACTATCCTCCTAGCCTCGGGGAAAGAGACACCTTGGGTATATTTGACCCGTAATATCTCTCTCTCCCGAGTCCAGGCAGGACAGGTGCGAGCAGACGCAGCATGGTCACCCCCGCAATTGAAACAGTGACCGTTGACAATGTCACATTCGTCTTTTTCATCGTGACCTTCACGGCCACAGTACTGACATACCATTTTCCGTCTACAATTGCTCTCATGATGGCCGCACCTCTGGCAGTTACGGCACCACAATGGATTTGGAATGTAGACGGTAACAGCATAACGAAAACATAAGAATATTTCGAACGAACATAATTCAAATCAAGCTTGCGACAGCACGCTCGCAAGATTGTACACCCACAAGATCGATCAGAATCAAGACAATCCAAATTAAACTCACGATTGACCCTAAGCCACCGCCTTCTTGGAGATCTACGAACCAAGGGCTCCGCATGACCAGCCGATTGATAATACAGGGCCCATATTACCTCTCGTCTAACCGGAGTCTGAAGCCAAAGTAGTGTGTAGCAGTAAAAAAAGGAAGAAAAAAGAGCAAAACCTATTCAACCACCAGGACCTTCTTCCCCCGGATACGAGATGCAACCCACGGCAAACAGGTTGGCTCAAATTGGAGCTACTGTGAAAGCCTTCAGCTACACTGACATCACGCAGACGCACATCACACCCCCAAAAGTGGAGTGCATCCGCAAGAGACCAGTGCACCCAGTCTCGGGACGTGGACCCAGCTTTCATGGAGACCTAGCAGAAACATGCGTCAACAACAATTCTGATAGACTGTGATAAACAGCTGATGAAGTATTATACATAATGTATTTATAGATTCTTACCAATACCACCCGATTTCCTGATGGGATATATCTCATACAGACCAACATACTGACGTCGGAATTTTGTTTTATGCCATAACGTTTAAACAGAAAATTAATGTTAAGCGTACAATCGACGATTATGACAAAGCCTCGCTAGAATCGACCTACGGGCTCTGCTCACCGAAAGGATTATTGCGTTCAATAGTGTGGTAATGATATTCTCCTTTGTCTTCTTGTATTCCTATTGTTATGTCTATTGTGTAACCGGGTTGCGAACTGGATCTTAGCAATTAAAACTCAGGGACAACCGGGTCGGGTTCACTGGTATTTATTCACCATAAACATTGTACTGCCTGCATGTGGGTTCAGTTGGTCCATATACAACAATGGATGCACTATCTGCTTATTGATATAGATATAGGATATAGATAGAACCCTGAAACATATAAATAAAAGTACATTAGGATCGCTACCATAACTAACATACAATACTAAACGTGTACACTAGACAAGTTATCCCTATCGAAATATCACAGTTATATAGATACAAATACATAAGTAAAACTCTTTAATTTCCTATCAGTAAAGGTAGTTACCATTACTTTACAACCATGCATTAGCATGACAGATAAAGAGAAATATTTACCCTATACTCTATAAATATACATAAAGAGTACAATATACACAAGGGGAGGTAATCCGC